>NC_081355.1:132992677-133303177 GCF_030684315.1 Stegostoma tigrinum | reverse complement strand
TAGAATAGTACCTTTTGTTTTATACTGTATTTGCCCCATGTCCTTTGTGTCAAAATGCAATAACTCACAATTCCCATCTTGAACTTCATCTGTGACCAAAACACCCATTCTCCCAAAGTTCCTCTTCACAGCTTAGAATTCACTTAAGCTGAGTGTGATTTGCAAATGTTGAAATTGCCCTCTGCACACCAAGGTCTAAACTGTCAGAGAAGCAAGGATCCCAAGACTAATCTATGGGTGACTCCACTATAAACCTTCCTATAGCCTGAAAAGTACCCAATAACCATTATTCTCTGAGAGACAGTAGGAACTGCTGATGCTGGAGAATCTGAGGTAACAAGGTGTAGTGCTGGATGAACACAGCATGGCATCAGCATCAGAGGAGCAACAAAGCTGACGTTTCAGATCTGGACCCTTCTTCAGAAATGGAGGAAGAGAAGGGGACTCTGAAATAAATAGAGAGGCGTGGAGGCAGATGGAAGATGGATAAAAGAGCAGATAGTTGGAGAGGAGATGGACAGGTCAAGGAGGCGGGGATGGAGCCAGTAAAGGTGAGTGTACGTGGGGAGCTGGAATGGGGTTGGTTAGTCAAGGGAGGACGGACAGGTCAAGGAGACCCATCTCCCCTCGACTGACTAACCCCCCATCCTAACTCCCCACCTACACTCACTTTTGCTGGCTCCATCCCCGCCTCCTTGACCAGTCCATCTCCTCTCCACTTATCTGCTCCTTTGTCCACCTTCCATCTGCCTCCCCCCCTCTATTTATTTCAGAGCCCACTTCCCCTCCCCCATGTTTGAAGAAGGGTCCAGATCTGAAATTTAAGCTTTCCTGCTCCTCTGATGCTGCCTGACCTGCTCTGTTCATCCAGTGCTACACCATTATTCTCTGCCTGCTATTCCTTAGCCAATTTTGCATCCATGTTGCCAATGTCCTTTTTATTCCAAGAGCTATAACTTTACCCAAAAGTCTGTTGTGCAACATTATATCAGACAGCATTTAGAAGTCCATGTACGCCACATCAACAGTCTTGTCCTTATCAACCTATACTCCAGTAAGTATAATTTGCCCTGAACAAATTAATGCTGACTCTTCTGAATCAATCCACATTTTCTATGTGACTTTCAATTCCATCCTGAATAATTGTTAATCGAAGTTTCCCGACCACCGTATATAAACGAACTAGTTTAATTAGTGCCCCTTTTGGACCTGTAAGTGATCCTAAAGAAATATCAGTCTCTTGTGTTTATATGCGTGCACCTCAAGTAGGGTTTGTAATGCAACATTAAAGATTAAGAACTATGGCAATGATTGCTTTCCTGACACAGGGACAATGCAAGAACAATTGCCGCAGCTCACTATTGTCCTGAGGCTACTTCTAGCCAATTATTATGTATAATGTTGATTGAAGCATGGAGACACTTAAGAAGAATAATGAATTATGCAATATGTCCTGATTTTAAAAAAGGAAAGTAAACAGAAATACATTGTAGGAATAAAGAAAGAACTGTGAATGTTGAAAATCTGAAACAAAAACAGATATTGCTGGAGAATTTCAACTGATCTGGCAGCATCTATGGTGAGAAATCAGAGATAACATTTCAAGCCCAGTGACCCTTCTTCAGGATGCTGCTAGACTTACTGAATTCCTCCAGCAATTTCTGCTTTTACTTTCACCGTGAATCCTGCATAAAGGAATTTAATAAATATGTAGTACAATCAAACGCACAGTAACAAACTGCATGGCAGGGAGTAAAATTAAATTAAACTATAAGTGAGTCTGCTTGCTTGATTGAATGAAGAAAGAAAAGTATAATAGGACTAAATATAGAAGTATCTCAGTGGAAAAGAGCATTAAATTAAAACGAGCATCATGCAACTAAGCAAACAAAAACTGAGGAAAATAATTTACATTGTGGGTATGACTACTTCAGTCAAAAGAAATGATGGCAAATAAAATCTAAATAAAGATGCACATTTAGTAAATGGAATACACAAGAGGGACATTAGAATAAAACTGAAGATGAAATAAAAATTCTGTTCAGAAAATTGTTAGAGGAACGGAGCGAATCAATGCAATAGAGATCCTCCCAAGTGACTCTCCCTTTATATAAAACTGTCTGATAAGAGTGTTGGCTGTGCTATCTCTACATCATGCATTGAACAGTGCCCAGAGGGAAGAACATTCATGATTAGGTTCTTTCAGCTCAAATATTCATTTTGATTGAGCATTTGCAGATCCAAATCTTTTCTCCTTCTAAATTAAGACTTTTATTGTGCTTCAAAATGCACTGATGAAATCAACCATTTTAATTCATGAACGTACTTTAAAAAATGAAGGATTTATATTTATATAAAGTATTTGATGACCACCTGGTATCTCAAAGCTCTTTAGCGTCAATTAAGCACTTTCAAAATGTAGTCTCTGTTGTAATACAGAAAACGCAGCATCCAATTTCTGCACTGCAAACTTTCACAAAAAGTGATGTGACAATGACCAATCATTTCTTTTAACAATGTGATTGAAGGATAAATATGGGCTACCATGCATTGCCTGGTTTTATTAATATCCATGCACACTTTTGCTGTCTGAGATTCAAAAGTACTCTGAGTTGCAATATATTAGATATAGTAAGAACTGCTGATGCTGGAGCCTGAGATAACACAGTGTGGGGCTGGAAGAACACAGCAGGCCAGGCACTATCAGAGGAGCAGGAAAGCTGACGTTTCGGGTCAGGACCATTCTTCAGAAATGGGGGAGGGGAAGGGGGCTCTAAAATAAATAGAGGGGTGGGTGGGTGGGATGGTAATAGCAGGTAGATAGTGTTAGGGATTGATCAATGAGGTGGAAGGAGTGGATAGGTGGGAGAGAAAATGGGCAGGTCATCCCCGCCTCCTTGACCAGTCCGTGCTCTCTCCCATCTATCCGCTCCTTCCACCTCACCGACCAATCTCCACTATCTACCTGCTATCACCGTTGCCCCCCCACCCCCTCCATCTCTATTTTTCACAGAGGCGCCTTCCCATCCCCCAATTCTGAAGAAGTGTCCCGATCCAAAATGTCAGTTTTCCTGCTCCTTCGATGCTGCCTAGCCTGCTGTATTCATCCAGCTCCACACTGCAATAAATTATGTTCATCCCATTGTCTTTGACAATTATTCCCCTGGATGTAATGTTCCAAGTTATATGCCCATCTTACAAAATGTATTCTGTCGTCTGTTTGTATCATTTGTTACATTGTCTACAGGAATAGTGCCAGACGACTGGAGGATAGCAAATGTGGTTCCCCTGTTCAAGAAGGGGAGTAGAGATATCCCTGGTAATTATAGGCCAGTGAGACTGACTTCAGTTGTTGGTAAAGTGTTGGAAAAGGTTATGAGAGATAGGATTTATAATCATCTAGAAAAGAATAATTTGATTAGGGATAGTCAGCACGGTTTTGTGAAGGGTAGGTCGTGCCTCACAAACCTTATTGAGTTCTTTGAGAAGGTGACCAAACAGGTAGATGAGAGTAAACCGGTTGATGTGGTGTGTATGGATTTCAGCAATGCGTTCGATAAGGTTCCCCACAGTAGGCTATTGTACAAAATGCAGAGGAATGGGATTGTGGGAGATATAGCAGTTTGGATCAGAAATTAGATTGCTGAAGGAAGACAGAGGGTGGTGGTTGATGGGAAATGTTCATCCTGGAGACCAGTTCCTAGCGGTGTACCGCAAGGGTCAGTGTTGGGACCACTGCTGTTTGTCATTTTTATAAATGACCTGGATGAGGGCGTAGTAGGATGGGTTAGTAAATTTGCAGATGACACCAAGGTCAGTGGAGTTGTGGATAGTGAAGAAGGATGCTGTAGGTCGCAGAGAGACATAGATAAGCTGCAGAGCTGGGCTGAGAGGTGGCAAATGGAGTTTAATGCGGACAAGTGTGAGGTGATGCACTTTGGTAGGAGTAACCAGAAGGCAAAGTACTGGGCTAATGGTAACGTTCTTAGCAATGTAGATGAGCAGAGAGATCTCAGCGTCCACGTACACAGATCCTTGAAAGTTGCCACCCAGGTTGACAGGGTTGTTAAGAAGGCATACAGTGTTTTAGCTTTTATTAATAGAGGGATCGAGTTCCGGAACCAAGAGGTTATGCTGCAGCTGTACAAAACTCTGTTATGTCCGCACTTGGAGTATTGCGTACAGTTCTGGTCACCGCATTATAAGAAGGATGTGGAAAGCTTTGGAAAGGGTGCAGAGGAGATTTACTTGGATGTTGCCTGGTATGGAGGGAAGGTCTTACGAGGAAAGGCTGAGGGACTTGAGGCTGTTTTCGTTAGAGAGAAGAAGGTTGAGAGGTGACTTAATTGAAACATATAAGATAATCAGAGGGTTAGATAGGGTGGATAGGGAGAGCCTTTTTCCTAGGATAGTGACGGCGAGCACGAGGGGGCATAGCTTTAAATTGACGGGTGAAAGATATAGGACAGATGTCAGAGGTAGTTTCTTTACTCGGAGAGTAGTAAGGGAATGGAATGCTTTGCCTGCAACGGTAGTAGATTCGCCAACTTTAGGTACGTTTAAGTCATCGTTGGGCAGGCATATGGATGTACATGGAATAGTATAGATTAGATGGGCTTCAGATTGGTATGACAGGTTGGCACAACATCGAAGGCCGAAGGGCCTGTACTGTGCTGTAATGTTCTATGTTCTACGTTCTATGTACCACTGCTGTATATTAAGTTGCTCTCTGCTCTTTGAATTCAACGGAGTTATCACGCTGGCCAACAGTACTGATTCAAATTTCTCCTTCCTGAGTCAGCTCTGTATTGGTAACATCTTAAGGAATACCTCTGTCTGAGGATAATGCACACTTTTCATTATTACTTTTGATATTTTTGATTAACCTGTTCACACATGTACTAAGAACAGTGTGACATGTGCCTGGATGTTTTGGCCCAATGTTAGGGACACTACTTGCATGCCACAAAAGTGCCTTCACCATTATTGTTAAATCCTAACCATAATGAGGTGTTCAAATAATTTAAAATACTTCAACTTTTACATTTTAGAACAATTTAAACTTCACACACAATATCCCATTCCATAATTTCAGAGCCATAGTGGGAATTCTACTCAGTCCAAGTTATGTTGGATTTCTGTCATTGAATTGAGAGAGTTGCCAAGGGTACCTGCTTGAAACACTGACTAGGCTCCTTAAACATACAAATTGGAGACCCTACACTATTTGTATGACTCCGAATGCAAAATCCATGTACAAATTAATGGAAGTTGGGGTTATGCTTTGACTAGACCTGCTTAAAAAAGAACATCAAAAGGCTATTCAAAAAATGGCCCGGAGAATTTTCAATCTCAGCTTTGTTTGTAAATGTTAGCCTGGTTCAGGTTAAGACTGGGCTGTCCCTGTCCTGTTGCAGAAGAGGGTCGTAGTCAGGAGCTTACTGGCACTCACAGCTAGTCGGTAGAATTTAATCAACACCCAAAGGCAAGTTTGTATTGGATACCAGATTTGCACAAAAATGTCCTTCAATAATTTTGCACACATTTTAGCTCCAAGTCAAATTTCTATGCTTGCCTTGACAGTATGGAAAACAATACATGCACAAAGTTCCCTTTTAGGTGTTCCAACTGCAGGGCTAGCTGTTCCATTACATGCATTCAAACTGAGCTTTCATTGACCCTATTTCCAAACTTCTTCATTAGCACATCTCATTCATGGTAATTGCTCAGAGTGGCATTTTGGGTGAACTACTTAAAGGATCATATCAAACGTATTGCTCCGAGATAGTAAGAACTGCCGCTGTTGGAGTTAGAGATAACAGTGTGGAGCTGGAGGTGCACAGCAGGCCAGACAGAAATCAGAGGAGTGGGAAAGTTGATGTTTCGGGTCACCTCCCTTCTTCAGAAAATGGAAAATTTCAGAAAATTGCTCACTATTTCGGTGTTCTTTTTCAAAGAAGTTGGTTTTAAATTGTCTAACATTCCACTTAAATTGCAGAGAATACAACTTGACATGAATTCATTAAATATCTGAAATTCTATTTAATTGTAGAATAACAGGGATCGTGGTAATAGCCATATTTTTATCTGTCACTTTCAGATTGAACCTTCTCTAAATTCAGAATGAAAGAAGGGGTAAATTGTGTCTAGCTGTCCATCAGGACAACAAAGGTGTCATGGTGACTGAAGTGCACGAGTTTGGGAAGGCTCTCATTTTGCACTGACTTACAATAGCAAGTTTTGCTACACTAGATATGCTGGAGTCGTTGTATTCATTTTATGCTTCCACTATATTAAGGCTCCCATTTGTTGCAAAATATTTAAATAAACACTTGGTGTATTGCTGTTCTATTTTACGTGTGGAATAGGAAACTGGGCGGCATGGTGGCTGATTGAGGCAACAGTGCTAACCAAAGTGCTAGAGACCGAGATTCAATTCCACCCTCAGGCGACTGTCTGTGTGAAGTTTGCACATTCTCCCCGTGTCTACATGGGTTTCCTCCCATAGCCCAGAAATGTGCAAGCTAGGGGGATTGGTCATGGAAAATTGCCCATGGTGTTGAGGGAAGTGTAGATTAGGTGGGTAATAGGGGATGAGCCTGCGTGGGATCCTCTGAGGGTTGGTGTGGACTTGTTGGGCCAAAAGGCTTGTTTCCACATTGTAGGAATTCTATCAAGGAGTATTGGAAGTTCTTAAACCGCTTCAAAGAACCGAAGCTTATATGTTCATTCTCTTAATGTTGAAAATTTATTCTGTAATGATTTTTAACTGGAATTATTTTTCTATATAGTTTCCAACTTGTTTATGTTACATTTGTGTGTGCAGAATGCCATGGCTGGGATGCTGCAGAAGTGAAAGCCATCAGGCCAAAAGACATAGGAGCAGAATTAGGCCATTCAGCCCATCAAAAATGCTCTGCCCTTCAATCATGGCTGATATGTGCCTCAACCCATTCTCCTGCCTTTGCCTCATAACCCTTGATTCCCTTACTAATCAAAAATCTACCCATGTCTTAAACACACACTCAATGACTTTGCCTCCACAGCTTTCCGTGGCAATGAATGCCACAGATGACCCAACTCTGGCTGAAGAAATTCCTCCTCATCTCAGTTCTAAAGAATTGTCTCTGAAATAACTCCACAGAGGCCTGGTATCTCATCACCAGGTCACCCCTTATTTACATTTGGAGAGTCCTTGACACTGATCCAGCCCCATCCAAGCCAGCTGTCAAAGTGAGCAGGATATCTGACACTCTTTGTTCTTATCTGTCAGCCAGGGCCCCCTTATTGGACCAGGTTTGCAGCTCAAATCATGGACCTATGAGATCCACCCAGCTGTCCTCCTTACAATCATTACGATTTCTTTACTCTGAGGCTGTGCCCTTGGATCACAGTCTCTCCTACTAGTGGAAACATCTTCTCCACTTCCGCTCTATTAAGCCCTTTCAGTATTCTGCAACTTTCAATGAGAATCCATCCTCTCCACCATCATTCTAAACTCCTCTGAATACAGAAACAGCATCCTCAACTGCTCCTCATATGACAAGCTCTTCAACCCTCAGATTATTCTCGTAAACTTCTTCTGGACCACCATCAAGGCCAGCACCTCCTTTATTAGAAACAAGCCCAAAACTGCCCAAAACATATTCCACATGTGGTCTGAACAGAGCCTTATACAGCCTCAACAGTACATCTCTGTTCTTGTATTTTAGCTTCGTCGAAGGAAAGGTAACATTGGATTTGCCATCCTAACTGTTTAGGGCGGCACTGTGGCTCAGTGTTTAGCACTGCAGCCTCACAGTGCCTGGGACCCGGGTTTGATTCTAGCTTCGGGTAACTGTCTGTGTAGAGTTTGCACATTTTTCCCGTGTCTGCGTGGGTTTTCTCCAGGTGCTCCGGTTTCCTCCCACAGTCCACAGATGTGCAGGCTAGGTGGATTGGCCATGCTAAATTGCCCATAGTGTTCAGGGGTATGTTGGTTATGGGGGGATGGGTGTGGGTGGGATGCTTCAAGGGGCGGTGTGGACTTGTTGGGCTGAAGAGCCTGTTTCCACACTGTAGGGAGTCTAATCTAAAATGAACCTGCATGCTAATGTGAAGAGAATCTGATATAAAACCCTTTATGCTTCAGGTTTTCAAAGACTTTCCCCACTTGGAATATGGTCTATGATACTATTCTTCCTACCAAAGAGCAGAATCTCACCTTTCCCACATCTTATTCAATATGCCACTTCTTTGCCCATTGTCTGAGTCTGTTGAAGTCCTTCAGCAGTCTTCCTGCTTCCTCAACATTACCTGTCTTTCCACCTAACTTTGTAAAGTCGAATGACAAGAGAGATCAGGAAGACTATCGTCTTTACTATAGATCTAAGAATGTCCACCTGATAAGGCAGGAGGCCCATCACTCCAGTTTGCTGTGGATCCGCAGACACACACATACAGAACTTTGTCATTTTCTGCATGGATACTAGAAATAATTCTCAACATTGGACAGTATTGCCTGTGGTTCGGAAGGCTGCTCTTGTCTTCACCAAATCTGTTTATAGCTTGTTCTTCATTAGCCCAGCAACTGTTATGAGCATGCATTAGATAGGTAACTGATATAATGACTACTATGGGCAACACTATCTCTTTCCTAATGTTTAGCGTAACAGGTTTATAGTGTTGCATGCGCTGCATTGTTGAGTTTCTGGTACAACGGGTCACTGATAATTGACATATGAATGATTTTTGGTCTTTCAGGACACCAGCTTATGATCATGCTTGTGTTGCAAAGATGTGATTTACTAAACTGTGGGAATATCAAAACATTGTGTCATGAACAGAGGGGGAATGGGTTGAAGTTAAACTTGATAGCCTCAGACTTAAGAGGAGGAAGGCTATGAGATACTGTTTGATTTACTCCTTTCCTGTTTTACTCCTGTTCCTGAGTTAGGCCAAAGGGTGTTCCCCAATGTTTGGTTTTGAACTTCAACTTTTGAAACAATCCCACCACAAAATGTTTTAAGAAGATGTCAATATAGGTTTATTATCAAATAATTCAAAACAACAGGAGTTGCGTTGCTACTCCATTCATGCACACAAACTCTCAGTAATTAAGGCAGACAGAACAGGGAAGGATATAGTTTATAAATGGTAAAGTTTGGTAATCCAGGGGTTTTAAATATTCAGTCCACTTGAGTTACAACATCCTGGAGGTCAGTGTGCAATAATGGCCTCCTCAGTGAGCTGGGCCCAGTAGTTTTCATTAGTGGAAACAAAGGGTAAGCTTCATTCCAGATAGAAACTTGGAGTCAGAGATGGTTGGTCTATTGTTTGATGTCATACCTAGCATTTAGGAAGATAATTGCTGTGGTTGGTAATCAGTCACGTCAGCTCCAGAACATCTTCACAGGGGTTCCTCAGACTAGTGTTTTAGGCCCAATCTCCTTCAGCTGCTTCATCAACGATCATCCCTCTGTTTTATGGTCAGAAGTGGGGATGTTCGCCAATGATTGTGCAAAGTTCAGCACCATAACTACTGAGAAACTGTGGCAGTCAATGCTCAAATGCAAGAAGAACCAGCCTTGGGCTAAGGGGAAAGGAATGCCATACAAATGCCAAGCAATAACTATCTCCAATATGAGACAATGTGACCACCTTGACATTTGACGACATTATCATCACTGAATCCTCCACTATCAACATCCTGAGGTTACCATTGACCACAAACTGTACTGGACTTGCCATATAAATGTAACTCACCTCCTGACTCCCCAAAGCCTGTTCACTATTTATAAGGCACAAATCAGGAGTGTGGTGGAATAGCCTTCGCTTGCCTGGGTGGCTGCAGCCCCAATAACACTGAAGTAGCTTGACCCCATCACAGACAAAGCACCCCATTTGATTTGCTCCACATCCACAAACATCCATTCCCTCCACCACAGACAGCTCAGTAGCAGCAATGTGTCCTATCTACAAAATGCACTGTAGAAATTCACCAAAAGATCCCTGGACAGCACCTTCCAAACTACTCCCATCTTGAAGGACAAGGGCAGCAGATGCATGGGAAGTCTGCAATCTGCAAGTCCTCCTCCAAGGCACTCACTATTCTGAAATGGAAATATATCATCATTCCATCACTGCCACTGGGTCAAATCCTGGAACTTGCTCCCTAACGGTAATGTGTGTCTGCATACAGCACATGGACTGCAGTGGTTCAAGAATGCATCTTCTCAAGGAAATTGCAGTGTCTCTGACACAAATTCTTAACTCCTTTCTGGCCATGGGCAAAGTGCCAAAAGACTGGAGGTCAGCTGACATGGTTCCACTTTTTAAAAAGGATGATAGAGGTGAACCAGGAAATTACAGACTGCTGACTCTCACATCTGTAGCTGGGAAACTATTGAGGAAGATTCCGCTGGGAAAAGCATTGGTTAATTAGAAATAGTCAGGATGGCTTTGTCAGAGGGAGATCACGGTTAACAAATTAGTTAGAATTTTTTGAGAATGTGATCAAGTGTTTGGATGAGGGAATTTCAATTGATGTAGTTTATATGGATTTTAGCAAAGCTTATGACAAGATCCCACATGGGAGACTGATTGTGAAGGTTAATGCATACGGAATCGAGGGAAACTTGGGGAGATGGATCAGAAACTGGCTTTGTCATAGAATACAACGGGTAGTCATAGAAGGCTGTTTGAATGACTGAAGGTTGTATCGAGTAGTGTACCAAAAGGATCAGCCATGGGACACTCATTATTTGTTCTATGCATAAATACTACAGATGAAAATGTAGGAGGAATATGAAGCAAATTTCCAGATGACCCCAAGATTGGTAGAACATAGAACATTGCAACACAGTACAGGCCCTTCAACCCTCGATGTTGTGCCGACCTGTGAAACTAATGTGAAGCCCATCTAACCTACACTCTATTTTCTTCCATATGTTTATCCAATGACCATTTAAATGCCCTTAAACTTGGCAAGTTTACTACTGTTGCAGGCAGGGCATTCCATGCCCTCACTACTCTCTTAGTAAAGAACCTACCACTGACATCTGTCCTATATCTATCATCTCCCAATTTAAAGTTATGTCCCCTCGTGCTAGCCATCACTGCCTGAGGAAAAAGGTTCTCACTGTCCACCCTATCTAATCATCTGATCATCTTATATATCTCTATTAGGTCATCTCTTAACCTTCTTCTCTCTAACGAAAACAGCCTCCAGTCCCTCAGTCTTTCCTCATAAAACCTAACCTCCATACCAGGCAACATCCTGCTACATCTCCTCTGCAAACTTTCCAATGCTTCCTCAGTCTTCCTATAATGAGGCGACCAGAACTGTATGCAATGCTCCAAATGCACCTGCACTGTATGCCTTCTTAACAACCTTACCAACCTGGGTGGCAACTTTCAGGGATCTTTATACATGGACACCGAGATCTCTCTGCTCATCCACGCTACCAAGAATCTTACCATTAGCCCAGTACTCTGTATTCCTGTCACTCCTTCCAAAGTGAATCACCTCACACTTTTCTGCATTAAACTCCATTTGCCACCTCTCAGCCCAGCTCTGCAGCTTATCTATGTCCCTCTGTAACCTGCAACATCTTTCTGCACTATCCAAAACTCCACCGACTTTAGTGTCACCTGCAAATTTACTGGCCCATCCTTCTATGCCCTCATCCATGTCATTTATAAAAATGACAAACAGCAGTGGCCCAAATCAGATCCTTATGATACACCGATAGTAACTGAACTCCTGGATGAACATTTGCCATCAACCACCACCCTCTGTCTTCTTCCAACGAGCCAATTTCTGATCCAAGCTGCTAAATCACCCTCAATCCCATGACTCCGTATTTTCTGCAATAGCCTACCATGGGGAAATTTATCAAACGCTTTACTGAAATCCATATACACTACATCTACTACTGTACCCTCATCCACCTGTTTGGTCACCTTCTCAAAGAACTCAGTAAGGTTTGTGAGGTACGACCTACCCTTCACAAAACCAAGTTGACTATCCCTAATCAAATTATTCCTTTCTAGATTATTACTTTTCCTGTCTCTTATAGTCCTTATCAACACATTTTCCACAACCAAAGTAAGTCTCACTGGTCTGTAATTACTAGGATTGTCCCTCCTCCTCTTCCTGAGCAAGGGACAATATTTGTTATCCTCCAATCTTCTGGCACTATTCCTGTAGACAATGGTGACATAAAGATCAAAGCCAAAGGCTCGGCAATCTCCTCCCTAGCTTCCCAGAGAATCCTAGGACACATCACATCTGGCACAGGGGATTTATCTATTTTCACACCTTCCAGAATTGCTAACACCTCCTCCTTGTGAACCTCAATCACATCTTGTCTAATAGCCTGTACCTCAGTATTCTCCTCAACAACATTGTCTTTTTCCTGTGTGAATACTGACAAAAAATATTCATTTAGTGCCTCTCCTATCTCTTTGGACTCCATGAACAACTTCCCACTACTGTCCTTGACTGGCCCTAATCTTACTCTAGTCATTCTTTTATTCCTGACATACCTATAGGAAGCTTTTGGGTTTTCCTTGATCCTACCTGCCAAAGACTTCTCATGTCCCCTCCTGACTCTTCTTAGCTCTCGCTTTCAATCCTTCCAGGTTAACTTGCAATTCTCAAGCGTCCTAACTGACACTTCACACCTCATCTTTACATAAGCCTCCCTCTTCCTCTTGCCAAGAGATTCAACTCCTTTAATAAATTACGGTTCCCTCGCTTGACCACTTCCTCCCTGCCTGACAGGTACATGCTTATCAAGGACACGCATTAGATATTCCTTGAACAAGCTCCACATTTCAATTGTGGCCAACCCCTGCAGTTTCCTTCTCCATCCTATGCATCCTAAATCTTGCCTAATCGCCTCATAATTGCCTTTCCCCCAGCTATAACTCTTGTCCTACAGTAGAGACCTATCCCTTTCCATCGCTAAAGTAAACGTAACTGAATTGTGGTTACTATCACCGAAGTGCTCACCCACTTCCAAATCTAACACCTGGCACGGTTCATTACCCAGAACCAAATCTAAAGTGCCCTCATCTCTTGTTGGCCTATCCACATACTGTGTTAGGAAACCCTCCTGTAACATTGGACAAAAACTGACCCATCTAACGTACTCGACCTATGGCGTTGCCAGTCAATATTTTTGAATGCTAAAGTCCCTCATAACAACCACCCTGTTACCTTCACTCCTATCGGGAATCATCTTGGCAATCATTTCCTCTACATCCCTGGAACATTTTGGAGGCCTATAGAAAACTCCCAACGGGGTGACCTCTCCTTTCCTGTTTCTAACCTCAACACATACTACATCAGTAGACGAGTCCTCATCAAATGTTCTTCCTGCCACCGTAATACTAGCCTTGACTAACAATGCCACACCTCCCCCTCTTTTACCACTTTCCCTGATCTTACTGAAACATCTAAACCCCAGAACCTGCAACAACCGTTCCTGTCCTTGCTCTATCCATGTCTCCAAGATGGCCACAACATCGAAGTCCTAGATACCTAACCATGCTGCAGGTTCACCTACCTTATTCTGGATACTCTTGGCATTGAAGTAGACACACTTCAAACTGCCTTCCTGCCTGCCGATACACTCCAGTGACCTTGAAACCTTATTTATGATGTCACTACTCCCAACCTCGTGGCCTAGAGATACAATTCAGGTTCCCATCCCCCTGCTGAATTAATTTAAACCCTTCCGAAGAGCAATAGCAAATATCCCCCTCAGGATATTGGTATCTCTCTGGTTCAGGTGTAGACCATCCCTTTTGTAGAGGTCCCACCTACCCCAGAATGAACCCCAATTATCCAGGTATCTGAATCCCTCCCTCCTGCACTATCCCTGCAGCCATGTGTTCAACTGCTCTCGCTCCCTATTCCTCACCTAGCTAGCACCTGGCACGGGTAACAAACTAAAGAATACAACTCTGTTTATTCTAGGTCTACACTTCCACCCTGGGTGGTTAATAGGAAAGAAGTAGTTGTTGTAGGTTACAGGAAGATATAGAAGGATTGGTCAGAAGGGCAGACCAGTGTAAAGATAATATTTAATAAGGATAAGTTTGAGGTGATGCACTTTGGAAGAGAAAAAAAAAAGTTGAGGAAGTATTTAATGAATGGCAGGACACTGGGCAATTTCGAGGAACAGTGGAAACTTGGGGCAATTATTCACGGATCCCTGAAGTCAGCAGAGCATATGAATAGGATTGTTAAGAATGCAATTGGGACACCTGCTTTCATGAGTCGTGACATAGAATATAAGAACAAGGAGGTAATGCTGGAGATGTACAAAGTATTAGTGAGGCCACAGCTGGAGTACTGTGTGCAGTTTTGGTCACCCTACTGCAGGAAGGATGTGATGACACGAGACGGGGTACAGAGGACGTTCACCAGGATGTTGCCTTGGAAAGAGAAATTGAGCAAAAAGGAGATAGTTGGTAAGCTTGGATGGTTTTCTTTAGAATAGAGGAGACTGAGAGGGGGGACATGATTGAAGGAGAACGAAAAAGCTGCAGTTGCTGTAAATCAGGAACAAAAACAGAAATTGCTGGAACTGCTCAGCAGGTTCTGCAGCACCTGCAAAGAAAATATTCTGAGGAAGAGTCACCAGATCCGAAACGTTAACTCTGATTTTTTTCTTCACAGATCTTGCCGGACCTGCTGAGCTTTTTCAGCAACTTCTGTTTTTGTTGGGGGCATGATTGAGATGTATAAGGTCATGAGAGCTATAGTTCGGGTGGATAGACAGCAGCTGTTTCCCTTGGTTGAGCGGTCAATCACGAGAGGGCATCATTTCAGAGTAAGGGGCAGGAGATTCAGAAAGGATTTGTGAAAAAAAGCTTTTCACTTCATGAGTGCTGGGATTCACTACCTGGGAAGGTCGTGAGGGGCCAGAAATCTAACACCCTTAAAAGAATATGTGGAATTGCACTTCAAATGACATAACATTCAAGGATCGGGAACAAGTGCAGGAAGTTAGAATTAGTGCGCCTTTAGGAGTTGTTATTGTCAATAGACACTCGATGAGCCAAAGAACCTTTTCTGCACCTTGTGAATCGATGAAACTAGGGACAGGCAGTAAACTCTGTTCAGTCAGCAATGCCCACATTCCACAAGAGAATTTTAAATATGACAGGCTCCAAACTCAGTCTGGATTCCTGCTTTCTCTCTGTAGGCCAAACAGCATGCGATTTAGAATTCCAGAACTGTATATTTGAGTGAGCCAACCAGCTCTAAGCTCAGTCATGTGAGATGGATAAGCATTAGCCCATCTCAGTGGTAGCTGAAGTAACTTTAAAAAGGATTGGCCCCCATCTCAGTATATTGTAGCTTGATGTTTTCTTTTGTCCTGAGGTAACCGATTACAAATGGCTCATCTCCAGCCCCATTATGAGTGCTCTCAATCACTTTATGACTCAATTTTTAATATAGTTTCAGCACAAATATTTCAAAGAAAATATTGATTGTTTTTGAGATTTCTTTTTATGACATCAGGCCATCATACATTTTCATCCTTGGTGGGAACAAAAGATGAATTCTATATTTTTTAAAAAGCATGTCAGAGTAGGAAAGATGCAAAATGAATTTTGAAGGTATTCAGTCATTTTTCACATTCATTCCAAAGAAGAGAAATGAAAAAAGAGACAAACTCTCAGGTTGCAGGAAGATAGTCAATTCTTACTGGAGATAGTAGGAGCTGCAGATGCTGGAGAATCTGAGATAACACGGTGTAGAGCTGGATGAACACAGCAGGCCAAGCAGCATCATAGGAGCAGGAAAGCTGATGTTTCGGGCCCAGACCCTTCTTCAAAAAGAAGGGGCTAGGCCAAAATCGTCAGCTTTTGTGCTCCTAAGATGCTGCTTGGCCTGCTGTGTTCATCCAGCTCTACACAATTCTTACTGGATTTGATTTTGAGGGTTTGATGATATCCTCTTAACGTCCTCTTGGCTCTGAAGGTGATAACCTAATAGAATTTTGATTGATTGGTGGGGGAGGTCTCATATGTCTACAGTATCAATTATTAGTAAGATACACCCTGGCCGATCTTTTGGATTTCTTTAAATTTCCTGAACTGTGTGCCCAAATCCTCCTGGTGCGCTTTGGGCAGTGGTTTTAATGGTGTATTTGAGTTTAAGATTCCAGTGTTTGCCAGTCTGGTAGCCAACATCTGACTGGGAAATCCAGTCTTTCTTTCCTACCTGACTCTCCTGGATACCACCAGGTATATCCATCTGCTGGTAGAGACTCACGTGTTGACTGGACTCTGTGTTGGATTCTGTGATATCTGCACTTGAATGTCTCCTGTGGCAGTCACAAGTGTGGTGGGCACTTTGAGGGTCCGAAGTTACCCTGTTCAGTTACTTTGGGAAAGGGTTGTTGCCTGGCCTGTCCCGAATCCTTTGGGACCTGTATGAGTAGCAGAGAAACTCTTGGAGTCATAGACTCAGAGAGATCTACAACATAGAAAAGTCCTTTTGTTGTATTGCATTGCATCCTTTCTGGTCAAAAACAATCATGTAACTATTCCATTCCCATTTCTCAACACTTAGCCGATAGCCTTGCAAATCTTGGCATCTTCAGTGCACATCCAAATACTTCTTAAACATTATGCTACCTTTACAAACAGTGAATTCCAGATTCCTATCACCCTCTGGGTCAAAAAGTATGTCCTCAAAAACTTCTGCCCCTGATTCTAAATCTCTGCCTGCTGATCATTGATCCTTCCATTAAAAGGAAGAGTTTGTTCTAGTCTACTCTATCTATACCCCACATAATTTGCTACATCTCAATAACGTCCCCTCTCAATCTCCTCTGCTCCAAGGAAAGCAATCCCAATCTGTCCAGTCTCTCTTCATAATTGAAAGTCTCCAGCCCAAGCAACATCCTGTATATTGAAGCTGGAATAGGTTGGAAACTAACAGTGGATTGTTCGTTTTGAATAAATACCTGGTAGATGGTACTGTTAGATCATTTTACTTAACGAGATTGCTTTAAGTGTACAAATTAAAGTGATTGTTCTCGATCCTACAGGTACCATGCCAACACTCATACTGGCTGTCAATTTTTCACAGGGGATGGTGGTCCCCACTGAAGTATGCAATCCTAATCACCATGGACCACCACTGCAAAACAATTATTTTCATTAATTTTACTGAAGTTGCCTTATTTTCCCATTGATTTAAAATAAAACCCTGAAATCAGTTAGTCCTCATGTCTGTCCCTTTCAGTCTATTACACATAGCACTCCAGTGTAGTGGGAAGTAACATTGTTAGATTGATAACCTAGAACTCCAGAAATTAGTAGCAAATTACAGGTAACCATATAACTACAGTGAATTGTATTAATAAACCTCCTAGTTTACTAATGACCATTAGGGTCATTGATTTCAAGGCTCCAGCAAGCTAAATCTGAACCACAATTAAGGGTGGACAATAAATGCTAGCCAGTAATGCCCTCATCAAATAAACCTTGCAATGATTCAGGTCCTTCCTTTCATCTCATCCAAAGCACATTTAAAATCAGTTTGCCCTGTTAACAAAACACTGCATAAATCCTTGAAGAGCTGGATAGCTACAGAACAACGTTACCATTCTAAAATCCATTAAAGCACTATTATCACCATGGGCAGTCTCGTGTACGGGAGCAAACATTTTCTGTTTATGCAATAAAATCTAATTTCCTGAAGCACAGAACAATACAGCATGGAAAGGTACAAACCTCAAACTGTCAAAACAATGCTCAGATCATAGTATAACTTTCCATATGCCCTCAATTAATCTCTGTGATCTGTGTGTGCTGGACATCTTTTTTCCCAAAGGCCTTTGTTGTGTTCATATTCTGACTGGGTTTTCTTCTTGACTGAAAACACTACTTGTTTTCTTTTGTGTTCGTATGCTTTGCTTCCCACTGCTGATATAGAACTGTAGAGTTTTACAGAAAGAGACCCTTCAGCTCTTTGTATCTGTGCCAATGATCAAGTACATAACAACTCTAATCACATTTTCCAGCACTTGGCTTGGAGTCTTGTTTGCTACAGCAATTCAAATCTTCACCAAAGTACTTCTTAAAGGCTGTAAAAGTTCCCACCTCTGCGATCCTTTCAAGCTGTGAGTTCCAGGTATCGCCAGGTTGATTGCCTTTGCTGGGAATCTGCTGCTATGATTCGTCCTGGATTTCACAAGCATGTCATTCAATGAATCACCCTCTTCTTTGTGCATGAAGCTACTTTATGGATAATGAGTTCACATCTGATCTTAAGCTTGGCGATTCCAATGTCTCGATACTATTTCAGAACGTGTTACCGTAATGACCATTCCCTGTATCCCTTCTTTTCCCTTTCCTTCCTGATTTAAAACCCTCATCTACTTGTTTAAATCCATTTTAGCCACCCTTCCTATATCTCTGCCCTCCCCAGCCATATTGAATCATATTGAATTCCCTAGTCCTCTGACTGTGGCCTTTTGGGCGCTACTTTGTGTTTTGGAATTGTTCTTTGGAATTCCTTCTCAAAACCACCACTCACTTTAAAAATCATTATTTTGAACATTTATCTTGTTGGAAATAAGGACAGAAATTGCTGGAGAGCGTCAGCCCATGTGGCAGCATTTGTGGACGTAGAACCAGAGTTAACGTTTTGAGTTCAATGACCCTTTGTCAGAACTGGAAATAGCTGGGAAGGAGTAATATTTATGCTAATGTCGGGGTATGGTATGGGGGGAAAATGAATAGAGTTCATGGCCGTAACCACATCCACAAGAATTCATGCTGTCCATCACCAATGCTTAGCAGCGACAATGTGTTCCATTTATAAGTTGCACTGCAGAAATTCACCAAGCTCTTTACACAGGATCTTCTAAACCCACCAATCTAAAAGGACAAAAGCAGCGGATGCATGGAAACATCATCTGCAAGGTCCCTTCCAAGCCACTCACTGTTCTGACTTGGAAATATATTGCCGTTCCTTCACTGACACTGGGTCTAAATCCTGCAACTCTCTCCCTAACAGCATTGTGGGTCTACCTACCGCAAATGGACTGCTGCGGTTCAAGAAGGCAGCTTACCACAATCTTTGCAACGGTAAACAGGGATGGTCAATAAATCCTGGGCAGCCAGCGATGCCCAAATCCTAAAAGTGAATTAAAAACAGAGTAAGTGAGAGAGTGAGAAAAGGGATAGACAAATAAAGAGATTGCTGATGTTAAGCCGGCAGAGAAATAAATGACTTGTTCATAAATGAGAAATGCAAATAATTAAAAATGGGTTGGCTTTGTTGTGAGTAAACACGATCTGGGGGTCTGGGGAGAAGAGTAATATAATATGAAGGGAGGTGTTCACATTCTGAAATTGTTATACACAATGATCAATCCTGAAGCCTGTAGGATACCTAACTAGAAAGTGAGCTATTGTTCCTTTAGCTCCTCTTACTTTTGGGATCAGCATCCATTTTTCTCTGTTTATACTACTATAATGATTTGTGACGTTATTCTGTGGACAGACCCTCCCAGCCCTTGAATGATGTGGACTGTGACAAGAAAGTTGGTTTGTATCAACTGAGGTGGGCAACAAGTGCCTTTCACCAGTGTGCAGTGGGACCTGGATGTCCTCGTGTACCAGTCACTGAAGGTAAGCTTGCAGGTGCAGCAGGTGGTAATGGAGGCAAATGATATGTTGGCCTTCATTGTGAGAGGTTTCAAATACAGGAGCAGGGATGTGTTGTTGCAGTTATACAGGGCCTTAGTGAGACCACACCTGGAATATTGTGTGCAGTTTTGATCTCTGCTTCTGAGGAAGGATGCTCTTGCTCTCGAGGGAGGGCAGTGAAGGTTTAACAGGCTGATTCCAGGGATGGCGGGCCTGATGTTCATTATCCCCCTCATCTCACCTCATTAATCTACACTTTCCCACCACCAGAGAGAAACCAGATGCCAAGAAAACCCAACATGGAAGTCTTAGTGGTACTTGCTGATTGCAGCTCACTGCTTGCTTCTCTGAATACCTGGCTTCATATTGAATACCTGGCAACATCTCAGGGCACATTCCATGGGCAGTGGCCACACATGCCTATTGTCCATGGACATTGGTATACAATAAGTAACAGCCTGCATCAACATAGCTCACTTCAATCCAGTTATTCAACACTGCATGTTGGGGTGTACCAATACCTCTCATTCCACTGTCATGGCAAGAATGGCTTGTGTGCAGGGTTCAGCATCCAGTCCATGTTTTGTACTAGGATCTGTCTCAAAACCGCTTGCATGCCCTCCTGGTACCCATTGACTTTGTATGTTCTTTGATGCTTGCATCCTTTCTGCCTCACCTTCCCTATTGGTACTTTGCCTCTTCAGTTGCATCTTAAAAGCTTACAGTGCTTTCTGTCATGCCTTGCTGTTCAATGTAGATGGAAATCCAGGCAGCTTGTTATGGGTGGCAGTCAAGCAGATGGACATGTTGCTCTACTGCACCATCTTATCTCAATGTCACACCTACAGCATGCACCAGTAGCATACTTGGCAAGTACACCGCATGTGCTTCAGCCAAATGGCCATGTCTCATGATTGAAGGGGAGTAAGTCTCAGTTAAGTCGTGGGATAAGGAGTGGAACCTGCTGTCAGATAGAGAGTCCGGGAACAGTAAGTCAAGAACCAGTCCACGGGTTTGGATACAGTCGGTCATCCACTTGGGACAACCAGGGAATGGGCAGTGGGTCACTGTCAGTTCTGTAGGTTAAGTGTGAGCAGTCAGGGGATTTGTGGCTTGTCACTCAGCAGCTGCACTGACAGCAGCCAGGGAACTGGTCAGTCTCCACTCAGGGCTCTCTGTCAAAGTCAGTGAGCAGGGATAATGGGCCAAAGTCAGTGATGGGATTTAGTGGAATAAAGTCTAAGTGAGAGATGGAAGGTAGAAGGGGATGGTTACCCAGCAGAATGCTGTAGTAGGGAACTGAGGGAATTCAGTGTTGGGACAAAAGATAGTACATTAGGAAGCTTCCAGGATAGCAAAGGCAGGAAATTTATGCAAGTATGTCTGCCTTTGGCAAGCAGAAGAATTGGTCTAGCATCAGATAAGCAGGGCACCATAGCGATGTGTCACCTAAGTAATGAAGCAAAAACCCTTCCTGAGATTTGACAAAAATAACACTAAGCTGATTTTTGGTGAGATGCAGCCCTTCATTTCCATATACATGCAAGCAGTGTCATAAATTTTAGCTAGATTTGCACTGCTGCAAAGTGTCTCAGGATATTTTTACTATCTTTAAGCTATAACATAAGTACAATATTATATTTGTGTTTTGGCAAATTTATAAGAACTACATGTGGCTGCTGAAAGTCAGTCCAAATTGAAGTTGTTTTGAGGCAAGTTAGAAACCTAGAAACTACCTAAATAGCATAGAACTAGGTAGGTATCAGGCAATGGAGCTCAGGTGTTCTAACAGAGTATTGGATTTGCTTGATCAAGATTGCATTCTGTTAAAATAGTCAATGGAACTGAACAAAATGTTGCATTCAACAACTTAGGCCAGAGTCTTCCTGACGTCTAAAATTTGAGAGTGTGGGACCATTTTCAGATCTTAAATCTGATCATGTCAGCAGTCCAACTACCCAAATATGTCCAGGAGGCAAACAAATAATGTGCTGCTTTTGTATTCACTGTTTCATAAGGAACGATGGAGAAACCTGCCTCCAAGCAAAATGTAAATTTCCAGCCTCACATTCATTTTCGTTCACAGTAGATGACAATGCCTTTACTGTTGCAACAACAATTTGAGGCTTCTTTCTGTAATTTCTAAAAGCAGTTCAGATTCTTGAAACATTCCTCCCCTGACATCCTCATCAGAATGATACATGTAGATATTAATAATTCAAGATTAAGGATGTTTCAGCTGAGAATTGTGTGGCAATGTCAAAATAATTGAGGTAAAATCTAACCAAACAAACCTCACTGTGAGTTCAATGTTATGCAGGGTGTGAAAAGCTTAAAAAGAATTGAAAAGATAAAAGGTAGAAAATCCAAGAATTGCTCACTTGAAAAACAGGGAGGGAAAAACAAAACAGACCAAGAATGTGGCTAAGGAAGAAGTCTTTTAAGATTGATTAATATCAAGCTTGAATGGCATTTCAATTTGTTGCAACTATTCATGACTTTAAATGATTTGCCTATGACATCATTGAAGGGTGCTGGATTTGACCCCAGAGAATTAATTTTGTTAGAACTGGGATAAGCTTTGGTCTCTGCATATTGCTTACGTTTTTGTATAATTCATGCTCAAGTCCTTAAGGAGCATATACACAGCCGATGGTAAACTTTCCTTGCAGTTATAAGTCCAAGGATTGTGGTCATTTTTCAATTGCATGTATCCATGAGGGAGTCTTTCCTGTTGGGAATATGAAATTGGAAAATATATTCCACCATTCTTCTCATGCCCCATGATATTCCATTCATGATGTTGCAAATTCATTTCATGAACACAGACTCATCCATCACCTGAAGTTTTAATAGGAAAGGTGAGATTTTCTTAAAAATGTTTCCAGCAGCTGTAACTCCTCATCGAGAGTGTAAACTGTAAAATTGCTTCTTTATATTAACTAGCTTTCTTCAGGTTTAATTAACGATGTCTTAGTCAATGCCCACATTAGTGTCACCTGTATTGTTTCACCATTAAATGTTAACGATGAGTCTTTATAACTCATCAGCTTTTAAAATGCATTCTCTTGGCAGGTCTTGCCCTGCAATACTGATTTTGCTAAAATGCTATAGTATTCCAACAATTGAAAAAGCTTTGAAATATTTCTATGGAGTGGGAAATGAATTAACACAACTCAGGAGCTTGGATCTTATCTATACAAGTGACACTATGATGGTTTCAGTTTGTTTTCTAAATTCAGATATTCTGGATGATCAAGAAGAGAAAATGAGATCATATGCAGTCGTAAGGTTTGATCTAAAATCTGGAAAAGTGTCACATCTCAAACAAATTGTCAAACTGTTATTACCCTTTAGGAAAAGAAGGTTGCAAAAGGAATGTACAAAACAGTATGTTGAAAAGTTATTGAATAGCCTCTGTCTATCAGATAACAGCAGTAAATAATAATCAGCAAATTTTTCCTCTCGACAAATTATGAAATCCTTTTTCATCTATTAACCACGCCAGTAAATCACCCATGTATTCCAGTTGGTTAATTTATCTGCAAAGTACAGAAAGGCCATGCAGACAATTAGTAATAAGCAGCAGAATCTTTGAATAATGCAAAAAAGAGGCCATTTGCTAGGCCATTGTATGCCAATTTTTTGAAATCTCTACACGGAAAAGTCCCATCACTAGTCATCAAAGGAAAGAAATTTTTATTTCATTTATTTCATGACCAAAGAAGATTCAGTTGAGCAGAGCCCTTCTCACTCATAGGTAAAAGCCAAGTTGAAAGCTGCAAATGACTTAAAACAAATGCACGGACAAACAATTGGTCAGAAACAACAATGTAAATCAAGGAAATAGCGACAATCCCTTGTGTATTCCTGTTAGGTTCAAGAATGTCATTGTGTCATTAAGACTCGCCCATTTATTCTAACTGATGGATTAGTGTTGTGCAAACTAAATGAGGGTGGGACAAGAGGTGGAAGCTTTATGATGTTCTGAGCAATTTTGTTTTAGTAAAAGCCAGAGGATATGAGTGAGATTATGTGAATTGTTTGAATGCAACATAGACATTGATTCTGAGCTAAAGTTTAAAGAGGCAGTTTATCTATAAACAATTAGCTCACTAATAAAAAGGACATTATTTTTCTTCTTGTTGCACCTTATTAATTTCGGAGAGTCATCTAGTACAGCAGCAGTGACCCAACTTCTTGACCAGAGGCCCCAGTTTCAAGTCCCCTGCATTGAGTTGTGTCATAGAAAATTTAAAATACAAACGCCCAAGGTGCAACTCTTTTCGCAATCTCCTTACTCCATTTCCTGGGAACATGTCTGCGGTTAGGTTTGTGTTATCTCAAAAGGATATACTGATGATGATTCATTTATATAAACAATGAAGTAACAATGGTAATAGTAGTAATAAATGTTACATTTACCAGTCCATTACCGTGTATTCTTCTGAAATTTCTCCCTTTTTCATTTAAGGGGCAAAAATTAGTCACAGTATTTTAAATGGGTTACATGGTGGAGAGATGAATGCCTGATGAAGGTTTCTGCAGAATGGAGTTTTAAGGTCAATCTGTTTCAATGTCTTTGTTCAAAAAAGTCTGAAAAAGTGCCCCCTCTACATTATATCCCTGTATTGTCACAGCATATGTTGTCACAAAACTATTGCAACTAAATAATTTTAAGGCAAAATATTTTAGCATGCATGGAAAAGGAGCGTTCTGATATCATGCTGGATATTGTCTCATCACAGCTCAAAGCATTAATGCCTGAAGCGAGTATTGATACCATTATGACAGTGAATAAGTTGTGTATAAGGTAATAAAAGGTTAATGCTGAAAGTTTATTAAACTCCACCCAATCTGATGATATCACAAGGACTTGGGAGAAGGCAGGATGTCAGGGGATAGAGCTTTTACCTGTTTTCTTTGTTATCTTAAGACTTCCATTAGTCTTGATAATAATGTGAATTTTACTAACTTGTACCTGATTGGTGTCATGCGATAAATAACATTTTAAGACAAGAGAGCCTTCACATTTGACAGCCTAGTGGTTTTGCTTTAAGACCAATAAGTGGTATAGCAAATGTCAGAAAGTGAGGATCGTGGCAATAAGCATTGTGATCACATGCTGGTAGTGGTTGGCATCACACATTGATATGACAAATTGGAAGTGGGGGGGTGCAATTATTGCAGATTTTATTCTACAGCGTGAGATTTGTCATGTCACTCCATGCAGCCTTTTAAATACTTGAACAGCCATAATTGAAGCAGACAGGAAACATTTTGGGATCTGCATCACATCCCTTGTAATTATACCGCAAATCATTGATATAAGCTACGTTAATGCTCAATGCAGAAGAGCATTTTAAAGTGCTTGGAATTGTTTTCTGTGAGCCCCTGTATCAAATTCTGTTTGCTGTGTGAGGTATTTCTACATAGGTCACATGATATCCACTTGTGGTCAAATCACTTTTGGAATCAGCAATGGACATGCCAATAATACATTTGTAGAGGTGAAGGTTGGGTGCTGCTGCCCTGAAATGTGATTTTCTGCTTAAAGGAACATTCCAGGATTAAACACAGAAACAAAGAAAAAAAGTGCTGGAGGAACTCAGCAGATCTGGCAGTATCTGTGGAGAGAGAAACAGTGATTATCTTTCTAATCCTGTATGATTCTTCTTCAGAACCCTGAATTCTTCAGAAGAATTCTGGAGAAGAGTCATGTTGGACTCAAAACATTAAATTTGTTTCTCGCTCCACTGATGCTGCCAGACTCGTTAAGTTTCTCAAGTACTTTCTGCTTGTTTTTTTTCATACTTCCATCATCCATAGTAGCTACCTTTTATCTATAAGAAAATAGCTAACTGCTTCATCAAGAGTTGCAATCTTCTAGGTATCTCTCAGAGCAGATGATAATATGATTGTACAGAAATTTTCCTTTATAACCAAAGAAATTGAATATTGAATCAAAATCTACGTATTGTTTCGGTGCAGAAGAAGGCCGTAAGGCCCATTCTGTTTGCATCGACTCTTCAAGCATTTTAACTTGGTGCTAATGTCTTGCCTTTTCCCCACAACCCCAGCTTCCTGTTTCTAATAATAGGCAGTTTGTGGCCAGTTCAAGAACGCCAAGATCAATTTTAACCTCCATATTTATTTGATTATCCATTTCAACAAGTGTCCTTTTCCACCTTCCCACAAAGCACTCAACTAATTTTATTTTCAAGTAGATTGGCACTGGAATCATGGGCAGAAGCTGAAATTACAACATTTGCCCAAACATGGCAGAAAAGCCCAGAACCAAGTTTTGGTTTTGTGGCCAATTTTTTTAGATTTGGTCTTAATAATGTAGAGATGAGTAATGATGAGTAATGCTAGCCAACTCCAGAAAGTCCAATCTGGACTCCATTTTCTCCCCTTTGGTCCAGGAACTCGCAACCTATGTCCGTGACACCACCCACGCCCTCCACCTCCTCCAGGACTTCCAATTCCCTGGCCCCCAACACCTCATATTCACCATGGACGTCCAGTCCCTGTACACCTGCATTCCGCATGGAGATGGCCTCAAGGCCCTCCGCTTCTTCCTGTCCCGCAGGCCCGACCAGGCCCCCTCCACCGACACTCTCATCCGCCTAGCTGAACTCGTCCTCACACTCAACAACTTCTCTTTTGACTCCTCTCACTTCCTACAGACTAAGGGGGTGGCCATGGGCACCCGCATGGGGCCCAGCTATGCCTGCCTCTTTGTAGGTTACGTGGAACAGTCCCTCTTCCGCACCTACACAGGCCCCAAACCCCACCTCTTCCTCCGGTACATTGATGACTGTATCGGCGCCGCCTCTTGCTCCCCAGAGGAGCTCAAACAGTTCATCCACTTCACCAACACCTTCCACCCCAACCTTCAGTTCACCTGGGCCATCTCCAGCACATCCCTCACCTTCCTGGACCTCTCAGTCTCCATCTCAGGCAACCAGCTTGTAACTGATGTCCATTTCAAGCCCACCGACTCCCACAGCTACCTAGAATACACCTCCTCCCACCCACCCTCCTGCAAAAATTCCATCCCCTATTCCCAATTCCTCCGCCTCCGCCGCATCTGCTCCCACGATAAGACATTCCACTCCCGCACATCCCAGATGTCCAAGTTCTTTAAGGACCGCAACTTTCCCCCCACGGTGATTGAGAACGCCCTTGACCGCGTCTCCCGCATTTCCCGTGACACATCCCTCACACCCCGCCCCCACCACAACCGCCCCAAGAGGATCCCCCTCGTTCTCACACACCACCCTACCAACCTCCGGATACAACGCATTATCCTCCGACACTTCCGCCATTTACAATCCGACCCCACCACCCAAGACATTTTTCCATCCCCTCCCCTGTCTGCTTTCCGGAGAGACCACTCTCTCCGTGACTCCCTTGTTCGCTCCACACTGCCCTCCAACCCCACCACACCCGGCACCTTCCCCTGCAACCGCAGGAAATGCTACACTTGTCCCCACACCTCCTCCCTCACCCCCATCCCAGGCCCCAAGATGACATTCCACATTAAGCAGAGGTTCACCTGCACATCTGCCAATGTGGTATACTGCATCCACTGTACCCGGTGCGGCTTCCTCTACATTGGGGAAACCAAGCGGAGGCTTGGGGACCGCTTTGCAGAACACCTCCGCTCAGTTCGCAACAAACAACTGCACCTCCCAGTCGCAAACCATTTCCACTCCCCCTCCCATTCTCTTGATGACATGTCCATCATGGGCCTCCTGCACTGCCACAATGATGCCACCCGAAGGTTGCAGGAACAGCAACTCATATTCCGCCTGGGAACCCTGCAGCCATATGGTATCAATGTGGACTTCACCAGTTTCAAAATCTCCCCTTCCCCTACTGCATCCCTAAACCAGCCCAGTTCATCCCCTCCCCCCACTGCACCACACAACCAGCCCAGCTCTTCCCCCCCACCCACTGCATCCCAAAACCAGTCCAACTTGTCTCTGCCTCCCTAACCGGTTCTTCCTCTCACCCATCCCTTCCTCCCACCCCAAGCCGCACCCCCATCTACCTACTAACCTCATCCCACCTCCTTGACCTGTCCGTCTTCCCTGGACTGACCTATCCCCTCCCTACCTCCCCACTTACACCCTCTCCACCTATCTTCTTTACTCTCCATCTTCGGTCCGCCTCCCCCTCTCTCCCTATTTATTCCAGTTCCCTCCCCCCATCCCCCTCTCTGATGAAGGGTCTAGGCCCGAAACGTCAGCTTTTGTGCTCCTGAGATGCTGCTTGGCCTGCTGTGTTCATCCAGCCTCACATTTTATTATCTTGGAATCTCCAGCATCTGCAGTTCCCATTATCTCCAGAAAGTCCAATGTTCACTTGTTTCGTTTCAGGATGCAACAATATAAAATTTGATGTGAAAAAAATTTGCAACGATTTTGGTTGTTACAAAACAGTTGCATGCAGTGTGGAATGCAGGGATCACTTAAAGTCAATAAATGAACCAAGTTACCCACTTTGATTTATTTGGTAAAATCCACTTAATCCGTTCCTGGCATGACTCCATCCTCAGTCTTTTTATTTAGAGGTGACTAATGCTTGGAAATTTCAGTCTCCATCTCAATTTACCCTCCGCAAGCATAATTAATTTTCTTGTCCTGCTGTTTCTGTTACCCTACCACCCTTAAATTCCAAGACTCTTCTGCTATCTCAATCAACTCCACCCAGGTCACTTTTAAAGGCTTATCTATAGGCTGCTACTGTTGATGTAGTAACTCAACATTACATATCACTTTGCCAGCAACTTGTCTGTGAATGTCCAAAATGTGTTCACTATTCATTCGTGTATTTTAAATGAAGCCTAAGAGCCAAAATCAACTGCACCTTGGGCCAAATTATTCAGGCACAGAGATCAAGCTCAGGTGATACGAAAAAAATTTAAAAGGGACCTAAGAGGAAACTTTTTCATGCAGAGGGTAGTGCGTATGTGGAATGAGCTGCCAGAGGAAGTGGAGGAGGCTGGTACAATTGCAACATTTAAAACGGACCTGGATGGGCACATGAATGAGCAAGCTTTGGGGAGATATGGACCAAATGCAAGCAAATGGGGCTAGATTCATTTAGGATATCTGATCACCGTCGACGAGTTAGACCGAAGGCCAAGCAGCATCTTAGGAGCACAAAAGCTGACGTTTCGGGCCTTGATCGTTCATCAGAAAAGTGGGAAGGGGGGAGGGTTCGGAAATAAATAGGGAGAGAGGGGGAAGGTGGATCAAAGATGGGTTTCATAGGCAGGTGCTGAGGAAAGTGATGTGGCTGTGGTACCTGGTTTGCTTCAGGACATGGTCAAGCAGTTTCAAGGTCAAAGACATTACAAGAGCTTCAGAACCTACCTGCAGAACCCATCTTCAATCTGCTTCCCCCTCTCTCCCTATTTATTTCAGAACCCTCTCCCCATCTCTCTTTTCTGATGAACGGTCAAGGCCCAAAACATTAGCTTTTGTGCCCCTCTGATGCTGCTTGACCCGCTGTGTTCATCCAGCTCCACACTTTGTTACCTCAGATTCTCCAGCATCTGCAGTTCCCATTATCTCTGATGACAAATTCAGACCGAAGGGTCTGTTTCTATGCTGTACATCTCTCAGACTCTAACTCTAATTGCTGACCTCCATTCTAGCTGGTAATTAGACACAAATAAACTTCTAACCAGAGCCTTAAGAAGTCTGAACCCAAAAGAGATTTTAATCGCTTCCCTTTTTTTCCCCTTCACAGTTGCTTCAATACTGGCTCCCTTACTTGTAAAGAAAACAGGCTTTAGGCATCTCCCAGATACTCTGGGATTTCCCCAATCTCTTTGAAATTACTGCACAGAGGCTGGTATTCCCCACCAAGTCACTCTTTATTAATTTGTACACAGCATACTAACTGTGGCCAGCCAGCTCAAAGTCAGTCATCTGGACTGAGGAGATACTAAATTCTCTGTTAATACTGGTCAGCCAGAGCTCCCTGATTGGCCCAGGTTAACATCCCCAATCAACAATCTCATAGTCAATAAGATCCACCTGGTTCCACCCACGCCACTCTTCTAATTCTAGGTCTCTGCAGCAACTGGTGATTGTGGTTTCAGTTGGCAGTTATTGACAACGGGTACAACAGATGATATTGTGTTCCAGTAAAAATAAAGCCCGGGAGTCCTCCTCTTTGAGAAAGACAACTGGTGATAGTTTAACCTGAGGGCCACCAGGCTTCAGGCAAGGTGAGACGTTGAATGTTTTGTTGTAATCTCAGCCAGAGCAAGAATTGAGCCTATGCTGTTGACATTACTCTGCGTCACAAACCAACCAGCCATCCAGCCAAATGAATAAAAACCAAAAGAACTGTGGATGCTGTAAATCAGGAACAAAAACAAAGTTGCTGGAAAAGCTCAGCATGTCTGGCAGCATCTGTGGAGGAGAAAACAGAGTTAATGTTTGGGTCTGGTGACCCTTCCTCAGAGCTGATGGTAGCTGGTAAAATGTCAGTTTATATGCAGAAAATAGGGAGGTGGGTGGGGTAGGGAGTAAACGATAGGATAGAGCCCAAAGAGAGAGAAAGACAGTTGGGCAGACAAAGGAGTTGCTAATGATCAGGCTGGGAGGGTGAATAGTTATTAATGGGGACTGTTAGTGACTAACAACAGGGAGGGTGTAGTGGTAGGCTATATGGTAACAAGGCCTGCTGTGTGGGGTGGGGGGCTGGGACATGGGAGAGTTTAGGCCCTAAAATTATTGAACTTAACATTGAGTCCGGAGGGCTGTAGGGTCCCCAAGCAGAAAATGAGGTGTTGTTCCTCCATTTTGCACTGGAACACTGTAGCAAGCCGGAGACAGAGATGTTGGCCAGGGAGCAAGGCGGGGCATTGAAGTGGCAGGCAACAGGTAGATCAGGGTCTTTTTTGAAAGCAGAACGTAGATGTTCTGCGAAGTGGTCACCAGGTCTACGCTTCGTTTCCCCAATGTAGAGGAGTTCACATTGTGAACAGCCAATACAATAGACTAGATTTTTGGAAGTACAGGTGAAGTGTTCCTTTACCTGGAAGATATGTTTGGGCCCTTGGACTCTGGGGAGGGAGGAGGTAGATGCGCAGGTGTTGCATCTTCGCCGGTTACAGGGGAAGGTACCGTAGGGCTGTGGGGAGGTGTTTGGGGTGAAGCAAGTGTGGACCAGGATGTCCTGGAGGGAATGGTCCCTGCAGAAGGTAGCCAAGGGAGGGAGGGGAATATGTGTCTGGTGGTGGCATCTTGCTGGAGGTGGAGGAAATAACATCAGATGATCAAAGGTATCCAAGGGCCCAAACATACCTTCCAGATGAAGCAATACGTCACCTGCACATCCAAGAATCTAGTCTACTGCATTGGCTGCTCACAATGTGGTCCCCTCTACATCGAGGAAACAAAGCGTAGACCTCGTGACCATTGTGCAGAACATCTACGTTCTGATCACAAAAAAGACCATGAACTATCTGTTGGCTGCCACTTCAATGCATCACCTTGCTCCCTGGCCAACATCTCTGTCTTGCTATAGTATTCCAGTGAAGTCCAACACAAGCTGGAGGAACAACATCTCATTTTCCACTTGGGGACTCTACAGCCCTCTGGACTCAATATTGAGTTCAATAATTTTAGGGCCTAAACTCTCCCATGTCCCTGCCCCCACCCCACACACCAGGCCTTGTTACCATATAGCCTGCCACTACACACCCTGTGTTGTTAGTCACTAACAGTCCCCATTCACAACTATTCACCCTCTCAGCCTGATTGTTAGCAACTCCTTTGTCTGTCCCACTGTCTTTCTCTCTCTTTGGGCTCTATCCTATCGTTTACTCCCTACCCCACCCAGCTCCATGTTTTCTGCATATAAACTGACGTTTTACCAGCCACCATCAGTTCTGAGGAAGGGTCTCCAGACCAGGAGCATGAACTCTGTTGTCTCCTAAGCTTTTCCAGTAACTTTGTTTTTGATCCAGCCAACTGAGCTAAGTTACCCCAACATGGCCCTGCAGCATGCCAAATATTTACTTTCAAGTGTTTCATTTTTTGTCACAACATTCTCGGTTAAAGTCACCGGGTACTTCCGTTAGCAGCACTTGTATTGTCCATGACTTAGAGCACATCCATGCATGCTCAGTATTCAAATAACTTCTATTAAGATCTGCAGATTGTAACAGAGAGACCTTTCTCTGTTTCCAGGCACTGGAATGTATTACATCTTACATCTTTAAAAGCTGAATGAATATTTACTAAACTAGGCCAAGCCAGGCTCTGAACCAATAAGAGCTTTTTTCATGTATGAGACATTTCAATGAAAAAAAATAAGAATTATTTCAACATAAAGTTACTTCCTTTGCTATATATAAATTCATAAATATTCTACTCACTTCTTCCCCAGCCACCAACTTGAAAACACCATTCTAAATTTTCAGCTTTGGAGCAGGTCATTATTTGAAAACTATTCCTGTTTTTCATTACCTGTTTCTCTCTTTTCGGATCTGCTGAATATTGCCAGCATTTCTGTTTAATTTGCTGCATTTGTAATGCTGGCTGGGCATGTCTTAAACATCGAGCCCTTGGCTGTAAAATACTGACTTCATGTGGCGTCTAAAGTTAGAGCACACTGATTGCATGAAGACAGGTTGCACTTCCTTGAGGTTAGAAGTCCAAGGGACATCAGACAAACAGAACAATTCAGCCCTGCTGTTATTAGAAGGGCAACTGCCAAGAAAAGACTTGATCTAGGTTTTTTTTCTGTCCTGTGAGATATGGATAATGTCGGTTTAAAGGGGATTACTTCATCTGGACACAATCATTGAATTTAAGCAGATGATTAAACTAGCTAAAGGAAAATGAAATTAGAAAATTCTTGCACAGAAGAACTCTTCCACAGTGGAGCAGCAATGAGAATACTGTTTCAGCTAATGAAGTGAATACTGTGCTTGACAGTGCATTAACTGACAGTCCATACATACTGCCACTACTGCAGGGGGACATTTACTGAACTTTATGAGGCTTGTTAATCTAATACGTAACTTCTCTAGTTCTAAACTAAGTGAAATAATCCACATGCGTACTCATTATTACGTTCCTCACAATGCTTCAAAGAGTTCAACCATGGTAATCTTTGCGCTTCTTCTCTGTAATGTGAACTGGGCCCTCAGACCATGCAGCTGTAGAAGCTGAATCATTCTTATTCATCAGCTTTCAGCAAACATCTCCTTCATTTGTTCTGTTTCCAGTGGCTTATATATTTAATTGCGGGGTCCTTTAATTTTTTGTGCTCTGCTATGCACCTTTGATAACTTAAAGGAGATGACTTGTGGATGGTCGTTAATGGCCCACTACATTGCTAGAAGAAACAGTGCATCAAACCTGCTTCAATCTATCAATGACATTCTGAACTTCAACTGAGGTCATGGAGAAAGGATGAAAAGGAGCTTAGGGATGTTGACCGAATGAGCAATTTCTCTCGGAACTGGAGTTTGGTGTTGTTAGGGGGTGGGTGCTCGAAGAGTAAGGTAAGCAACAGCAGAAAACAAACTGATTAAACCAAAGCTAAAAACAGTTAATTTTGATAATGTTTATTTTAGGTTGATTGAGGAGGAAAATAATACTCAGCTCTGATTCAGGTGGCAGCACTATCTCACTTCTGAATTGAATGCATTTCTGAACAGCATAACCTGAGACCCACATCTCTCCTAAGGAGCATAAAGTCAGTGTTGGGTCCACAGCTGTTTGTCATTTTTATAAATGACCTGGATGAGGGCGTAGAAGGATGGGTTAGTAAATTTGCAGACGACACTAAGGTCGGTGGAGTTGTGGATAGTGATGAAGGATGCTGTAGGTTGCAGAGAGACATAGATAAGCTGCAGAGCTGGGCTGAAAGGTGGCAAATGGAGTTTAATGCAGACAAATGTGAGGTGATGCACTTTGGTAGGAGTAACCGGAAGGCAAAGTACTGGGCTAATGGTAAGATTCTTAGTAGTGTAGATGAGCAGAGATCAAAGTTGCCACCCAGGTTGACAGGGCTGTTAAGAAGGCATACAGTGTTTTAGCTTTTATTAATAGAGGGATCGAGTTCCGGAACCAAGAGGTTATGCTGCAGCTGTACAAAACTCTGGTGCGGCCGCACTTGGAGTATTGTGTACAGTTCTGGTCGCTGCATTATAAGAAGGATGTGGAAGCTTTGGAAAGGGTGCAGAGGAGATTTACTAGGATGTTGCCTGGTAGGGAAGGAATGTCTTAAGTGAAAAGGCTGAGGGACTTGAGGCTGTTTTCGTTAGAGAGAAGAAGGTTGAGAGGTGACTTAATTGAAACATATAAAATAATCAGAGGGTTAGATAGGGTGGATAGGGAGAGCCTTTTTCCTAGGATGGTGATGGCGAGCACGAGGGGGCATAGCTTTAAATTGAGGGGTGAAAGATATAGGACAGATGTCAGAGGTAGTTTCTTTACTCAGAGTAGTAAGGGAATGGAACACTTTGTCTGCAACGGTTGTAGATTCGCCAACTTTAGGTACATTTAAGTCGTCATTGGATAAGCATATGGACATACATGGAGTAGTGTAGGTTAGATGGGCTTGAGATTGGTATGACAGGTCGGCACAACATCGAGGGCCGAAGGGCCTGTACTGTGCTGTTATGTTCTATATTCTGTAAGCTGATGCTTCGGGCCTAGACACTTCACCAGAAAAGGGAGATGGGGAGAGGATACTGGAATAAATAGGGAGAGAGGGGGAGGCAGACTGAAGATGGATAGAGGAGAAGATAGGTGGAGAGGAGAGCATCGGTGCGGAGGTAGGGAGGGGATCGGTCAGCCCAGGGAGGACGGACAGGTCAAGGGGGCGGGATGAGGTTAGTAGGTAGGAAATGGGGGTGCGGCTTGAGGTGACAGGAGGGGATAGATGAGAGGAAGAACAGGTTAGGGAGGCGGGGACGAGCTGGGCTGGTTTTGGGATGCAGTGGGAGGAGGGGAGATATTGAAGCTTGTGAAGTCCACATTGATACCATTGGGCTGCAGTGTTCCCAAGCGGAATAAGAGTTGCTGTTCATGCAACCTTCGGGTGGCATCATTATGGCACTGCAGGAGGCCCAGGATGGACATGTCGTCTAAGGAATGGGAGGGGGCGTTGAAATGGTTCGTGACTGGGAGGTGCAGTTGTTTATTGCAAACCAAGCGGAGGTGTAATGCAAAGCGGTCCCCAAGCGTCTGCTTGGTTTCCCCAATGTAGGGGAAGCCACACCAGGTACAGCAGATGCAGTATACCATGCTGGTGGATATGCAGGTGAACATCTGCTGAATGTGGAAGGTCATCTTGGGGCTTGGAATGGGGGTGAGGGAGGAGGTGCGGGGGCAAGTGTAGCACTTCCTGTGGTTGCAGGGGAAAGTGCCGGGCGTGGTGGGGTCGGAGGGGAGTGTGGAGCGGACAAAGGAGTCGCGGAGAGAGTGGTCGCTCCGGAAGGCAGACAAGGGTGGGGATAGAAAAATGTCTTTAGTGGTGGGATCAGATTGTAGATGGCGGAGGTGTTGGAGGATGATGCGTTGTCTCCGTAGGTTGGTGAGGTGGTGTATGAAGAACAGGGGGATTCTCTTATGGTTGTTTTCCCCTAGTCAATGCGGTATACTGCATCCGTGCTACCCGTTTTGGCTTCCTGAACATTGGGGAAACCAACCGGAGGCTTGGGGATCGCTTTGCAGAACACCTACTCTCGGTTCGCAACAAACAGCTGCACCTCCCAGTCGCGAACCATTTCAACTCCCCCTCACATTCCTTAGAAGACATGTCCATCCTGGGCCTCCTGCAGTGCCATAATGATACCACCCGTAGGTTGCAGGAACAGCAATTCATATTCCACTTGGGAACCCTGCAGCCTAATGGTATCAATGTGGAATTCACAAGCTTCAAAATCTCCCCTCCATCCACTGTATCCCAAAACCAGCCTAGCTTGTCCCCGCCTGCCTAACCTGTTCTTCCTCTCACCTATCACCTCCCCCCACCTCAAGCCACACCTCCATTTCCTACCTACTAACCTCATCCCGCCCCCTTGACCTGTCCATCCTCCCTGGACTGACCTGTCTCCTCTCTACCTCACCATCCATACTGTCCTCTCCACCTATCTTCTCCTCTATCCATCTTCAGTCCGCCTCACCATCTGTCCCTATTTATTTCAGAATCCTCTCCCCATCTCCCTTTTCTGAAGAATGGTCTGGGCCTGAAACGTCAGCTTTTGTGCTCCTGAGATGCTGCTTGGCCTGCTGTGTTCATCCAGCTCCACACTTTGTCATCTTGGATTCTCCACCATCTGCAGCTCCCATTATCTCTGACCCACATCTCTCTTTTTGGGTAGAAAAAAATCCCATGTTAAAGGAAGTATTCTCATTTAATCTCTGGACAATGCACCCATTAGCCAGTAACATTAAAATTGATTATTTGGTCATTATTACAGTGATGTTTGTGCACTGTTTGGCTGCCGTATTTCCTAACTTATAATAGTGACTATACTTCACCGTCTTCAAAAGTGCTTATCCTCCCAGTGCATATGATTTGATTTGATTTGATTTATTGACATGTGTACCTAAGTACAATGAAAAGCTTTGTTTGTGAGCAGTACAGGCAAATCATAGTAAGCAAGGAGATACAGTTCATTGAAAAAAGACTTGGACAGAGTATGGCATACAGGTTACACCCCACAGGGCTTACGCGAGGCGAGATCAACATTAACAAGATCAGCATTATTTGAAATTAGAGAGCCCATTCACCAGTCTAATAATGGCAGGGAGGAAGCTGTTCTTGAATCTGTTGGTGCCTGTGTTCAAGCTTCTACATCTTCTGCCTGATGGAAGAAGTTGTAGGAGACCATTACAGAAGTAGGATGGGTCTTTGATGATGTTGGCTACTTTTCTGCGGCAGCAAGATGTGTAAGTGGAGTCCATGGATGGGAGGTTGATGTCCATGATAGTCTGGGCTGTGCACACAAACTTCATTAGTTTCTTACCGTTCTGGTCATGCTTTCTATGGTGCAAGTGTAAAAGCTGGTGAGGCATGTAAATATAGTCTGATGTGTATAAAAGATGCCTTTGATTTGTTGGGATAGAGTCAAGCTCAAGAGTTCTGAGCAAGAGTCACTTGACCTGAAGTGTTAACTGTGATTTCTGCCAGACCTGCTGAGCTTTTCCAACAATTTCTATTTTTGTTTCTGATTTACAGCATCTGCTGTTCTTTCAGTTTTTGTTCAAATGTCATTTGTTTACTTGATATGTTATTGTAGAGAATTGAATTGCATTTGTGATAAGATAAATATAAAAAAGATTTTTAGGAATAAATTATATTTTTTAAATTAAAAAGAAGTGCTTATGTGTCAATAAAACACTTTGGAATGACTTGAGGTTTTGTAAGGTGCTATATAAATGCCACTTTTCTCTTTATACATGTAAGTAGCTATCTGAAAGTAATCAAGGATTGTTGATTATTCAAAGGTGAAAAGAAAGCTGCAGTGAACAGATGTTATTTCCAAGGTCAGTGATTGTATTCTTGCCTCTAACATACCAGAGTTGAGTTCAGACTGCATTCCAGACAATCTGATTGAGTGTACATCGAAGAATTGTCTCTGAATATGAGATAGCTGCTTCTCTGGGAATTTGTCTCTGATGGGTGTAGATGCTTCTTCTGCCATTGTAAACCATATGTGGGGCTCTTTAGCCCTGGTTTAGACCATCGAGAAAACGGTACACACAAACTAAAAAGGGTGAGGGAAAAGACTCATGTCAGTAACTCTTCCTTAATAAGAAAGCCAGCCTGAGATTTGAGTTAGGATGACTCTAGGGAAGGATATGACTTGAAGTTTAAACATTATGTCATTTTAGTGGTGATTACATGAGGATTTAGTGAGGCAGATTCTTCTGTTGTCATTGGACTTACTATATCACATGGAAGCAAAAGACAGCAGAACATATCCGGTTTGCAAAAATCACACATGCCAAGTGAAGACCGTCAGATTTATCACCTATCAACGTCAGTGGACAGAATATCAGGTAGGCTCTGCAATTGACATGTTATCGTCTCCATGAAAGGTTCCTTTAGATGGCGTTCCTGAGTGGACTCTAGGCTGGCGCTTTACTCAGAGGTGGCTGGAAAGTTGGGTCGGATGAGGCTGGGAAGGAGGACCTCATTTCTGGCAACCAGAATGACCCAACTATATTTCACAGGTATTGAACAGTTAATTGTCTCAGCTCAAGGCTTCTGCACCCATTTGGAAGAACATCATGCCCACCAGAAGTTTCTAACCAATCAGAGAGATGGCAGCATTGCTGATGAAGAACATCACGGAGACCAGAGAAATAGTAAGTGGACACTAATGCCTGAGCGGAAGGCCTGGCAGACTCCAATGAGTGGAGGATGGGTTACAATTTGGATTTGATATGTACACCTCTCCATAACCCAAAGTATCTAAAGTTATAGATAATTGTTTATACTAGGAATGTTTTGCTATCCATTTACTATTAATTTAGGCATCAATAAAAAAGATGGCTATTAAGCTAGATTGGTCATATCTTATAAGAAAGTTTTTAACAGAATTTCATGCTTCAGTTTCCATCACCTTTCCATTTCACATCTTAACAGCAGCCATTTGGCAGTTTGTTTTTCTTAGTTGCTAACTTGCATTTTTGTCCCCCTATCACATTGCTTCTCTCTTTTGTGGTTAGGTTGTTGCTCATTGCCACAATCCACAAAGTCATCTGCCTGCCTTTACTATTTACTGTTCGCCATCTATAATGGGCAATCATATCAATACCAACACATGAAAAGCAGTAGGGTTGTCTTTTGATAACAAGATGCAGGGCTGGATGAACACAGCAGGCCAAGCAACACCTTTCGAGCAGGAAAGCTGGCGTTTCGGGCTGAGACCATTCATCAGAAATGAGGGAGGAGGAGAGGGTTTTGAAATAAATAGGGAGAGAGCGGGAGGGGATTGAAGATGGATAGAGGAGACAGACAGGTCAAAGAGACAGGGATAGAGCCAGTAAAGGTGAGTGTAGGTGGGGAGATAGGGAGGCGATAGGTCAGTCCAGGGAGGACGGACAGGTCAATGAGAATGGGGTGAAATTAGCTAGGAAATGGGGGTGAAGCTTGAGGTGGGAGAGGGGGATAGGTGAGAGGAAGAACAGGTTAGAGAGGTGGGGAGAAGCTGGGCTGGTTTGGAATGCAGTGGGGGGAGGGGAGATTTTGAAGCTGGTGAAGTCCACATTGATACCATTGGGCTGCAGGCTTCCCAAGTGGAATATGATTTGTTGTTCCTGCAACCTTCAGCTGGCATCGTTGTGGCACTGCAGGAGGCCCAGGATGGACATGTCGTCTGAGGAATGGGAGGGGGAGTTAAAATGGTTCATGACTGGGAGGTGCAGCTGTTTTTTACAAACCAAGTGTAGGTGTTCTGCAAAGCAGTCCCGAAGCATAAGCTTGGTTTCCCCAATGTAGAGGAAGCCACAATGGGTATAGTGGATGCAGTATACCACATTGGCAGATGCATAAGTGAACTCTGCTTGATGTGAAAAGTCTTCGTGGGCCTGGGATGGGGGTGAGGATGGAGGTGTTGGGGCAAGTGTAGTACTTCTTACAGTTGCAAGGAAAAGTGCTGGGTGTGGGGACGCTGGAGGGGAGTGTGGAGTGGACAAAGGAGCCACGGAGAGAGTGGTCCATCTGGAAAGCAGACAAGAGTGGGGAGGGAAATTGTCTTTTGTGGTGGGGTCAGATTGCAGGTGGCAGATGTATCAGAAAATGATGCATTGGATCCGGAGGTTGGTGGGGTGGTATGTGAGGACGAGAGGGATTCTATTTTAGTTGTTATTGGAGGGCCAGGGTGTGAGGAATGAGTTGCAGGAAGTGCAGGATTTACAGTCGAGGGTATTCTTGACCACTGCAGGGGGGATGTTGTGGTCCTTGAAAAGCAAGGACATCTGAGATGTAGTGGAGTGGAATACCTCATCCTGGGAGCAGATGCGGCAGAAGCGAAGGAATTGGCAATAGGGGGATGGCATTTTTGCAGGAAGGTAGGTGGGAGGAGGTGTATTCTAGGTAGCTGTAGGAGCCAGTGGGCTTGAAATGGATATCAGTTTCTAGGTGGTTGCCTGAGATGGAGACAGAGAGGTCCAGGAAGGTGATGGAAGTGTTAGAGATGGTCCAGGTGAACTTAGGTTGGGGTGGAAGGTGTTGGTGAAATAGGAGCATGAGGCGGCACCGATACAGTCATCAATGTAACGGAGGAAGAGGAGGGTTTTAGGGCCAGTGTAGGTGCGGAAGACTGATTGTTCCACGTAACCTGCAAAGAGGCAGGAATAGCTTGTGCCCATGTGGGTACCCATGGCCAGGCTGTTTGTCTGTAAGAAGTGGGAGGAATTGAAAAAGATGTTGTTGAGTGTGAGGACGAGTTGGGTTAGACAGATGAGGGTGTCAGTGGAGGGGGATTGGTCAGGCCTGCAGGACAGGAAGAAGCAGAGGGCCTTTAGGCCATCCACATGGGGAGTGCAGGTGTATAGGGGCTGGAGGTCCATGGTAAAAATGAGGTGTTGGGGACCGGGGAATTGGAAATTCTGGAGGAGGTGGAGGGTGTGGGTGGTGTCACAGACATAGGTAGGGAGTTACTGGACCAATGGAGAAAAAAATGGATTCTAGACAGGTGGGGATGAGTTGAGTGGGGCTGGAGCTTGTGGAGACAATGGGTCGACTAGGGCAGTCAGGTTTGTGGATTTTGGGAAGGAGATAGAAGTGGGCGGTGTGGTGTTGGGGAACGATGAGGTTGGAGGCTGTGGGTGGGAGGTCACCTGAGGTGATGAGGTTGTGGATGGCTTGGGAGATGATGGTTTGGTGCTCGGGTGTGGGTGCCTGATCAAGGTGGCAGTAGGAGGAGGTGTTGGAGAGGTGGCGTCTGGCCTCAGCGATGTAGAGGTCAATGCGCCATAGTACAACTGCGCCTCCCTTGTCTGCGGGTTTGATGGTGATGTTGGGATTGGAGCAGAGGGCTGCACGTTCTGCAGGGGAGAGGTTGGAGTGGGTGAGAGGGGTTGAGGCGATTGATGTCTCGATGGCAGTTGGAGATGAAGAGGCCAAGGGAGAGTAGAATGCCTTGGGGTGGTGTCCAGGAGGAGGGGGTGTGTTGGAGGCAGGAGAAGGGGTTAGTGGAGGGACGGTTAGGTTCACGGTTAAAAAAGTAAGCGTGGAGGCGGAGGCAGCAGAAAAACTGCTCAATGTCCAGACGTGACCGGTATTCGCTGATGTGTGGGTGAAGGGGGACAAGGCTGAGCCCCTTACTGAGGACTGACCGTTCGTCCTCAGTAAGGGGGCGGTCTGGGGGGGATGGTGAAGACTCAGCAGGGCTCAGTGTTGCTGTCTCCTCTGGAGCTGCTGGCTGTGGAGGCAGTGGGCAGAGCGGTGTCGGTGTCAGCTGCGGGCGGGGTTGCGTCGGCGGCAGTGGATGGAGATGTGACGGTGGGCGGAGTTGCAGTGGTGGCCGGAGTTGCTTCGGCTCAGTGCTGGGTGGACTTGTGTCGGCTCTGTGGTGGGCAGAGTTGCGTCGGCTCAGTGGTGGGTAGAGTTGCGTTGGCATCAGAGGTGGCCAGAGCGGTGTCAGCGGTGGGCAGAGCTGGGTAGGCGGCGGCAGCAGTGGTGACGGTCGTGTCTGTGGTGTTGTTCTCGGAAATGGAGGTATAGGCTTCAGCAGCGATGGCGTTTGCTGTCCCGGACATGGTGTTCCTGGCAGTGGCGGATGTGACGTCACCTGTGGGTTCTCCGACAGTGGCCTCATGGCCAATGGCGGTGGATGCATTGTGGGGAAGGTCCTGGGTACAGCTGGGGATTTGGGAGGTGGAGGAAGCCCGTTATGGGTGGCAGGCACCAGTAAGTTTACTGTACTTACAGTTTTTAGTGTCCAATAAAACTAAATAGAATTGTGAGTTCAAGTTGTGGATCCTACGAAGGATAAAAAACAGGAGAGGTCCTTTGCAGGTCTGGGAGAGGGAAGATCTGAGCTGAGGTAAGCTGGATTGCAGTGCGAGGAGATGCAGGTGCATTGCTGCAAGGGTGTGTTTCGGGAGTCGCAGGGAGCGTCCTTTTCCTGGTCACTTCAACTTGCAGATAGCCCAGCAGTTTCATACCTTTAATTTGACCTTGTTGTCTTTGGGTTCCAAAACTTTTCTAAACAAGTCCAAAGCAAACTTGTCAAGGCACTGTTCATTTGTACCTCATTGTCTCCTCTATTTTTCCATCTCATCTTCTCACAAAACTGTACACTGTTACCTCACATTGGAAACCACATCACTCACCTGACTGCCTTTATTATTCCTTCCTGGCTTTGCCCCTTTAGCCTTTTCCTGTTTGAGTCTGTCCTCAACTCATATTCAAGGCATTAAATCTATTTTAAAAACCAAAAGAACAGCTGATTCTGTAATCAGAAACAAAAAATAAATTGCTGGGAAAGCTCAGTAGGCCTGGCAGCATCTGTGGAAAGAAATCAGAGTTAATGCTTCGGATCGAGTGACTTTCCTTGGTTATTAAATATGTTTACTGTGTTTTAAACTTTATTCAGGAGAATTTAAGAGATGTAAAGTGGTAATGCAAGTGACAAACCTGGAAAAAATGGAATAGAAGTGCCAAAAAGCACTGGAAATGCATAGCAGAAGAGTATCTAAAATCTGTTCTTAGTCTATTAAAATCATTTTGCTGCTTCTTTATGGAAGTCATTACAAGATTGAGATCTTTAGCCCAATCTGTGACTCCTTCTTTCTCTCTTTGTTCCTCTTAGGCATGTTCTGTCTTGCCACTGTCAGACCTATAAAGGACTTTCTCAAACCTCACTGTGTCTAGTTGTGCTAAAGCGTGACATGTTCAATGCTCAGCAGCTTTCTTTTTTCAAATCCTGACAAACCTGCTTTCCATTTCCAGCTTTGTACTCTCTCTTTTTGTCATCGTGTGAAAATGCACGCACAACCTCAAAGCCTACTTCACAAGACAATGACCACAAGCATGATTCAGCTTTTCCATAAATGAGTAAAGTGACTGACACAGGCTAAGGACAGGAATTGATGATCAAATACTCTGTTTGACACCATTCCTGCCCTTTTGTAATTGCAATTTGTAAGGTGCGACTGATCAGATCTCATTGTAATGTTAGATTTATAACTCTATTGGCAGATTTCATTCAGGGGTCAGGGAGAATTTTTACAGCAATTCACAACGTTCTGCTTTTGCCTTTTACCTCTGCTGTTTGTCGCTCCCAGGAGACCAGTAAATGAAGACAAATTTATGACAGTGCACGTTATGCCTGATCCATCGGCAGGAGCAAGACTTAACAGGTCAAATAATGTCTTCTCGTTCTGTTTGAATTCTGATTACACACTGACTTACATTTTGAGGGCTTCCAGAAGACTGGTAGATCAACACATCGTTATCAATTGCTGCATTTCAAAAGTAATCGAATTAGAACTTCCACATACAGCCTTAAATTTCTGTTATGTGGCACTGCCACAATTCTGAAGTGGAATTTGTTAGGATAGATTCAGTTCAGGAGAGTGCTAGACATGGACTTTGAATTCTCCATGTTATTTTACCTGCAGTTAACATGCTAAATATAGGAAAGTTTGGTTTGGAGTGTTATTAATAATCTGTTACATCATTACACCATTAGAAAGGCAGACTAATTTCAAGCAACAGCATTGCCTACTTCTATGAGCCGACTATTCCAAATTTTTTGGCTTAGTGTCAGTTTTGTTGAGTTTCATGGTGGGTTTCTTGCCACGAGACCTAACAAGATCTCTTGCCAAATCTGATCAAATTCACATAATTAACTGCCTGCGATGCCAAAAAATAATCCATCTCACCTGATTCTAGCCCCATTCTACCATACTCTGTTACTGGACCAACTTACTACTCACCAGAAATCATCCAAAAAACTGATATGCCTAGCACCCACTCCATCTTTAAAAAGGCAGCTGTGCATCAGGACAAGCATTGGCAATCTGCCATCACCCTGGAAAATGAACACAACAAAATGAATAGATAATAAAATGTGAGGCTGGATGAACACAGCAGGCCAAGCAGCATCTCAGGAGCACAAAAGCTGACGTTTCGGGCCTAGACCCTTCATCAGAGAGGGGGATGGGGGGAGGGAACTGGAATAAATAGGGAGAGAGTGGGAGGCGGACCGAAGATGGAGAGTAAAGAAGATAGGTGGAGAGGGTGTAGGTGGGGAGGTAGGGAGGGGATAGGTCAGTCCAGGGAAGACGGACAGGTCAAGGAGGTGGGATGAGGTTAGTAGGTAGCTGGGGGTGCGGCTTGGGGTGGGAGGAAGGGATGGGTGAGAGGAAGAACCGGTTAGGGAGGCAGAGACAGGTTGGACTGGTTTTGGGATGCAGTGGGTGGGGGGGAAGAGCAACAAAATGAATAAAGTCTTCAGTCCACACCACAGTCCAAATAACCACTCTCTCAAGGGCAATCAGGAACAGAAAATACCCTGACCCAGCAGCGATGTCCACATTCAAGCAGTGAACAAATAAAACTACAAAAATTGGCTCCCCTTTATTCAATTCACTGGTTATACCCTTAAGAAAATGGATAGATTTGTCATAAATGATTTTGAAATGTAGAAGTTCAAAAAATATACAAAACTAGCTTATAGTCCAACTACCATCTCAGGAGCACAAAAGCTGACGTTTCAGGCCTAGACCCTTCATCAGAGAGGGTCTAGGCCCAAAACGTCAGCTTTTGTGTTCCTGAGATGCTGCTTGGCCTGCTGTGTTCATCCAGCTTCACACTTTGTTATCTTGGATTCTCCAGCATCTGCAGTTCCCATTATCTCTATAGTCCAACTAATTTATTTGAAGACTAAAGCTTTCAGAATCTCACTCCTTCTTCAGGTATCAGAGAGATGGCATCAGGAAGAAGTTGTAAGCAAAATATCAAAGGTGACTTAATTGAAACTTATAAAATAATCAGCGGGTTAGATAGGGTGGATAGGGAGAGCCTTTTTCCTAGGATGGTGACGGCGAGCACAAGGGGGCATAGATTTAAATTGAGGGGTGAAAGATATAGGACAGATGTCAGAGGTAGTTTCTTTACTCAGAGAGTAGTAAGGGAATGGAACGCTTTGCCTGCAACGGTAGTAGATTCGCCAACTTTAGGTACATTTAAGTCGTCATTGGATAAGCATATGGATGTACATGGAATAGTGTAGGCTCGATGGGCTTGAGATCGGTATGACAGGTCGGCACAACATTGAGGGCCAAATGGCCTGTACTGTGCTGTAATGTTCTATGTTCTATGTTCTATGTTCTAAAGGGTCATAGAACTGATGTGGATGTTTGAACAAAAGATTTAGATTGCTGTTAAATCTTTAATCAGTTAAAAAGGGTTAAGATACAAATTCCAAAATTTCTTTCAAAGCATTACCTTAAGATAACTAAAGATTTTATAGCAGAAGTGACATCCCGGGTCAGACATTACAGTTGAAGTGAGAGGCCTTGTTTGGAATCTGGCTGTGTATCTACTTGGAGTCAGCTTGGTTTTATTTTCAAAGTAGGAATTTATAAATTGCCACATTGACTGTCTACAAATTGTGTGCTTTTTGAACAAAGTAGAATGTATCTGCAAATACAAGTCTTCAAATATAACTCCCCATAGATTTTGGTGTGTGTGTGTGTGTGTGTGTGTGTGTGTGTGTGTGTGTGTGTGTGTGTGTGTGTGTGTGTGTATGTGTGTGTGCACGCGCATGTATGTGAACGAGAGAAAGAGAGAGTGTGCATGTGGGAGAAAGAGTGAGTGCTTGTTGCACACAAATACACACATATACATGCACACGCACATATATTCTCTCTCTCTGTCCTTCATATACACGCATGCACACTCACGCTCACATACACACACACACAAATAAATGCACACACGCACACGCACACACAGACACAGACACATAAATATATGGAGTTAATTTGTATTTGAAGATTTGTAATTGCAGATATTTTCTATTTTGTTCAAAAAGCACAAAATGTGTGGAGACAGTCAATGTGGCATTTTATAAATTCCTACTTTAGAAATAAAACCAAACTGACTCCAAGTGGATATGCAGCCAGATTCTAAACAAGGCCTCAACACGTTAAATGCATTGTCTGACCTGGGATAACAAAGTGTGGAGCTGGATGAACACAGCAGGCCAAGCATCATCTAAGGAATAGAAAATCTGACGTTTCGGGCCTAGACCCTTCATCAGAAAAGGGGGTTGGGGAGAGGATTCTGAGATAAATAGGGAGAGGGGGAAGGCCGATTGAAGATGGATAGAGGGGTAGATAGGTGGAGAGGAGAGTGTGGGTCGGGCGGGTAGGGAGGGGATAGGTCAGTCCGGGGAGGATGGACAGGTCAATGAGAATGGGGTGAGATTAGTAGGTAGGAAATGGAGGTGCAGCTCGAGATGGGGGGAGGGGATAGGTGAGAGGAAGAACAGGATGGGGGGGCAGGAACAGCTGGGCTGGTTTTGGGATGCGGTGGGGGGCGGGGAGATTTTGAAGATTGTGAAGTCCACATTGATACCATTGGGCTGCAGGGTTCCCAAGCTGAATATGAGTTGCTGTTCCTGCAACCTTCGGGTGGCATCATTGTGGCACTGCAGGAGGCTCAGGATGGACATATCGTCTAAGGAATGCAAGGGGATGTTGAAATGGTTCGCAACTGGGAGGTGCAGTTGCTCATTGCAAACTGAGCGGAGGTATTCTGCAAACTGGCTCCCAAGCCTCCACTTGGTTTCCCCAATGTAGAGGAGGCGACACCGGGTACAGCGGATGCAGTATATGCCACATTAGCAGATGTGCAAGTGAAGCTCTGTTTGATGTGGAAAGTCTTCTTGGGGCCTGCGATGAGGGCGAGGGAGGAGGTGTGGGGGCAGATGTAGTACTTCCTGCAGTTGCAGGGAAAAGTGCCACACGTGGTGGGGCTGGAGGGGAGTGTGGAGCGGACAAAGGAGTCACGGAGAGAATGGTCTCCCTAGAAGGCAGACAGGAGTGGGGAGGGAAAAATGTCTTTTGTGGTGGGGTTGGATTGTAGATGGCGGAAGTGTCGGAAGATGATGTGTTGGATCCGGAGGTTGGTAGGGTGGTATGTGAGGACAAGGGGGATTCTCTTCCAGAGCTCCTCCAGAGAACTCCAGAACCTCCTCTGGAACTTCTAATTCCCCAGTCCCCAACACCTCATTTTCACCATGGACATCCAGTCCCTATACACCTGCATTCCCCATGCATTTGGCCTAAAGGCCCTCCTCTTCCTGTCCCACAGACCCGACTAGTCCCCCTCCACCGACACCCTCATCCGCCTAGCCGAACTCGTCCTCACCCTCAACAACTTCTCTTTCAATTCCTCCCACTTCCTACAGAAAAAGGGGTGGCCATGGGTATTCACATGGGCCCAATCTATGCCTCCCTCTTTGTAGATTATGGGGAACAGTCCCTCTTCTGCACCTACACTGGCCCCAAAACCCACCTCTTCCTCCGTTACATTGATGGCTGTATCGGCGCCGCCTCTTGCTCCCCAGATGAGCTCGAACAGTTCATCCACTTCACCAACACCTTCCACCCCAACCTCAAGTTCACCTGGATCATCTCCAACACATCCCTCACCTTCATGGACCTCTCTGTCTCCATCTCAGGTAACCACCTGGAAACTGATGTCCATTTCAAGCCAACCGGCTCCCACAGCTACCTAGAATACATCTCTTCCCACCCAACTTCCTGCAAAAATCCCTATTCCCAATTCCTTCGTCTCTACCGCATCTGCTCCCAGGATGAGGCATTCCACTCCCATACATCCCAGACGTCCTTATTCTTCAAGGATCGCAACTCTCTCCCCGCAGTGGTCGAACACGCACTTGACCGTGTCTCCCGCATTTCCTGCAACTCATCCCTCACACCCCATCCCCGCAATAACCACCAAAAGAGAATCCCCCTCATCTTCACACACCTCCCCACCAACCTCCAGATACAACGCATCATCTTCCGACACTTCCACCATCTACAATCCGACCCCACTACCAAAGACATTTTTCCATTCCCACTCTTCTCTGCCTTCCAGAGAGACCGCTCTCTCCGCGACTCCCTCGTCCACTCCACACTCCCCTCAAACCCCACCACACCCGGCACCTTGCCCTGCAACCGCAGGACGTGCTACACTTGCATCCGCACCTCCTCCCTCACCCCCATCCCAGGCCCCAAGATGACTTTCCACTTCAAGTAGATGTTCACCTGCGCATCTGCCAATGTGGTATACTGCATCCGCTGTACCCGTTGTGGCTTCTTTTACACTGGGGAAACCAAACGGAGGCATGGTGACCTCTTTGCAGAACACCTACACTCGGTTTGCAATAAACAATGGCACCTCCCAGTTGCGAACCATTTCAACTCCCGCTCACATTCCTTAGATGACATGTCCATTCTGGGCCTCCTGCAGTGCCAGAATGATGCCACACGAAAGTTGGAGGAACAGCAACTCATATTCCGCTTGGGAATCCTGCAGCCCAATGGTATCAATGTGGATTTCACAAGCTTCATAATCTCCCCTCCCCCGACTGCATCCCAAAACCAGCCCAATTTGTCCCGCCTCCCTAACCTCTCACCTATTGCCTCCTTCCACCTCAAGCCTTACCTCCTTTTCCGACCTACTAACCTCATTCCGTTCCCTTAACCTGTACATCCTCCCTGGACTGACCTATCCCCTCCCTACCTCCCCACCTATACTATCCTCTCCATCTATCTTCTCCTCTATGCATCTTTGATCCGCCTTCCCCTCTCTCCCAATTTATTTCAGAACCATCTCCCCATCCCCCTGTCCTGATGAAGGGTCTAGGCCCAAAACATCAGCTTTTGTGCTCCTCAGATGCTGCTTGGCCTGCTGTGTTCATCCAGTTCTATACTTTGTTATCTCGGATTCTCCAGCATCTGCAGTTCCCATTATGTCTGACCTGGGATGTCAACTCTGGTATACTGAGGGAACTGATAAAACCTTTAGTTATCCTAGGGCAGTGACTCAAAAGAAATTCTGGAATTTGTATATTAACCCTTTCCAACTGATGGAAGATTTAGCAGCAATCTAAAATTTGTTCAACACATTCACATCAGCTCTGTAACCCTTTGACCTTTTGCTCATAAATTCAGTGTCTGATACCACCTCTCTCACTGACACCCAAAGAAGGAGCGTGACTCTGAAGTTTCTGTCTTCAAATAAACCTGTTAGACTGTAGCCCAGTATCACGTGATTTTTGACCTTGTTCACCCCAATCCAACACCAGAACCTCCACATCACAGAAATGTGGAAACATAGGAAATAGGAGCAGGAGAGGTCTTTCCATTCTGCGACCCTGCTCTTCCATTTAAATGATCATGGCTGATCATTCAACTCAATACCCTGTTTCTGCCCCATATCCTTTGGTCCGTTCAGCCCTAAGAAGTGTATCTATCTCCTTCTTGAAAAGTTCAATGATTTTGCCTCAATTGCTTTCTGTAGTGGACATTTCCATATGCTCAGTAATCTCTGGGTGAAGATACTTCTAAATATTAAATGAAATTTCTCCTCATTTCAGTCTTAAATTTCCTGTGTACCCTTACACTGTAACCTCTGTTTTTGGAGTCCCCAGTCATCGAGAGCATTCTTCCTATCTTTGCTTTGTCTAGTCCTGTTAGAATTTTATGGGTTTCTATGAGATCCCCTCATTCTTCTAAGCTGAAGTGAATTTAGCATTAACTGATCAAGTTTCTCTTCATAAATTGGTGCCGCCATCTCAGGAATCAGTCTAGTGAAACTTCATCACACTCCGTCCGTAACCAGGAAATGCTTCATCAGATAAGGAGACCAAAACTGCTTCAGGAATTGTTCCACTGTGGTCCAGTACAATTTACAGCAAGACATCCCTGCTCCTGCCCTCAAAACCTCTTGCTATCAAGACCATCATACCTTTGCCTTCTTGACCACATTGCTGGACATGTATGCATACTTTCAGTGACTGGCGATCAAGGGCACACAGGTTACACCCCACCTCCCCCTCTTCCAACTTGTTTCCATTCAGAGAATAATCTGTTTTCCCCTTTTGGCTACCGAAATCAATAACCTTATATTTATATCCATCTGCCATGCAGTTGCCCACTCACTCAAATTATCCAAATCACACTAAAATTTCCCTTTCATACATTTTTGCTGACTCTGTTCTAAGAGCTCTGCTACCACATCTACAATAATAGAATCTAGCATTAAAGTGCAAACACACATTATGTACTTAAATCTGAGGAGTGAGTAGAGCTTGACACCACAACCCTCTGACTCAGATGCTGACTGCCGACATGACTGATATTGTTAAGGAAGTAATCATTTTACTTATGTGTGGCATCCTCAAAGAGAAAGAGGGAATGTGGAAAGAATAACAGGGATTACAAAATAACGTTATTTTCAAAGTTAATATCTTTTGTTTCCAAAACATGATCAGTTATAGAGAAAAGGAAATCTGCAAATGCTAACCAGATACGAGCTCAAGTCTAGGGTCTCTAACTTAATCTGCTGCATATTCTAAACCATTTCTAGATGTAATTCCAAAGTAATTTCCCTGTATCAGATACAGCATTGTGGATTCTAATGATTAATTCAACTGAGGTTATTGAACAAGACAAATTGCGCTTCTCTGTCTGCTCACTGTGGACACGAAGTTTCAAATTGTAACCGCTTCAAATAATAAATTACTGTACATTGCATATGTCAATCCTGTCATGAATTATCTTGAAAGCTTTAAAACAGAAGATATAAATTTACACCCAATAAACTGTGCAAACTGATTCACCATTTAGGAGCTTTAATAAAGATATTGACAAAGGGTGGTACATATTCACTGAAAATGTGAAATTAGTTCCAAAGCACTGTAACTGAGTGATTGAATTTTCTGTGTGTTAAAGCTAATGCACAAACTCTTTCCATCACTATGGGATTCCTTGGATCATCTCTGGGTCATTTGTTTTTTTCAAAACGTACTTTTTTTTTCCTAATCAACCGATTCAGAGATATTATTCCATACTTTTGAAATAAGTAAGACTTGAATCCAGGCCTCCTGGTTTAAAAGAAAGTACATTACCATGGCACTACAAGGTCCATTACTGGGTTTTTTGTAGACCAATTGATAAATATAGATTGTCATGGTTAGCCAACAACTTCATTACCTTTCATGATTAGCTTCTTGCTTTTCAGGTATGTCTAAGCCCAAAATGTTTCACCACTTCCTGTAGGTCCACTCAGTGAAAGACACCAATGGGGACTGACCATATATATCCACAGAAAAGCTCACTTTGGTGGTGCTTGGGGGAACATTTACATCTGCCCAACTTCTGGATTTCTTGTGGGCATGTTGTGAGTTTGGTATTAATGGTTTCAAAGCACTCTACCAGAAAACATAATGGATGTGATCTTGTCTTTTCTATCAAGAAATTCCTGTCAGAGGCAAATGTTTGTGTTGCATATTATTGCTTTTCAGGCCTCAGTAACCCTCATTTTTGGTCCACCAGTAAAAGCAAGTCCACACTCAGATAAATGAACATTAAGATTATATTGAAAGCTTCATCACTAGAAAGGTTAGGGAAGAGTCCGAGACCCCACACACTTGTGTCCCACTTCCAACATGTTCCAACGTTATCATGAGAAAGCTCCTTTTGCATGGATGTGTGGAAGGGAAAGGGGAAGCTTTGTCTTCTTGCCTGATATTTCTGGGCTTCTGGAGCAAGTGAGTCAAATATGACTACCAGACACTCCTCAGAAGTTCATTGTGTGAATCGGTTTCCAGCATTTTTTTAAAGTTTGGTCTTATAACTCTTGACCCAGAACCTTCCAAAGGTCAGAAGCTCTGGGTCATTTGACACATATGATTCACCTTGAAGGGTCTGGGCGCAAAACGTCAGCTTTTCTGCTCCAAAAGTGCTGCTTGGCCTGCTGTGTTCATCCAGCTCTACACCTTGTTATCTCGGATTCTCCAGCATCTGCAGTTCCTATTATCTTTGTGTTCTGAATTGGATCTTAGTTATTTTTGTAATCCTTCCAACATTTTGAACCATGCTAAGAAATACATCACAAATGGGGATTGGTAGAAATCCTTACTTTAATGCATAGCAAATAAACGGAGAGAGAAACAGTTATAATCAGACTCATCTGATTCAATTGGTATGACTTGCTTGAAATAGTAATATGAAATAATGTACAGGGATCTATGGATTTGCTTACTATCAATCCACTCGATGGCTAAAATTGTCATTGAAATTAGCTTTTCAAAATTCTGACTGACCTTTTAGCCTTTACTGGGCGCGAATGTCTATCCTTGTTACAACAAAACCTCAGCTAAATTTACCAAGTACTGGAACCCCTACTTAAATCACCCTCCCCCTTAGCTGGTCACAAAGAGTTAGAAAAGATTCCTTCATTTGTAGATACGTTTCCCCCAGACCAAATGAATTTATCTTTTAAAGGAGCCAAGCTGCCCTGTGTTAACAAAAGAATAAGTTTATTAGTTACTAAACACAAGGTGAAACAACAACACAACACACGTACACGTAGATTAGGAATGCAAAGTGACTCCAAACAAAAGATAAAATATTTTTAAAAAATGTCAGTCTGTGAGTCCTTCCTGAAGAATGGATAGTAGCACATTGAGCCTATTACAATGGAGTGATTTAACACTGGCATAACCCATGTCAAATTACATTGATGGAAATTTTCTTTGCTTAGGCTTTCAAAGGAACTTGTCAGCAATCCCTTGGTTAAAATTACCTACGCCTGCCTCTTTGAAGGATACATGGAACAGCCCCTCTTCTGAAGCTACACTGGCCCTATCCCTCACCTCTTCCTCCGTTACATTGATTACTATATCGGAGCCACCGCGTGCTCCCACGAGGAGCTGGAACAGTTCATCCACTTTACCAACACCTTCCACTCCAACTTTAAGTTCACCGATATCTCCGATCCCTCTCTCTTCTTCCTGAGCGCCTCTGTTTCCATCTCTGGCAACCACCTGGAAACTGATATCCATTTCAAGCCAACTGACTCCACAGCTACCTAGAATACACTTCCCCTCACCCACCTTCCTGCAAAAATAACATTCCCTATTTCCAATTCCTTTGCCTCCACTGCATCTGCCCCTGAGATGAGTCATTCCACTCCTGGACATTCCAGATGTCCTCGTTTTTCAAGGACCACAACTTCCCCTCCACAGTGGTCAAAAACGCCCTCGACTATGTCTCCCGCATTTACCGCAACTCATCCCTCACCATCCCCTCCCCGCAATAACAGCCAAAGCAGAATCACCCTCGTCCACACATACCACCCTACCAACCTTCGGATCCAATGCATCATCCTCTGACACTTCCACTATCTGCAATCTGACCCCACCACCGAAGACATTTTTCCCGCCCCACCCTTGTCTGCTTTTTGGAGACACCACTCTTTCTGTGATTCCCTTGTACGCTCCATACTCCACTTCAGACCCACCACACCCAGCACTTTTCCCTGCAACTGCAGGAAGTGCTACACCTACCCCTAAACCTCCTCCATCACCCCCATCCCAGGCCCCAAGAGAACCTTACACATCAAGCAGATCTTCACCTGCACATCTGCTAATGTGGTATACTGTATCCGCTGTTCCAGTTGTGGCTTCCTTTACATTGGGGAAACCAAGCGAAGGCTTGGGGACTGCTTTGTGGAATACCTATGCTTGGTTCACGACAAACGACTGCACCACCCAGTCGTGAACCGTTTCAACATCCCCTCTCACTCTTTGGATGACATGCCCACCCTAGGCCTACTGCAGTGCCACAACGATGCCACCTGAAGGTTGCTGGAACAACAACTCATATTTTGCTTGGGAACCCTGCAGCCCAATGGAATCAATGTTTACTTCACAAACTTCAAAATCTCCCCTCCCACCGTTGCATCCCAAAACCAGCTCACATCGTTTCCTCCAACCAACCTGTCCTTCCTCCCACATATCCACTCCTCCTAACTCAAACCCCCACCACGATCTCCTACCTACTAGCTTCATCCTGCCTCTTTGACCTGTCCATCCTCCCTGGACTGACCTATCCGCTCCCTACCTCCGCACCTACACTCACATTTACTGGCTCCATCCCTGCCCCTTTAACTTGTCTGTATCCTCTCCACCTATCTCCTCCTCTACTCATCTTTTATCCACCTCCCCATTTCTCCCTATTTATTTCAGAACCCCCTTACCCTCCGCCATTTCTGATGAAGGGTCTAGGCCTGAAACGTCAGCTTTTCTGCTCCTCTGGTGCTGCTTAGCCTCCTGTGTTCCTCCAGCTCTAAACTTGGTCGTGTAGGATGCTTTACCTCACCTATCTATTTAATCTTCCATCCGGACTATCACATAGCAGTACTCATAACACATAACACACATCAGTAACTCATATTCCACTTCCACAACGATGCCACCGGGAGGCTGCAAGAACGTCAACTCATGCTCTGCTTAGGAACCCTGCAGCCCAATGGTATCCATGTGGATTTCACAAGTTTCAAAATACCCCCTCCCCCCACTGCATCCCAAAACCAGCCCAGCTCGTCTCCACCTCCCTAACCTGTTCTTCCTCACACCTATACTCTGGTCCCACCTCAAGCCGCACTCCCATTTCCTACCTACTGACCTCATCCCACCCCCTTGACCTGTCCATCCTCCCTGGAGTGACCTGTCCCTTCCCTAGATCCCCACCTATACTCACCTCTACAGGCTCCATCCCTGTCTCTTTGACCTGTCTGTCTCCTCTGCACCCATCTCCTCCTCTATCCGTCTTTGATCTGCCTCCCCCTCGCTCCCTATTTATTTCAGAACCCCCTCCCCCTCCCCCTTTTCTGATGAAGAGTCTAGGCCCAAAACTTCAGCTTTTTTTCTCCTAAGATGCTGCTTGGCCAGCTGTGTTCATTCAGTTCCACACTTTGTTATCTCACGTAGCAATTGCCTCTACTCACAATTTTTTCAGTAATCAATGCAGAACCTCACAGAGCCACCCAGTCAGGAATAGAGCACAACTGGGTAGCTCCAGCTCCAACTGTGGGTCTTCATTAGTTGGTCCTCCAGTATAAAGTCAACATCCTCCAAGACTTGGGCCAGCTTTTCTGAGCTGAGTAGATAGGGATGTTGCCTTTTGAGCAGGTTCGCTCTTACATCCACATCAAATTGAGCTAAGGTGGTACAGCCGAGCTTGTCTCTTGCAGGTGGTGGTGATCCTATACATTTGCTGCCCTTGTCCTTCTAGATGGAAGTAGTCGTGTGTTTGGGAAATGCTGCCTAAGGATCCTTGGCAAATTTCTGTTGTCATTAGAGCTGCACTCGTCCAGGCAAATGGGGTGTATTCTAGTACATCCTGACTCATGCTTTGTCAATGGTGGACAGGCTTTGGGGAGTTAGGAGATGAGTCACTCACTGCAGTGTTCCTAGTCTCTGATCTGGTCTTGTAGCCACTGCATTTATATAGTCAGTTCAGTTCAGTTTCCTGTCACTGTCAGCTCCAGGATGTTGATAGTGAGGCACTAGTGATGGTAACACCATTGAATGTCATGGGATAATAGTTAGATCGTTTCTTATTGGAAATGATCATTGTCTGGCATTTGTGTAGCAAAAACATTACTCGTCACTTGTCAACCCAAGCCACGATACTGTCCAGGTCTTTCTTGCTGTGTTTAGACATGGTCTCCTTCAGCGCCTGAGGAGTTGTGAGTGGTGCTGAACTCTTAGGAATGTTTAGTTTCCTACGACTTTCCCCACCTCTTTCCAATCCAGTGCAATGGGGGTGACTACAGAAGTGTTTCTTCAGAAATAGAGATTTATGGATCAGCTCATACTCATCAGCCAGATATGCTGCCTGCCTGGACTCTGTCATGCTCCAGCCCTCAAGGGTATGGACTTTTTGTACTTTACATGGAGAATTATTTCATGGATATTTCTGAAAATGGTTTCTTCCTTAAATGCCCATTCCCAATGGTAAAAGCAAGCCGCTGCTATCCTTTAAATTCCTTGTATGTCTGATCAGTCTATTCCCTGTGTGGATGTTGTGACAGCGTGCATCCAGTTCCAACTGGCGTACACTTAAGAAAGCCCTTTTTACTCTTTATAATTAGTAGCATTTCCCTGGGGCAGGAAGGAATAAACATTGAGAGCCATCCCTCTGAGCAAAACATTGAATTCAATACTTTATTAAATGCAAGAAAAAATAATAACAAAACACAAATACATACAAATTAAGGATGAAAAGTGATTAAAAAAATCTAATATAAGATATTTGCCCATTCCCAAGCCATGAATGACGAATGCATAGTAGAATATTTTGGTTGTTCAGTATTGATTACTAGTAGTGTTGAAGTTAGTAGTTAAACCATTCCTTCTGAGGTTCCTGATTTTGCAGGAACTCTTTTGTCCTAGTTCCTTTCAATAGTGGCTGCCTTACAGCACTCATAATTAGTATTGCTTTTACTTTACCTGCAGTGCAGGAGTGTTTAATGGTTGTTCTCAAAACTGTGACCTTCACAGCACACCAGCCCACCCATTAGCATGCCAAGCCATTAATACACACAGACTGGTGTCAAAGTTCACTTTCAACTCCTGCCACTATGTATTTTTAAAAGCATAAAATGTAAATATGTTTGTCACCCAGGCTGGTGTCTTTTCACTATTAAGCTAATAGTCTCAGAGAACCACGGGGCACTACAGTATAGTGCATTTCACTCTTTTAAGTCCATTGCTATGAAGCTTGTTTGATATCTTGTCAAGTGTGACTCTCCAGAGCCCCTCTCCTCAAATAGCCTTGGAATTCACATCCACAAACATTTTCACTCTATCAGTTAGTTGTTAAATAAACATATGCTGAGTTAAAGTTTAATAATGTCATAGGTGATCTGGGGTTATGATCCATGGAGATGACATTTTGTGCATGTTCTTTACAATTCCAAAAAGAATAACATACCTGTTTAGGAAGCAAAATATGATGCAGAAAGGGGACGTTTAGGAGGTCATTAAAGGGAATGATAAATTAGGTGAGGCAGTGTAGAAAACACAGGATACAATGATGACTAGCAATCGGTTCGATCCATATGGCCCAGAATGATCTTGGCTCATTTATCTGTTTTTGATCACCAGTCTTTCATCTGCTTGCACATTTGGGAATCAAAATACATAAGAATATAAACCCAAAGTTCATGGGCATCTGTTCAACCAGTCTAACATAGTACATTGATTATAGCGAGTTTTGAGAAGATTTGTAGCTCAGGTTGAGGTTCTGGATGTGAGTTTGCTCGCTGAGCTGGAAGGTTAGTTTTCAGACATTTCGTCACCATTCTAGGTAACATCATCAGTGAGCCTCCAACGAAGCGCCGGTGTTATGTCCCGCTTTCTATTTATCTGGTTAGGTTTCCTTGGGTTGGTGATGTCATTTCCTGTTCTTTTTCTCAGGGGATGGTAGATTGGCTCCAAGTCAATGTGTTTGTTGATGGAGTTCTGGTTGGAATGCCATGCTTCTAGGAATTCTCGTGCATGTCTCTGTTTGGCTTGTCCTAGGATGGATGTGTTGTCCCAATCTAAGTGGTGTCCTTCCTTATCTGTATGTAAGGATATGAGTGATAGTGGGTCATGTCGTTTTGTGGCTAGTTGATGTTCATGTATCCTGGTGGCTAGCTTTCTGCCAGTTTGTCCAATGTAGTGTTTGTCACAGTTCTTGCAAGGTATTTTGTAGATGACGTTCGTTTTATTTGTTGTCTGTATAGGGTCTTTTAAGTTCATTAGCTGCTGTTTTAGTGTGTTGGTGGGATTGTGGGCTACCCTGATGCCAAGAGGTCCGAGTAGCCTGGCAGTCATTTCGGAAATGTCTTTGATGTAGGGGAGAGTGGTTATGGTTTCTGAGCCCGTTTTGTCTGTTTGTTTGGGTTTGTTGCTGAGAAATCGGCGGACTGTGTTCATAGGGTACCCATTCTTTTTGAATACGCTGTATAGGTGATGCTCCTCTGCTCTGCGTAGTTCCTCTGTGCTGCAGTGTGTGGTGGCTCGTTGGAATAATGTTCTAATGCAGCTTCGTTTGTGGGTGTTGGGATGGTTGCTCCTGTAGTTCAGTGTTTGGTCCGTATGTGTTGTTTTCCTGTAGACGCTGGTTTGAAGTTCCCCATTGACTGTTCGCTCTACTGTGACATCGAGGAATGGCAGTTTGTTGTTGTTTTCCTCCTCTTTTGTGAATGTTATGCCAGTAAAGGGTATTATTGATGGCCTTGAAGGTTTCCTCCAATTTGTTTTGTACCTAACCAGATAAATAGAAAGCGGGACATAACACCAGCGCTTCGTCGGAGGCTCACTGATGATGTTACCTAGAATGGTGGCGAAACGTCTGAAAACTAACCTTCCAGCTCAGCGAGCAAACTCACATCCAGAACATTGATTATAGGCTGGCAATGATCAATAATGGCCAGCATTCCATTAGCTTTCTTGGTTATTTTCTGCACTGTTTATGACATTTTAAAGATTAATTCACGTGAAGACCATTCGTACATCTGTTGTATTAAACTTCACGCCTTCAATGCAGCCTAACTTTGTGTCATTGGCAAATATGGAGACATGATTTTCTATGCCGTTATCCAAGTTGTTAGTATTTAATATGAATAATTGTGACCCTAACACTTGTGCAACACCACTGGTGTGATGTCAAAAGTGAAACAGCAGGGTCCAGACCCGAAACGTCAGCTTTCCTGCTCCTCTGATGCTGCTTGTCCTGCTGTGTTCATCCAGCTCTACACCTTGTTATCTCAGATTCTCCAGCATCTGCAGTTTCTACTATCTCTGAAACCATTGCTTATTGGTTTTCAATAAGAGCAAACAATGTAAACAAGCTTCACTGGAATATCTTTTATAACTATTGTTAAACAGCGCAATTTGTTGAAGATCTTAGGAATGAAAGGGTCATTAAAAAATACAATACCCATTGGAAAATGCAGGATGGCAGGCAGCTTTTCTCATGGGGCCTTTCAAATTGAAAATTATTTTTACTTTCACCTTATTTCCATCTAACAATTCTTCAGAATAACTTCATTGAGTTTCAGAAAAGCCCTCAGTGTTGTTGGTCTTCAGGAAGGAAAGAGACAAAGTCTTTCCAGTGCCAATGTTGCACTATGACAAGACACAGGTGGAGGCACAAATGCTCCAGGACATCCAAAAGGATGCTACATCCCTATCAGTTATTCACTAGCCAAAGTGAAATTAACAAATAATATCACTACATTCAGTTTTTAGCTAACTGGGAAGCTTACCGCAGAACAATGACATTCTATTGTTCTTTGTGGTCCTCATGAGAATTGCTATTCAAAAGTGTCCCTTCAGTAATGACCACTAAGACTAGCTCATCTTACCCTGTTCAGAAAAAAAGAGATACTTGCAGTTCTAGGGGACGCTAATCCCATCTACCAAAATACTTCAAAACCTTTGAAGACCTGTGATTGTCATTACATAGACAAATGCTGCAGTTGCTTTTTTTGAACACAAGAATCCCCAAACAGTGATGGTATATCAATCAGAGAAATGACTGACCAGTAAACGCGATTCTGACTTCAGTGGTGTAACTTTTAAAAAACAACTTTGACTTTGCTTCCATGCAGCAAATGTGAATGATCTAGGTGATTTAACCCATTGCATAAATCTACTTTTTAAAAACTTATTACCCTCCTCCATTCTATTTGGGGAAGGTTCTGATCTCCATTTGAGAACTCACCATATTGACATTGACATAAAAGATATTGAGAGCCTGCCATTGATATAAACGTGAACTAAGAACATAGCAAATAGTCATTTGGTAGTAAAGAACATGAATATTGCTGAAAAAATACTTTTGTTGATGATTTTCATTTTGTACTCATGAGGACAATTTATGAGAGGTAGAAATGTAAAGGGAAAACGATATTGATACTGAATATGAGGAGAGTGCTGAATGGTCCCTGAAAGGATTCTGATTAGTGAACACATCATAATGCTGAAGGCACCAGTCAGATGATAACTGACAGTTACCAACCAATACATTAGTACATATTTTCAAAGAAAAGAACACCAATATACACACATGCCTGCTTTAACTCAGCAAATCAAGAAACAGCCATTATCAGGGCAATATCTTGAGCAGTTAGTCAACCTGACTTGATATGAATGCAACTATCTTCTCCTCTATCCATCTTTGGTCCGCCTCACCCTCTCTCCCTATTTATTTCAGAATCCTTTCCACATCCCCCTTTTCTGATGAAGATTCCAGGCCCGAAGAGTTAGCTTTTATGCTCCTAAGATGCTGCTTGGCCTGCTGTGTTCATCCAGCTCCACAGTTTGTTATCTCTTGCCAAGTAACTGTCAGCCATCGTCTAACAGTTTACTCCCCATGGCAATACCTCAACCAATCAAGGCCCAATAGCTACCAATCAACAAATTCCTCTCATACATTGTAAATATTGTTTATTCTTTATACTAGTGTTTCTTACAAATTTTGCATTTCATATGTTATTTATTTGTAGGATTTATGTATGACTAGTAAGGCCAGCATTTATTGTCCCTTCCTAACTGTCCTTGTCTTAATTGTTAGAAGATTAAGATCTTCAACAAAATGTGTCTTATTTCATTAATACTCAGGAACACCACACTCAAGCATAACAGAATCGATTTGGCAAAATATTGGCTTGTTATTAGAATTCCTACAGTGTGGGAGCAGGCCATTCAGCCTAACATGTCCACACTGACCCTCTGAAGAGCATCCCACCCGGACCCATACCCCTAACCCCGCATTTTCCACATCTAACACACCTAAACTAAACATCTTTAGACACTACGGGCAATTTTGTATGGCCAATCCACCTACCTGCACATCTTAAGACTTGGGGGGAAACACACACATACACAGGGAGAATGTGCAAACTTCACGCAGACATTTGCCTGAGGGCAGAATCAAACCCAAGTCCCTGGTGCTGTGAGGCAGTAACACTAACCACTGAGCCACGTTGCTTAATAAAACAGTTAGCAACTACATCTGTCAGCAGTCAAAAATTTCAGATTCAAAAAGAAAATTCTGGATAACAGTAAGTTTTGTGATTCTTACATTGGGGAAGTCAGTGGGTTACAGAAATATCAATTCTGTTCATTTACATCTCCATCCCATTATTTAAACAAAACCAAATAACTATGAGGTTTCTAAGCATCAGGAAATCATCATTTCTTTCTAAGGGATTGTTCTTGTTGAGACGAGAGGGGATTCCCACATTCATTTAAACTAGCACAGAGAGCCAATATTCTTTGTAAGCTGCTCTTTCATTTGGAACATGTTCAGAGGTTCCTGTCATGGTGTAGAAGAATCTCACACTTTAAACAGCTTGGCTATTTTCAGTACATTGCTGAAACTGCAGAACGTCAAATGTTTAGAAATAAAGGATAGAGGATTTTGTTTTCATTATTCTTGTGATTTGGATGATAATGAACAAGGCAGTATTTGTTGTTCAATCTGATCACTCCCAAGGTATTAAAAGTCAACTACATAATGTGATAAGTCACATGGAGGTGAAATACACATCCTTGGATGATGGCAGTGAACCATTTCGGTTTCTATGACGATGCAGCAATTTATTTACCATTTATTCTGATGTTAAACTGAAATTACAAGGTTTTTTTTAGATCTGTTGCAAAACTTACCAAAAAAAAAGACCTCTTAAACTCCAGGCGACTAATCCACGACAAGAACAACTTGCAGAATACAGCTCCTTCGGTAAATATGGTGTCTCAAGACGTTCAACCAAAATTTGGCACCAAACCACATGGAGATATTAGGACAGCTGTCCAAGCTCTTGGTTCAGAAAAGAACATCTTAGAAGAGGATAGAGCTGGAGAGGCTGAGAGCCTTAGGAAGATTCCAGATTCCTGGGCCGAGGCAAGTTCGTCAGTGCCCTTTTGCCCTGTTTGTCAGTGGTTCAGTGAAATAATGTTCAGTAAAACCAGTGAGAAGGGCTGAACTGGACTGTTGATATTACTGCAGAATTGAAACTTTGGAGATGTACAGGTTTATGTCCTCAATGCTGTATACGACCACTTGTGACGGTAGAAAAAAATGGAGTCAAGGGAGGCTGCACAAACATTGTTGTCAAATGTGGCTCCAGTGGTGAATTGCTCACCTTGGTCAAAATGTTATGGGTTCAAACCCCTCTCCAGAAACACAAGTACAACATCTAGTTCACCAAGTTGTTATTGTACGAAGAGACTGTTGCACTGATAAAGGTGCAGTGCTTTACATGAGATGTTAAGGGAAGACCCTGTCTGTCTTATCGCATAGACTTTAATGATCTTATGTCACAGTTTTTTCTCTAAAAGACTGAGCAGTCACATTCTCCCTGATCAATATTAATCCCTCATGAAATGTCCTGAAAATAAATGATAACAAAAATAGATTTATCAAAATAAAGGCCCTCCTATTTAAGATGGAGATGAGGAGGGATGTCCCAACTTTGAAAGTTGGTCGTGTTTTGTTGTGTGTACGGGATCTAATCTATTTAGGCTCACAAGGCCCTGGTGCTTAGAATTTTCAAGCTAACTTTTTATTAAAGCTGCTTGATCCATACAGACTTTTCCACAGGGCAGGATTGACTGCCACAAGGGGTCATAGTTTAAAGGTGTTAGGAGGAAGGTATAGAGGAGACATCAGAGGGAGGTTCTTCACCCAGAGGGTTGTGAGCACATGGAATACTTTGCCAGTGGTAGTCGTGGAAGCAGAGTCATTAGTGACATTTAAGCGACTGCTGGACATGCACATGGACAAGCAGTGAATTGAGGGGAATGTAGGTTAGGTTATTTTATTTTTGGATCAGGATTATTCCACGGCACAACATCGTGGGTCAAAGGGCCTGCACTGTGCTGTACTTTTCTATGATCTATGTTCTATGTTCTATTCTCTCAAGGACCAGTTTGAGTCTTTATTCTCTCCCAGCATTCTGCACAATCATATGAAACCGGCATCATCATACATGCTGCCCCTGTAAATCCTGTTACTCTATAGCAGTTCATTGACACAGTCAGAGAAGCTTGTATTCTCTGGAGTTTAATAGAATGAAAGATGATTTCATTGGAAGTTACAACATTTTTACATGGCTAGACAGTATGGATACAGAAAGAATGTTTTCTTTGGCTGGTTGGTGAGGAAAGAGCATGTAGAGGCAGGGAACACAGTTTTAAAATAAGGAATAAACCATTTAGGACTGAGATGAGGAGGAACTTCTTCACTCAGAAGATAGAGAGGCTTTGGAATTGTCTACCCCTGAGAGCTATGGAAGGCCAGTCATTGCGTATGTTCAAGATATTGGTAGATTCCCAGATATTAATGATAGCAAAGGGTAAATGCATGAAAATGGCATTAAAGTAGATGGTCAGCCATGATCTAGAATAGCCGAGCAGACTTAAGGGAATGAATGTCCTACTTCTGCTCCTAGTGCTTATAATCTTATGAAATTCCTCCCCACCTCTTCTCCCACAACGGTAGGCTGTGGCGTCTGGGTCATGAAACATCATTAAGGCTGGGTCAGACAGATTTTGGATTGATAAAGGAGCTATGGGGTTGAGGAAGGTTAGTGGGTTATGGTATAGAGGTAGGTAAGTGGGATATCATAGAATCATAGAGCCCCTACACTGTGGAAACTGGACCTACTGCCCAACAATTCCACATCACCCTTCAGAGCAGCCCACCCAGACCCCATTCCCTTATAACACACCTAATCTACACACCCCTGAACACTATGGGCAATTTAGCATGGCCAATCCACCTAGCCTGCACATCTTTGGACTGTGGGAGGAAACCAGAGCACCCAGAGGAAACCCGCACGGACATGGGGGCAATGTACAAACTCCACATGGGCACACACCTAAGGGTGGAATCGACCCTAGGGTGAGGTAGCAGTGCTAACCACTGAGCCACTGGGCCACCCCATATCGCTCCATTAGATCAGCCACAACCTTATTGAATGACTGAATAAGCTGAATTGGTTGAATTTGTTATCTTTGCCGCTATTTTTAATGTTTTTATATATTATCTCATTCTTATTTCATTGCTGTTTGGAGGAGCAAATTGTGGGCTGTGCTCAAAATGGCTGTTGCATTCCCTACAAACCAGAAAGCACTTTGAGGTGACCATTGGTCATGAAAATCTCTGTGCAAATGCAAGTCTGCCTGTGTCCTTTATGGCATGAGTTTATTTTGCTGTGCCATCTCTTCTTTAGCACCCTATCTCAACCTTTCCAGCAGCTTTTGGCCTCTAGTCAAAATGCGCTATATTCCAGGAATTGATAACACTTGGCAGGATGATATGCTTTGCAATTCTCCAAAATACCCACACCAGAACCCCTTGTCTACAGGTAAGGTGCAAGCTGAGATTTTCTACATCAAGAGATTCGGGCCTCTGCTTTGAGACAACACATTTTTGGTGCGCAGGAAATACACAAATCGTGCAGCAGCTTCAAAGGGAAAAAGATGGAAAGAATTTGCATTTCCATTTTATTGTTCAAGTTTGTCCAGATGTCCCAATTAGTTTCAAGCCAATGGATTCCTGTGAAGTGTATAATTTGCTGTTAAATTGGCAAATTCAGTAGACAACCTGAGCCGAACAAGATCCTACAATTGAAATAAAATGAATGAGTGACTAATCTGTTCTTCACAGAATTCAGTAGAAAGACAAATGTTGGCCAAGACAGTAGAAGAACTTCATTATTCTCCTGTAAATAGTGATATTGGTTCTTTTACAACCACTCTGAAAGTGTAGACAGTGCTTCAGTTTAATATATCAACCAGATCTGACATCTGACAAAACAGCGCTCCCTAACACTGTGATGAAATATCAATCTTGCAAATTTAGAAGAAAAAAGGAAACAAACTGAGACTGAAGACAGTGTTTCTTGTAGAACTCTTCATTAAATAACCTGCCTTTTCTCTTTGCAGTTTCTGTGCAGTTCAAAACTGTATAATTCCATTCATTTGCAAAATGCTTTTTGTTTAGCCGCATCATTTGCCAATATTCAGTTTCAGCTGAGTTGTGTTGTCTGTGAATTCTCAGACACTGCAAAGGGAACAAAAAAAATACATTAAACCCAAGAAGTGATGTTTTCTGGAACTAAGCTAATCGATGCCTGCCAATAGCAACTAGCCTTTAAAGCCAGAGAAGTAAACAATCGAAGTAAATGGATTCATTCAGGGAGCTCTGTTATTGTTCTAAAGCACTACGAGTGTAACACACCTGCAAAAGGCTTCCTTCCTGCACACTGATTCCCACAATTCCATTAAAAAAAAACAATAATAATGACACCATGGGGGTTAATTTCGCAATGATACTTCAATGCAACTGCAAAGAAAATCAAAGCTAAAGAAACACAAGGTTTGTGTTTTACTTGTAAAGGAAGTAAAACCTCTGAAAGAATATGCTTCCAAAATACATGACGGATAAATTATTTGGATGGAACTTCTCATTTCCCTCTGCTACATTTAGCACTGAATGAACCAAACATCTGGACATTTTTGGAGAGCTACACATATTTTGTCCACAGCACCAAATAAGCACATAAACAAGAAAAATACTAAACATGACTCCCTTTTACCTTGCCAAATGCTTTTTTTCTTTCGTCATATGCCAGGATCCTAATTATTAAGTCTTTCTGGCAGCAGCAGAGTTCCATGGCACATGAACTGTTCTGCTGACAGCGAGGCTAACAGAAAAAAAAATTGCAACCCACATTGGATTAGTGCTTACCTAGAAAAACCTAGTGGGGAGGGTCGATTGGATGAGGCTCTCTCTCTGAAATTTTGGCAGGAGATCTGAGGAAAGCCTGGTAAAACAATGCACAAAGAGAGGGGAAGACCAACGCTAAGGAAGCGTTTAAACACTAGGACAAGCGCTTCAAGTTTGGAGCTTAAGAAACCGGAAGCAGACTTCTGTCAGTAAGGCATGGTTGATGGTTGGGAATCAGAGCATGCTGTTGGTTGCAGAGTTTTGGTCCAGTTCAAATGTAGTGAGTGTGGAGAATGAGAGACCAGACCAACAAAAAGAACATTAGAATAATGTGGTGTAGAGCTGGATGAACATAGCAGGTCAAGCTGCATCAGAGGAGCTGGAAAGCTGACATTTCGGGTCTGGACCCTTCTTCAGAAAAAGCTGAAGAAGGGTCTAGACCCGAAGTGTCAGCTTTCCTGCTCCCCTGATGCTGCTTGGCCTGCTGTGTTCATCTAACTCTACACCTCGCTATCTCAGATTCCCCAGCATCGGCAATTCCTACTATCTCTTAGAATAGTGTGCTTTGGAGACTAGAAAAGCATGGAGAAGGACTGCAGCAGATCTGCTGTGACCTGTGGGATGGTGCATTGGAGGTTGCAGGAAGTTTTTTTTTGTGATAGCGATCTTTCAAAGTCAGCTGGGATGGATAAAGTCTTAGGAAGGTCTAGCTTAATATATTTTTTCTATTTTAGACAGCCTAAATCATATCATTCTTTACAGAAACAGCAAGTCCTTCCCAGCTACTCTGCAGGAAGTTATCTGCCTTGTCCTGACAATAACACCATTACTGAGGATTCCAATAATAATAGAGTCATGTAGCACAGAAGAGGCCCTTCAGTATCAGAGATAAGATAACAAAGTGTGAAACTGGATGAACACAGCATGCCAAGCAGCATCTCAGGAGCACAAAAGCTGACGTTTCGGGCCTAGACCCTTCATCAAGGCCCGAAACGTCAGCTTTTGTGCTCCTGAGATGCTGCTTGGCCTGTTGTGTTCATCCAGCTTCACACTTTGTTATCTAGGCCCTTCAGTATATTGAGTCTGTGTTTACATATTTTTACTGATCCCACTTTTCCAGAACTTGACCCGTAGTCTTGAACGTTGTGACATTTCAGATGCTCATCCGCTTCAGAAGGAAGCTCTCATTGACTAGTGGGTTAATTAAAAGCATTGTTTAGATGTTGACCAAAAATGAGTCATCGGCAAATAGGCTTGTCCCCAAGCAGTCAGTCTTTCACATACTGTGTAAGCAATGAGTGAATAAAGGATTGCTGAAATGTGAATACTTCGAGGGGAAAGATCCCATTATGCTATGTACATGGGCACATAACAGTCTGAGTTGCCCTCTAAATTATAGACCACTCTGACTTGGACATTTATGGCAGAACCTAACACACTGCCCTGAGATGGGCTTGGAGGCTGGTGTCATTTAATTGCATAAGAGTGTGCTTGGGAAGGGAACCCACTCCTTTTCACCACTGCTCCAATTAAACCCAGGGGGCTGAGGCTTGTGGATATCTTCTATTCTGAGTGGCTAGTGGACTCCAAACTGGGCATCATTGACCAGCTAATTGCTGAGCAAGAGGTGCTTGGTAATGCTGTTGATGACATCTTCTGGCACTTTACTGATGATCAAGAGTAGACAAATGGGCAGTAATTTGCAGGGTTGGATTTGGCCTGCCTTTTGTGTACAAGACATATTGCACAGTTTTCCACATTGTCAGGTAGGTGCCAGTCTTGTAACTGTACTGGAACAGTTTGTCTACGGGAGCGGCAAGCTCTAGAGCTTCTGGACTATTGACACAATTTTGTCAGAGCCTGTAGCATTTGCAGTATTCAGTGTCTCCAAACATTTCTTGAAATCATGTGGATTGAGTTGAATTGGCTGAGAACTGGGGACCACTGGAGGAGGCCAAGGTGGAGCATCCATTCAGCATTTTGTCTGAAGATTGCTGAGAATGCTTCAACCTTATCTTTTGCACTGATATGTTGGGCTCTTCCATCATTGAGTACGGGAATGTTTGTGGAGCCTTCTTCTCCAGTGAGTTATCTACTTGTCCACGAGCATTCACAACTGGTTGTGAAACTTCTGCAGAGCTGAAGTCTGACCTGTTAGTTGTGGAAGTTCTGCCTATCACTTACTGCTTCTGCTGTTTGACATAGAAGTAGTTGTGTTTGGTAGATTCACCAGGTTGATGCCTCATTTTTAGGTGTACCTGTTGCTGCATCTGGCCTGCAGTTGTATTGAACCAGGGTTGACCCCCTGACTTGATAGCTACAGTGGAGTGAGCTGAGCTCTGAGACAGCAGCTTGTGCTGGAGTACAATTCTACTACTTGTGATGGCCATCAGCACCTCATGGATGCCCAATCTTGAGCTGCTAGATCTGTTCAAAATCTGTACCATTTAGTATGGTGATAGTATCACAAAACACAGTGGAGTTTATTCTTAATGTAAAGGTAGGACTTTGTCTCCACAAAGACTGTGCGGTGGTCGCTCTCACCAATACTGTCATCAATAGAATGCATCTGCGCCAGATGTATTGGTCAAATATGTTTCTTGCTCTCAGTTCGCTCACCTACCTGCTCAGGCCCAATCAACAGCTATATCCTTTCAGGCTTGAGCAGCTCAATCAATAGTGTTGCTGCCAAGCCACCCTCAGCGGTCGATATCAGACCATAGAACATAGAACATTGAACAGTACAGTACAGTACAGGTCCTTCAGCCTACGATGTTGTACCGAACTTTTACCCTAAACCTAAGGTCTATCTAACCTCCACCGCTACCTTATACTATCATCCATATGCCTATCTAATAGCCGCTTAAATGCCCCTCATGAGGCCGACACAACTACCCTCTCCGGCAATGCATTCCATGCCCCAACCACTGTCTGAATAAAGAACCTGCCTCTGACGTCTCCCCGATATCTACCTCCACTCACTTTAAAACTTTGTCCCCTCATAAAAGCTACCTCCACCCTAGGAAAAATTCTCTGGCTGTCTAGTCTATCTATACTTCTGAACATTTTGTACACCTTTGTCAAGGCACCTCTCATCCTTTGTCATTCTAAAGAGAAAAGCCCTAGACAGAGGATCTCAATCGGCACAGGCTTGGAGGGCTGAGGGTCTGTTCCTGTGCTGTAATTTTCTTTTATCTTTGTTCTTTGTATCTCTCAACCTCTCCTCATGAGTCCTTCCCACCATTCCAGGCAACATCCTGGTATATCTCCTCGGCACCTTTTCTAAAGGTTCCACATCTTCCCTGTAATGAGGTGACCAGAACTGGACATAGTATTCTAGATGTGGCTGAACCAGACTTTTGTATAGCTGGAACATAACTTCACAGCTCTTGAACTCAATCCCTCTATTAATGAAAGCTAACACACCATACGCCTTCTTAACAGCTCTATCCACCTGGGTGGCAGCTTTCAGGGAACTATGAGCATGAGGCCTAAGATCCCTCTGCTCCTCCACACTGCCAAGAATCTTTCTGTTAACCCTGTATTGTGCTTTCAAGTTTGTCCTTCTGAAATGAATCACCTCACACTTTTCAGTGTTCAACTCCATCTGCCACTTCTCAGCCCAGCTCTGCGTTCTATCAGGATCCCTTTGTAACCAAGAACAGCCCTCCTCACTGTCCACAACTCAACCCATCTTCACGTCGATTGAATATTGAAATCCACAATTCTGCACCTTACCACCGTCAGTGTTTCCATTAAATGCTTTTCATTCCACGAAGGGGAGGGGTTGAAATGATTTATTAGCCGAGGGAGGACAGTACATGGTAATCAGCAGGAGGTTTAACTGATGCCTTGAGACTTCATGGCGCCCAGAGCCAATATTTAGGACTCCCAGGACAATTCCGGTTTGATGCTAGAGTGCAAGAGAGTGGGTTTTAGATTGATGGATGACTGGGACCATTTCTGTGGAAGCTGGTATCCGTAAAGGTAGAACAGTCTGCGGGTGCACCAGAATGGAGCCAACATCATTGTGATTGGGTTTGCTATTGTCAAAGGGAGGAATTTAAACTAGTTCAGCGGGAGCGGGTGTGAGTGCAATAGCGATACAGCATACTTCAGTAAAGGAGCTAAGGCACAGGGAGTTCACGCATGTTGAGTTTCAAAGGAGTAACATGGGGCTGGATGAATTAAGGGGATGGATTAAGATGTAGAATTGTGATGTTGGTGCCATCACAAAGATATAGTGGAAGAAGGGCAGGACAGGCAGCTCAGTATGTTCAGATAGGATCTTCCAACAGGACAGGAAGGGTGTAAAACAGGAGGCGGTATCACATTATTAATTGAGGAATCATTTCCTGCAGTGAGGAGGGGCAATATCTGGAAAGGGCATTCAAATGAGGCATTGAGAGTAGAATGTAGGAATAAAAACGGGAGTAGTCACAGAGATCGGAGTATATTTTAGATCAGACGCCACCCTTAAACAGTCAGTGGGTAATAAAGGAATGAATATGTAAATAATTTACTGAGGTGTGTAAAAGTAATCCTACTGCAATTATATGACAGGATTTGAACATCCCCAGCATTAATTGGGATAGTCATAAATGGTCTAAAATGACAGTATTCTTGAAATGTATTCAGGAGATCTTTTTCTATCAACATGTAGAAGGTCCAACAAGGGACAGTGCAGTGCTGGACCGAATTCTGGAGAGTGAAACAGGTTAGGTGTTCAAGATGGTGGGGGAGTATTTTAAGTGGTAGCGGCCACACCACTGTATATTTTAAGTTTCTTATGGAAAAGGAAAAAGGTGGTTGACAAGAAAGAGTTTTTTGAGGCAAATTTTGTTAAAACAAGGCAAGGTCTGGCCAAATTAGATTGGGAGTAGCTACTTGTGGGTAAATCTACAGCAGAACAATGAGAGCAGTTCAAAAAGAGTTGGATAGAGTACAAGTCCAACATGTTCCCATTAAGTTGAAAGGTAGAAGCAACAAGCCCAGGGAATCCAAGATGTCTAGGATATTAAGAACTACATAAAAAGGAGAACAAAAGCTTTTAACAGATACAAAGGGAGTGAGGGGGCAGAATGGTGGCCCGCAGCGGTGCACCAATAGTGGTTATCTACACTGCCCCCGGGTTCAGTTCAAGAACAAGGGCAACGATGATTTATTGCTACTTGTACTCTACTGTAAAATACAGTGAAAAGCTTCAACTGTTGCCACAATTTTGTGCCATTTTGAACAGTTTAAGGATAAAAAGAAAAGATATAGCAGAAAGAAAGTCCATTTTCACTTCACAATGTCCACCATGAGTCCTGAGCAACGAACTGGCTGACCAACGACACCTGCACTGGACCCACCAACCTCAGAGTAGTCTCTTTTCAGGTGCCATCTCTTCATCGCTGGGCCCAACTCATTGATGGGCAGCTGATGCTGGATCCCTTGCTGGGCCCACACTCACCCTGCAACCAGGTGCTCCTGGCTCCACGGCCACCACTGCCTCGCTGATAACCAGGAGATCCCACCTCTGAGCCTACCACAGTTGCTGCTGCTACCTCACCGATAACTGCGGGACACCAGCTCCGGGCCTACCGTAACCAGGAATCTCTAGCTCCAATGCAGCTGCCACCTTGACAATGCCTGGAGTCCTTGGTCCGGGCCTACTGCAAGTAGGAGTTCTTGGCTCCGCTACCAGGCCAGGGACCTGGCCAGGAGTCCCACTCTGACTGCCTTCCTCTGCAACATTACCTTCTTCTCTGCTGACAACAGGAAGTAGACGAAAGAAAAGAAAAAAAGAAAGAAAATAAGAGCGGTAAGGAAAGAAGTGTAAGGAAGTGACCGGTCTAGAGCAGATAGGCCCAGGACCCTGAATGCTACCTGTACAAAAACTGAAAGAACTGCAGATGCTGTAAATCAGGAACAAAAACAAATTTGCTAGAAAAGCTCAGCAGGTCTGGCAGCATCTGTGAAAGAAGAAACAGCGTTGACGTTTCATATCTGGTGAACCTTCCTCAGAATTGATGGAAAACATCAGTTTATATGCAGAAAAAAGGGCAGTAAACAATAGGATAGACCTCAAAGGGAGAAAAGGATAGTTGGACAAAGGAGATGCTAACGATCAGGCTGGGAGGGTGAATAGTTGTTAATGGGGACTGTTAGTGACTAAAACAATAGGGGATATGTAATGGCAGGCTATGTGGTATCAAGGCCTGGTGTGTGGGGTGGGGGCAGGGACATGGGAGAGTTTAGGCCTAAAATTATTGAACTCAATATTGAGTCCGGCTGTAGGACCCCCAAGTGGAAAATGAGGTGTTGCTCCTCCAGCTTGCACTGGGATTCACTGGAACACTGCAGCAAGCCAGAGACCGAGATGTTGGCTAGGGAACAGGGTGTTGTGTTAAAGTGGCAGGCAACAGGTAGTTCAGGGGCTTTTTTGTGAGCAAAATGTTCTACCAAATCTACGCTTCATTTCCCCAATGTAGAGGAGACCACGTAGTGAGCAGCGAATGCAGTAGACTAGATTCTGGGAAGTACAGATGAAGTGTTGCTTCACCTGGAAGGTATGTTTGGGTCTTTGGATGCTGGGGAGGGAGCAGGGTAAATGTGCAGGTGTTGCACCTTTGCTGGTTGCAGGAGAAGAGGCCGTGGGGAGGTGTTGAGGGTGAAGAAAGTGTGGGCCAGGGTGTCCCAGATGGAATGGTCCCTGCAGAAGGTGGACAAGGGAATGCTACCTACCTGACTGGCAGCGCTATTTTGAGGCAACATTTTAAAGTGAAAGGCAAGAGGTTTGGAGGGGATGTTAGGAACAACTCTTTTTTTCACCCAGGAGGTGAAAACTCCAGATGGGTTGATTGGAATTCTCGGTGTTGTTGTTCCTGGCCTTTTGAGTTTGTTGCATCATTTGTAGCTTGAAGAATCTTTAACGACAGAAATGACCCTAACCGTTTTTAAATATAGCACATCTGGAATTCAAATCAAATAATTTTTTGAAATGTAAAAGTTCAACAGTGGAATTGTCTTTTTTTGCTAAACACCATAAGATCATAAGACATAGGAGTGAAAGTAAGGCCATTCGGCCCATCAAGTCCACTCCGCCATTTAAATCATGGCTGATGGGCATAAAGCATTAGAGCTTGTTGTTCTATTTGGCAAAGTATAATGTTTGTTTCAATGTTGCCAATTCACAGAGTTCACATGCCACCACTATCTCATGAATGGTATGAGTAATAGTTGACACACCTATGTGACAAGCCAGTGAGCTATGAAATGTGGTGGCTCATGAGATTAAGCTCTCTCTTTAGCTGCCCAGACTGTATGTTAATACTATTCTCCATAAAATGTTATGCACATCATAATCAGTCGCAAAATGCCTGAAAACCACTACACAATTTATTGTGTGTCAGTACCAAAGAGCATGAAAGGCGAGAGCTCAGCTGGGAATCTTACTCTACTCTTCATCCTCTGGAGCATTGTTTGTACCTTTGGAGTTTATTAGGCCTATAACTAATTTATAAGACAGTTTTAAAAACAAATAATATCTGCCCTCTACACAAACTGTCCCATGAGATGTGGTACAGTATAGTATGATTGCAAATCTTCTTTATACCAAACTTAACATTTCGTCTCATGATGATAAAATCCGACCATTTTACCTGACCAAGCATTCTTGAAAAACATTTCTCAGTCCCATCTCTCTGTCCAATTCCTCAGCTTTTTTAAGGCCTTTTTTCAAATATTTATCTGCCTCTCTTAAGTGGTAACATTTAAAGATTCTGTTTCTGCTATTGAAATTGATAGCACTGTCCTAACAAATGTCTGAATGAAAACATTTTCCTAACTTTTCCCTTTATTATTTTGCAATGATCTTAAATGCAAGTCCTCCAGTTATTGTCTACTGGAAATCATTCTTCACAATAGTAGCCCTACACCTTTTGAACATTTCTCTCGCATTTCTTTTTAACCTATTCTGTTCTAAAATGAAAGAATCCTCCATTTCTCTTCTCTGCCATCAATCTAACTCCTTTCATCCCTGACAACACCTTGACAAGTATTTTTTGTACATCTTCAATGCAACTTTCCTAAAATAGGGAAAAAAACACTGAACATTTGGATGGATTCAGTATTGTGCTTTTGCTTTTGTACGCGGTGTATTGTTTAAATGCTATTATGTTGTACTACAATGTATTTTCAGCACAAAACAAAATATTTCGTTCATCACATCTATCCAAGTGTTTATGCTTCACATCAGCCTCCCTCTAGCCTACTCCTTGCACAGATGGTACAGAGTCCTCCCATAAATTTAAGGCTGAGATAGATAGATTTGTGATTAGTCAGGAATCAAGCATTATGGGGAAAGAGCAGAAAAGTAAATGTAAGGAATGTCAGATCAGCCATGATCCTATTGAATTGCAGAGCAGGCTTGAGGGGCCAAAAGGCCTACTCCTATTCTTCAATTTTCTGGCCTTACTCCACACCATAAAAAGGTCATGTAAGTAACAGAGACAGTACAAAATAACATGTGGTTGCAAATATCGGTCTGAGACTTATTTCTCAGGAAGAAAGATGTTGTGAAACTTGAAATGGTTCAGAAAAGATTTACAAGGATGTTGCCAGGGTTGTGGGGTTTGGCCATAGGGAGAAGCTGAATGGTCTGGGTTTTTTTTTACCTGGAGTTGAGAGACTGAGAGATGATGACACAGAGGTTTATAAAATCATGAGGGGCATGGATAGCATGATTGGCAAGGTCATTTCCCAAGGTAGGGGAGTCCAAAACTAGAGAGCATAGGTTGAAGGTGACAGGGGAAAGGTTTAAAAGGGACCTAAGGGGCAACCTTTTCACGCAGAGGGTGGTGCATGCATGCAATGAGCTGCCAGAGGAAGTGGTGGAGGCTGATTAAATTACAATATTTAAAAGGCACCTGGAAGGGTACATGAACAGGAAGAGTTTAGAGGCATAATAAGGTGTGAAGCCGGATGAACAGAGCAGGCCAAGCAGCATCTCAGGAGCACAAAAGCTGACGTTTCGGGCCTAGACCCTTCATCAGAGAGGGGGATGGGGTGAGGGGTCTGGAATAAATAGGGAGAGAGGAGGAGGCGGACCGAAGATGGAGAGAAAAGAAGATAGGTAGAGAGGAGAGTATAGGTGGGGAGGGAGGGAGGGGATAGGTCAGTCCAGGGAAGACGGACAGGTCAAGGAGGTGGGATGAGGTTAGTAGGTAGGAGATGGGGGTGCGGCTTGGTGTGGGAGGAAGGGATGGGTGAGAGGAAGAATAGCTTTGGGAGGCAGAGACAGGCTGTGCTGGTTTTGGGATGCAGTGGGGGGAGGGGACGAACTGGGCTGGTTTTGGGATGCGGTGGGGGGAGGGGAGATTTTGAAGCTGGTGAAGTCCACATTGATACCATTGGTCTGCAGGGTTCCCAAGCGGAATATGAGTTGCTGTTCCTGCAACCTTCGGGTGGCATCATTATGGCACTGCAGGAGGCCCATGATGGACATGTCATCTAAAGAATGGGAGGGGGAGTGGAAATTGTTTGCGACTGGGAGGTGCAGTTGTTTGTTGCGAACTGAGCGGAGGTGTTCTGCAAAGCGGTCCCCAAGCCTCCGCTTGGTTTCCCCAATGTAGAGGAAGTCACACCTAGTACAATGGATGCAGTATACCACATTGGCAGATGTGCAGGTGAACCTCTGCTTAGTATGGAAAGCCATCTTGGAGCCTGGGATAGGGGTGAGGGAGGAGGTGTGGGGGCAAGTGTAGCATTTCCTCCGGTTACAGGGAAAGGTGCCGGGTGTGGTGGGGTTGGAGGGCAGTGTGGAGCGAACCTGTCCCTGCCCCTCCCCCACCATGCTCCCGCCGCCATTGACCATGAGGACACGGCCGAAGACCCCACCTACGACGTCACATCTGCCACCACCGGGCACACCACTTCCGGGACCGCTGCTGCAGTCACTGCCTCCACTTCCAGTTACAACACCACTCTCACCACTGCTGTTGCCGCCCACCCCGCTCCTCCCACTGCCGACTGAACCCCACCCACAGCCGACGCTGACAGAACTCCGCCCACGGCTGACAACCTCATCGCTCCGCCCACAACCTCCACAGCCAGCAACCCCAGAGGAGACAGCCACACTGAGCTCTGCCGAATCTTCACCATCCCCCCAGACCTCCCACTGACTGAGGACGAACTGTCAGTCCTAAGCAAGGGCCTCACCTTTGTCCCCCTACAACCACACATCAACGAATACCAGTCACGTTTGGACATAGAGCAGTTTTTCCGCCGCCTTCGCCTCCATGCCTACTTCTTCAACCGGGAACCCAACCCTCCTTCCACTGACCCCTTCACCCGCTTCCAACACAAGTCCTCCGTCTGGACACCACCCCCAGGCCGCCTACCATCCCTCGACCTCTTCATCTCCAACTGCCGTCGAGACATTAACTGCCTCAACCTCTCCACCCCTCTCACCCACTCCAACCTCTCCCCCGCAGAACGGGCAGCCATCCGCTCCCTCCGCTCCAACGCCAACCTCACCATCAAACCCGCAGACAAGGGTGGCGCAGTTGTAGTATGGCGCACTGACCTCTACATCGCTGAAGCCAAATGCCAACTCTCCGACACCTCCTCCTACCGCCTCCTTGATCATGACCCCACCCCCGAGCACCAAACCATCATCTCCAACACCATTCATGACCTTATCACCTCAGGGGACCTCCCACCCACAGCCTCCAACCTCATTGTTCTCCAACCCCGCACGGCCCATTTCTATCTCCTTCCCAAAATCCACAAACCTGCCTGCCATGGTCGATCCATTGTCTCAGCCTGTTCCTGTCCCACCGAACTCATCTCCACCTATCTGGACTCCATTTTCTCCCCTTTGGTCCAGGAACTCCCCACCTACGCCCATGACACCACCCACACCCTCCACCTCCTCCAGAACTTCCAATTCCCTGGCCCCCAACACCTCATTTTCACCATGGACGTCCAGTCCTTATACACCTGTATTCCGCATGCAGATGGCCTAAAGGCCCTCCGCTTCTTCCTGTCCCGCAGGCCCGACAAGTCCCCCTCCACCGACACCCTCATCTGCCTAGCCGAACTTGACCGCACCTCAACAATTCTCTTTCGATTCCTCCCACTTCCTACAGACAAAGGGGGTGGCCATGGGCACCCGCATGGGCCCCAGCTATGCCTGCCTCTTTGCAGGTTAACGTGGAACAGTCCATCTTCCGCACCTACACAGGCCCCAAACCCCACCTCTTCCTCCGTTACATTGATGACTGTATCGGCGCCGCCTCTTGCTCCCCAGAGGAGATCGAACAGTTCATCCACTTCACCAACACCTTCCACCCCAACCTTCAGTTCACCTGGGCCATCTCCAGCACATCCCTCACCTTCCTGGACCTTTCAGTCTCCATCTCAGGCAATCAGCTTGTAACTGATGTCCATTTCAAGCCCACCGACTCCCACAGCTACCTAGAAAACACCTCCTCCCACCCACCCTCCTGCAAAAATTCCATCCCCTATTCCCAATTCCTCTGCCTCCGCCACATCTGCTCCCACAATGAGGCATTCCACTCCCGCACATCCCAGATGTCCAAGTTCTTCAAGGACCGCAACTTTCCCCCCACAGTGGTGGAGAATGCCCTTGACCGCGTCTCCTGCATTTCCCGCAACACATCCCTCACACCCTGCCCCTGCCACAAGCGCCCAAAGAGGATCCCCCTCATTCTCACACACCACCCAACCAAACTCCGGATACAACACATCATCCTCCGACACTTCTGCCATCTACAATCCAACCCCACCACCCAAGACATTTTTCCATGCCCACCCTTGTCTGCTTTCCGGAGAGACCACTCTCTCTGTGACTCCCTTGTTCGCTCCACACTGCCCTCCAACCCCATCACACCCGGCACCTTCCCCTGCAACCGCAGGAAATGCTACACTTGCCCCCACACCTCCTCCCTCAACCCTATCCCAGGCCCCAAGATGACTTTCCATATTAAGCAGAGATTCACCTGCACATCGGCCAATGTGGTATGCTGTATCCATTGTACCCGGTGTGGCTTCCTCTACATTTGGGAAACCAAGCGGAGGCTTGGGAACCGCTTTGCAGAACCCCTCCGCTCGGTTCGCAATAAACAACTGCACCTCCCAGTCGCAAACCATTTCAACTCCCCCTCCCATTCTTTAGATGACATGTCCATCATGGGCCTCCTGCACTGCCACAATGATGCCACCCGAAGGTTGCAGGAACAGCAACTCATATTCCGCTTGGGAACCCTGCAGCCCAATGGTATTAATGTGGACTTCACCAGCTTCAAAATCTCCCCTTCCCCCACTGCATCCCAAAACCAGCCCAGTTCGTCCCCTCCCCCCACTGCATCCCAAAACCAGCCCAGCCAGTCTCTGCCTCCCTAAACTGTTCTTCCTCTCACCCATCCCTTCTTCCCACCCCCAGCCGCACCTCCATCTCCTATCTACTAACCTCATCCCACCTCCTTGACCTGTCCGTCTTCCCTGGACTGACCTATCCCCTCCCTACCTCCCCACCTATACTCTCCTCTCCACCTATCTTCTTTTCTCTCCATCTTCGGTCCGCCTCCTCCTCTCTCCCTATTTTTTCCAGAACCCTCACCCCATCCCCCTCTCTGATGAAGGGTCTAGGCCCGAAACGTCAGCTTTTGTGCTCCTGAGATGCTGCTTGGCCTGCTGTGTTCATCCAGCTTCACACTTTATTATCTTGGATTCTCCAGCATCTGCAGTTCCCATTATCTCAGAGTTTAGAGGGATATGGGCCAAATATTAGAAAATGGGACTAGATTAATTTAGGATATCTGGTCGACATGGGCACGTTGCACCAAAGGGCCTGGTTCCATGCTGAAGTGAGAGACTGTTGGGCTAGAATGAGGAAGTTAATGTATTACACTTTTGGCAAGAAAAATCTATGAGAAGACCCTGCGAGAGAATTCAAAATCTTTGGAATAAATGCAAGAATATTACCAATCAAATGGGGCATTAATGGAAATTTTCTTGAGAAATAAAAACACGTACAGTAACAGTCTACAGAAAGTGACTATTTGGCCTATGGCATCTGTAGATCGTGGTAAAAGAACAAACCAGTAGCTTTCACTTCTCCAATCTATTCCCATGTCCCTGCGATTATTAAACTTTCCTGAACCTGTTGCACAAGGAATAAAAGCAGGAATTCAGGAGTAACTCAGCAGACTTGGCTAGATCTATGAACAGAGAGAACAGAGTTATGCGCCAAGATTTTCCACCAGCCAGATAATCTGCTTCGGATTGCAACTCCTCCAAATATCGTGCCTCATGTTTCATGTCTGAAATGGCACTTCAGTTGTCATGAGGTTGGATTTCCCCTTGCAAGGAGGGGAACAAAGCCAATAGAAGATTTCAGGGACAGATCTGGACCAAAATGGGCCTTGTCTTTGGACTCCTGGTCTGGAACATTAGGTTTGAAGGACACAGGAATGTCCAATTATTTTTTATTCATTGATGGGATGAGGATGTCTCTGGATAGGCAGCATTTATTCCCCATCCCTAATTTCCCAAAGGGCAGTTAAGAGCCAACCACATTGCTGTGAGTCTGGAGTCATGTATAGACCAGACTAGGTGAGGATGGCAGCTTCCTTCCTAAAGGACATTAGTGAGCCAGATGGGCTTTTCCCCTGACAATCACCAATGGATTCATTGACGTCATTAGACTCTTAATTCCAGATTTTACTGAATTCAAATTCCACGATTTGCCATGGCAGGATTCGAACCCAGGTCACCAGAATTTTATCTGGGTCTCTGGATGAACAGTCTAGTGATAATACCATGAGGCCATTGCCTTCCCAGTGTGGCAGGGTGAAGTGAGCTGGACGGAAGTTGGGAGTGCTTTGAGACTTAACTTCACATTGCTGCCCGTGAGTCAGATGTGTGGCAAAGGGTAAAAATGTGTCAAACTGCACAATTTGATTCAGCTGATGTAGAAATACTTGAGGCCTGTTAAGTAGCGTTTTTTTAAATGAATTGTTCTTTACGTGTTTGTGGATTGTGGAGTTCGCTGGCTGGCTAGCATTTATTGTCCATCCCTATTGCCCTTGAGAAGGTAGTGGTGAGCTACCTTCTTGAACCACTGCAGATCACCTGCTGTGGGTTGATCCACAATGCCCTTAGGGAAGGAATTTCAGGATTTGGATCCAGTGACAGTGAAGGAACGGTGATATATTTCCAAGTCAGGATGGGCAAAAAACATTAATGTGTATCATATATAGGCCCCCAAAACTGCAGTGGTGATGTTGGGAATGGCATTAAATAGGATAAAGGAATATTGATGATCATGGGTGATTTTAATCTGAGCAGAGATTGGGCAAATCAATTTAACAATAAGGCTAAGAGGAGGAATTCCTGGAGTGTATATGAGATGGTTTTCTTGACTAATAATTGAAGGAACCAAGCAGAGAGCAGGCCATCTTAGACTGGGTACTGTGTAATGAGAATGGAATCACTGACAATCTAGCGGTGCAAGACACCTTGGGGATGAGCGACCATAACATGATAGAATTTTGTATCAAGATGGACAATAAGGTAGTTGATTAGTAGACTATGGTGCTGAATCATAATAAAGGAAAATACAAAGATGTGAGTTGGCCTTGACAGATTGGAGAGAGTTATTTAGAGAGATGACGGTGGATAGGCAATGGTAAGCATTCAAGGAATGCATGGGGGAACTGCAACAACAGTTTTTCCTGTCTGGCACAAAAGCAAAATGGGCAAGAAAGCCAATCCATGGCTTATAAAAGAAATTAGAGATAGTATCTGATCCAGCGAAGAATCATACAGATTGGCCAAGAAATAAAATACATCTGAGGATTGGGAGCAGTTTAGAATTCAGCAAGGGATCAAGGGATTGATTGAGAAGCTGAAATAGAGTACAAAAGTAAGCTTGCAGGGAACATAAGGACTGACACTAAGAGTTTCTATAGGCACGTGAAGAGAAAGAGATTGGTGATGACAAATGTAGGTTCGCCACAAATAGAAACAGCGGAATGTATAATAGGGGCCAAAGAAATGGTTGAGCAACTAAATTCATACTTTGGTTCTGTCTTCACAAAGGATGACACAAATCAGAAACCAGAATTGTTGGAGAATGCAAGAATTATTGAGAACGAAGAATTGAGCGAGATCAATGTTAGTAGAGAAATGGTGCTGGGAAAATTGATGGAATTGAAGGTGAATAAATCCCTAGGGTTTGATAATTTACATTGCAGAGTACTTAAGGAAGTGGCTCTAGAAATAGTAGATGCATTGGTGATCATCTTTCGGGATTCAATAGATCTGGAACAGTCCCTGCAGGTTGTAGCATAGCTATTATCAGACCATTATGCAAAAAGGGAGGTAGAGAAAACGGGGAATTTTCAACGTAAAATCAGTAATGGAGAAAATTCTTGATTCCATTATCAAGGATTTTATAGTGGAGCATTTAGAAAACAGTGGCAGAATCAGACAGAGTCAGCATGGATTTATGGAGGGAAATCATGCTTGATAAATCTGTTGGAATCCAATGAAGATGCAACTAGTAGAGTTGTCAAAGTGGAACCAGTTGATGTGCTATATTTAGACTTCCAGAAAACAAAGTTTGCAGATGATACCATGTTGGGTGGGAGCATGAACTGTGGTGAGGATGCAGAGATCCTACAGCAAGATCTGGACAAGTTGAATGAGTGGGCATTTCAATGGCAGATGCAGTATAATATGGATAAATATAAGGTTATTCAGTTTGGAAGCAGAAACAAGAAGGCAGATTACTACCTGAGTGGCTGTAAATTGGGAGAGGGGAGTGTGCAGAGGGATCTGGGTGTCCTTGTGCACCAGTTGCTGAAGGTAAGCATGCAGATGCAGCAGGCAGTGAAGGAGGCAAATGTTATATTGACGATCATTGTGAGAAGTTTCGAGTTCAGGAGCAGGGATGTGTTGCTGCAGTTATACAGGGCCTTGGTGAGACTACATCTGGAATATTGTGTGTAGTTTTGGTCTCTTTTTCTGAGGAACAAGGGATTGATTGAGAAGCTGAAACAGAGTACAAAAGTAAGCTTGCAGGGAACATAAAGACTGACACTAAAAGTTTCTATAGGCACGTGAAGAGAAAGAGATTGGTGATAACAAATGTAGGTTCTTGCTTTCGAGGGAGTGCAGCAAAATTTTACCAGGCGGAATCTGGGGTTGGTGGGTCTGACGTATGAGGAGAGATTGACTAGGTTGGGATTATTTTTTCTGGGGCTTAGACGAATGAGGGGGTTCTCATAGAGACTTATAAAATTCTAACAGGGTAGATGTAGGGAAGATGTTCCTGACGTTGGGTGTGTCCAGAACCAGGGGTCGTAGTCTAAGGGTTTGGGATAAACCATTTAGAACAGAGATGAGGAGACATTTCTTCACCCAAAGTGTGGTGACCCTGTGGAACTCATTACCACAGGAAGCAATTGATGCAAAAACATTGAAAGTATTCAAGAGGAGACAAGATAAAGCACTTAGGGCAAATGGGATCAAAGGTTATGGTGAGAAAGCAGGATTTGGCTTTTGAATTGGATGATCAGCCACGATCGTGAAGAATAGCAGAGCAATCTGAAGAGGTGAATGGCCTCCTTCTGCTCCTATCTTCTATAAATGAGGTGAATGCTGCTGAGCCGACTGAAAGAAAGAGGCTTCATGCTGTAGAGCCCTCAAAATTAGATAACCTTTTTTTCTCATTTACTGTGCTTGGGCCATGAAGCCAGTCCTTGGAAATGACAGTGTGAACCCTCCAGTAGCATGCTGAACTCCCTGCAAGAAAATAAATTCATCTGGTGTGTCTCCTCATGTGGGGCTAGACCTAAAGGAGGGTGTGAGAACTGCCTGCAGTGGACTGACATGCCACTGAAGTTACTGCCATTGAAAACAGAAGAGGAAGGCTTACTTCCTCTTGCCATCCACCATCAATTTTGCAAGGCTTCCTGCCTCAAAGCACATCTCCTGGGGCTTAATGAAATCCAATCTCACTCTGGGGTCCTGTACTCTCAACTTTGCAATATTTAAGATTTATGCATTGAATACAGGTTAGTTCAGTAGCAAAGTAATATTTGAAATGGGAGAACATAAGAATATAAGAGCCAAGAGCATGAATAGGTCATCTGGCCCCTTGAGCCTGCTCCACTGTTTAATAAGATCATGGATGATCTTTTTGAGACTCAGCTCCACTTACCCGCCCACTCACCATAACCCTTAATACCTTCACTGTTAAAAAATGTATCTAGCCTTACCGTAAAAACATTCAGCGAGGTAGCTTCAACTGCTTCACTGGGCAGGGAATTCCACAGATTCACAACCCTTTGGGTGAAGACATTCCTTCTGACCTCAGTCCTACATCTGCTACCCTTTATTTTGAGGCAATGCCCTCTAGCCCCCGTTTCACCTGCTAGCGGAAACAACCTCCCTGCTTCCACCTTGTCTATTCCCTTCATCATCTTATATATTTCTATGAGATCTCCCCTCATTCTTCTGAATTTCAATGAGTATAATCCCAGCCTACTCAGCCTCTCCTCATAATCCCACCCTCTCAACTCTGGAATCAATCGAGTGCATCTCCTCTGTACCCACTCCAGTGCTATTATATCTCTTCTCAAGTAAGGAGACCAAAACTGCACACAGTACTTCAGGTGTGACCTCACCAGGACACTATACAGCTGCAGCATAGACTCCCTGTTTTTAAACTCCATCCCTCGAGCAATGGCAGACAAAATTCCATTTGCCTTTTTAATTACCTGCTGCACCTACAATCCTACTTTTAGCGATTCAAGCACAAGGACATCCAAGTCTCTCCACACAGCAGCGTGCTGCAATTTTTCACCATTTAAAACATAGGCCATTTTGCTGTTATTCCTACCAAAATGGATGACCTCACACTTACCAACATTGTACTCCATCTGCCAGACTTTTGCTCACTCACTTGGACTACCTATATCCCTCTGCAGACGTTCAGTGTCTTCTGCACGCTTTGCTCTCCCACTCATCTTAGTGTCATCTGCAAACTTTGACATACCACACTTAGTCCCCAACTCCAAATCATCTATGTAAGGCTCAGATGAGAACTGAAAAACTCTAAATAGGTGAGATCAGGTGGCATTTGTGAAGAGAAACAAAGTTATTAGAACTATTTTGCTGAACATTTGTTAACCTGAAGCAATAATGTTTCTATCCACAGTTGCTGGTTGGTTTGGCCCTGTTTTGTGGGTTAGTTACACGCTTATTATTTCAGATTGCTTCAGAAACAGTTTGCCCACACTCCTGAGGTGTTCTCATTGCGGTGGCTTCGGGACTTGTGAATGACAGCAGGAGAAGTGGCTTTCAGAAGAGTAATGAGATGGACATCACTGCAGAGGATGTTAGACCCAGAGGAAGCACTGTTTCTCTGGTAATTTTAACAGAAATAAATGGTGAGATCTTAACTGACTCTAAACCTATTTACTTACACAGGGTTAAAATTGATCCCATGAATAAATGTCTCAGGTAGTTTTGACTGATCAAGCATGCTGTAATCTGCCTGGATAGGGTTGACAAGGTAACTGTGACTGCTGAAGTGACAAGGTCCTTTCAGGCAACAGCAGATGACATGCCTGACATCTCCCAGTTTGCAATAACTCAACTTTGAACATTACAGGCCGTCCATTGCTGTTTGAAAGAAATTCCAAATTTCTCTATGCCAGGAGGAACATTCCCATCTCTTTCTCCATGGACGGAATGAATCAGGATCAGGGAGAATTAGACTTCAGGAATGTGTCCCTGACTGCACCCACAATACTTTATTCAGAGCCTTTGCTCCCTCTTGGTGTCTTTCTGGAAGAACAGGAAATCCATTCCCTCAATGCCCAAATTGTTTGTGACTGCAGATAGCCCACAAGTTAATTCTTGAAATCCTGATGCATTCGGTCTCTGCCGCCCTTCGTGTCGCCTTTCCTCCAAACAGACCATCAGGTCGCTGACTCTTCTGACCAGGCCCAAAGGAAAGTTGCAGAGGTGGCCAACAATGGGAGTCAGGCTACCAGGAGAAATTTAGAGAATGAGCGTGTACAGGCTGGGAGGTGAGAAACTGCTGAGCTTCAGTTGTGAACATCCAACTGTGACAACCCTTCAAAAGTACTTCATCAGCTGTAACTCACTATGTAATGCTCTGTGGTTATGAAGGATGATATATAAATGCAAGCCTTTCTTTATTTTCCTCAAAGTCTTCTCTGGTCCGGTGGAGATAATCCTAATATGGTGATTTCATGACTATGTGCTCCCGATTTCTGGCATTAACCTGATGAATCAATGCTGCACATGCTGCATGCTTAGTTATATTTAAGTATTTTTTAGTAATTCCTGCTCATTGCTCTTGATAGGCAAAGAGGTTTCCATATTGCAGAGTTGTAACAATTTGAACTGACCAGTTGTCTTCAGTCAAGCTGAATGAATGTTACTGAAACGTATCTGTGCTGTTGGGAATGACCCTGTGCCCCAACCAGCATAAACTAGAAATGAGAGATATGTCTCGTCTGCCATGTATCAGCGCCAAACATTTCCAGCTGAGTGAATGCAGCATGAAGCATCGTTCAAGACTGACACTTGCATCAATGGCTGGCCAGGAAAATGTTATCCTTGGATGAGGGCAAGAATGGATCTGATTTTCTATAAATCACTTCATAAGTCTTCATACTGCAGCTACTCAACGATTCAAATTAAGCCAAACCGATAGAAACATCTTGACAGAAACACCTTTTACATAGAGTTGATTGCATTGTCACAGTTTTGCCATTTTTATTGCACGAATGCACAGTGAGAGAACTGATGGCAGTACAGTGAGTAATTAAATAACAGCTGGGGAAATGTATTGTGTCTAAATTGGAATTTTATATGAAAACCCTAACTATCCATGACAGGTTCTATCCAATTTTACGCATGATTTTTAATATAATATTTATATCACAGGACCAGGTCGCTTAGCCCAACAGGTCTATGCTGGGGATGATGCCCATCTTACTTCATCTAGCCCCAGCAGTAAATCCTTTTAGAGTTTTCTCTCTCACATGTATACCCAGATTCCTGAGTGTCCGCAGGCTGAGGGATGGATTTTGTAGCTTTGATCCTCAGGACTTGTGGCCGAGCCGGGAAATTGATCTGAATGTTTCCTTTTGTTTTTGGCTGTCTCTTTTATTTCTGCTTTTTTTTTAATCCTGTCTTTTTGTATACCGAGATGGCATCAGAGATTGGAGACTTTGCACACTTTTCATTGTACGTCAGTATTCCTGTACTCGAGTACATGTGACAGTAAAAATCTGAATCTAAATGTATCTATACGAGCTGTTTAACAGCTCCATGATGTATTGAGCTCCACTTTCTGTAAACAGCAAATCTTTGAAAAGGAGTTTTACACTTAGAAATTCCATATTATGATCCACTGGATCCCAAGAGAAGATTGTATTTGTACTGTGACATTCAAAAGTGCATTTCATCTCAATGTTTCAAACAAGCACAAAATATTCCTGCAGAATGAATTTACAGTGAGTCAACAGTGTGAGTAAAAATATATAATCCTTCCCTAATGTTAAACAGATCAATAAGTGTTTAATTTAAAGACCTTTTCAGCAATAAAACACTGACTACTCCCTCAGAGCACACAGCATGGGCTTTTATCTCTTGATTGGTTACTTGTTTGAAATAATAGAATGGGCTTAAAACAGTTGCCTGTGTGACACCCAATGCTTCAATTACTGAGTCTCCCATTCAAGGAAAACTGGTTGCTGTTTTATTTTCCTCACAGGGCATAGAGAGAGCAAGGTTCAATTTTGAAAATGGGACTAACACTTAGAGGACCTGCAGGTCTGGTAGCTGAAACATTAAATCACAGTTTCAATCAGTAGATGTTGTTGTGATACAAAATTGAAGTGTTATAATTAGATTTTAGACAGAGCAGAGTATTGAGTCTGCCAATATGGCTGTCAGCAGCATAGCGATGCTGTGTGTTCGGTATCTACTCCTGATACTGGGTCCAGACCTGCAGGTCTACTTAGCATCCTGTATGCACAGCAAGAGTTACATTGCACAAACCATTCTGACACACAAGAGTCAGCAGATGTGTTGTAAATGATGCAAGAAAACAAAACCGGAGGGCTATAAGCCCTATAAATACAAATTGGATTGCTTAAAAAAAACAGAATTTTGTGTGCAAAGTGCTCAATTAATAGATGACCAGTAAATCCTTTCTCCTTTTCATGCACTCTGCTGGAAAAGGTAATCTTAAAAGTTGTTTCTGTTTATTTTGAAATGAACTGAATTAGCTTTATTGTCACATGTGCTCACATGAGTACTGTGTAAAGTTTACAAGTTGCCACATATGGCTCCACCTCAGGCCCAAAGGTGCAACTTCTTGAGTACAAATTCTTAGGGAAAAGTTCGAAAAATAAAGAAATATAAAGCCTAGCATGACCATCAAAAGTACAACAACATCATAATAACATAGAAAAATAATGATATAAAAGCTCAGAATAACAATCTTTCCGCAATAATATAATAAAGGAGAAAAAGGCACATTTAAAGCAAAAGAGAAATTAACACAAAGTCCACTTAGTTAATTTCACCACTCAAGGACCCAACATCCCCCACACCTTGGAATTCTGGGCTGGACCCACCACAAAGCCGAAGAAAATGCCTCTTGGAGTCACAGAGTTTGTGGTGGGTCCAGCCACTGAGAAGACTTCCAGGCTGCCATAGAAGTTGCTGAAAGCAGTATCAGGCCACCACGGTAGCCGCCTAAAGAGATCCCAATCCAGCTCAGACCAGCAGTGCCTCCATGAAACTGCTGCAGAAGCCTCAAGGAAAGTCCAGGTCCATGTTTTTCATTATCTCTGTGTTGCTTTGCTGTTGTGGGTAGGAAAGAATTTAGTGAGAATTTCTTTTCCGGAAGGAGGTGGATATAGCTCTTGTGGCTAAAGGCGTCAGGGATATGGGAGCTGGCAGACTGGGTATTGAGATTAATGATCAGCCAAGGTCGGATTGACTGATTGAACAGGCTCGAGGGGCCCAATGGCCGACTTCTCCTCTTATCATCTGTGTTTCTGTGTTTCTGACACCTGTCATGATCATAGATCATAACCCTGGCTCATACGTGGAGGAATAGAGCTTTAATTTCAATATTTGCTTTTAAAAGAGGTCTGATACAACCAAAATGACTGAACAAGTAAATTCAGTATCATTCTGGGAAAAGAGATCCTGGAATCCCACACCTGATGAGGTATCAAAGAAACTTTAAATGATTGGAGTTAAAAGGAAGAAATGCACTATAAATAGAACTGTTATCTCAAGGGAGTTATCTCCGATAAAGAACATGATTGAAGTAAAAACATCAATCTAACCGAGATAGTAGGAACTGCAGATGCTGGAGAATCTGAGATTACAAGTTGTAGAGCTAGATGAACACAGCAGGCCAACATTTTCTGAAGAAGGGTCTAGGCCCGAAACGTCAGCCTTCCTACTCCTCTGATGCTGCTTGGCCTGTTGTGTTCATCCAGCTCTACACCAGTCTGACTGAGAGACATGTTTTACATCCTCCCATTTCAAGAACACAAGGGTCAAGGGTCAAAAGCGAGCTTCAACCCTGGTCTGTGCATGTTAGTTACTGGACATTCTAGTCATTGGAATTAGTTTTGCTGGGAAGGTTGCAGTTTTGAAAAAGCCACTAAAGACCCTTGCACTCAAGTAAACAAAGAGAAAAGACTGTCAGTCATTGAGTGCTTCCAACCAATACTGTTGAAAGAAATCAAGACAAAAGAATTTCAGTGAATCCACAAAGTCAAGAACCTCAAAATTGTCTGTTCAACTACCAATGTAATCATCAGTCATAACATTCACTGTAAAGGTCACAAAATTCTACTATCCATTCCACATGAGCAACTCTAAGACTGACTCACTTTTTTTAACTTCCATCTTTTTTTGGATTCCCTTCTTATTCCAAATCTGTGTGTATGTATATTTCATTATTATTTCTTCTCACATTAACAAATAGACTCATTCTTTTCCTAACTCTTGGCTGAATTGACTCCTTTTGAAACATCAATTCATTTGGTATTGGAGAAAAGTATCGACAATTAAGGAGATATAACATCTCCTTGTTGTAACCAAGTGAGGAGCAGGTGAATAAGCATGGAGAGCTTGTCCATCCAGCCCCACCCAGGAGCTTAAGAATTTGGGTTCTCCCATCTGGAACCATAACAAATCGGAAAATCTCTGTTTATTCATTCATGGGTTAAGGTCATCTCTGCCTATGCCAGCATTTATTGTCCACCCCTAATTACCCAAAAGGCAGTTAAGAGTCAACCACATTGTTGTGGGTTTGGAGTCACATATAAGCCAGACCAAGTAAGAGGCAGATTTCCTTTGGATTCATCTGACAATTGACAATAGATTCATGAACATCATCAGATATTTAATTTCAGATTTTCCTTTATTGAATTCAAATTCCATCATCTGCCATGACAGGATTTGAAATCAGGCCCTCAGAATATTAGCTGAGTTTCTGGATTAATAGTCCAGCAATAATACCATGAAGCTATTGCCTGTCTCTAATAAAATGGAAAATCTTGCCCAGGATCTATTCATAACAGCTCCCCAATAGAAATATCTTGAAGTGACTTCACGGTGGTGGTGGGAAACAATATTTTACCTCATAAAAACTTTTACTGGGGCAAGGGGAACAAGAATTGTTAAAGCCCACATAAAAAGAAACTTTTGCCAACCTGGCATGGAAATGTCTACTTCATGCAGCAATGAGGAGTTAGCTGTTTGTGAGAAGTGTCATTAGTTATGTTATATCAGGAGGAGGCACAGTGACTCAGTGATTAGCATTGCTGCCTCACAGCACCAGGGACCTGGGTTCAATTCCACCCTCAGATGACTGTCCGTGTGAAGCTAGTGGACATGTCTATGTGGGTTTCATCCGGGCAGTCTGGTTTCCTTCCGTCGTCCAAAAAAATGAAGGTTTGGTGGATTGGCCATGCAAAATTGCCCAGAGTGTCCAGGAATATGTGGGGTTACAGGAATAGGGGTACAGAGGTGGGTGCATCAGAATGGGGAAGCTCTTCAGAAGGTCAGTGTGGATTTGATAGGCTGGATGGTCTGCTCCCACACTATAGGGATTCTATAATTCTATGTGGCTGTGTTTCAGAGCCTAGCAGCTGTTTAGATTTTCTTTTGGCTCTGGGACAGGTTTCACAGTCCTCAGGAAATACAGCTGCTGAGGGAAAATAAAATCTGCTGGGACCAGTGATTAAGTGCTTTATCAATCCCTCAAAGAGAAGTGTCAGCTCTTTCCACCAACCCCACTGATTGGCCACAATCTCTAGACAGTCGTTCGATTTTCTGATTCTTGACCTCCTAGAGCACCCCCCACTGTGCAATCTGCTCCCTCCCCATGATGTATCTCTCACACGCAATGGGTAGGAACATCTATGTTCCTAACCTCTGACAAAATGCTGAGACACCTGAAGTAAGTTGTAATTCTCTTCTAGAAATAATGGGAACTGCAGATGCTGGAGAATTCCAAGATAATAAAATGTGAGGCTGGATGAACACAGCAGGCCAAGCAGCATCTCAGGAGCACAAAAGCTGACGTTTCGGGCCGAGGCCCTTCATCAGAGAGGGGGATAGGGAGAGGGAACTGGAATAAATAGGGAGAGAGGGGGAGGCAGACCGAAGATGGAGAGTAAAGAAGATAGGTGGAGAGAGTATAGGTGGGGAGGTAGGGAGGGGATAGGTCAGTCCAGGGAACACGGACAGGTCAAGGAGGTGGGATGAGGTTAGTAGGTAGATGGGGGTGCGGCTTGGGGTGGGAGGAAGGGATGGGTGAGAGGAAGAACTGGTTAGGGAGGCAGAGGCAGGTTGGACTGGTTTTGGGATGCAGTGGGTGGGGGGGAAGAGCTGGGCTGGTTGTGTGGTGCAGTGGGGGGAGGGGACGAACTGGGCTGGTTTAGGGATGCAGTTGGGGAAGGGGAGATTTTGAAACTGGTGAAGTCCACATTGATACCATTAGGCTGCAGGGTTCCCAGGCGGAATATACTGTGGGGGGAAAGTTGCGGAAGACTCCCCTCCAACCCCACCACACCCGGCACCTTCCCCTGCAACCGCAGGAAATGCTACACTTGTCTCCACACCTCCTCCCTCACCCCTATCCCAGGCCCCAAGATGACATTCCACATTAAGCAGAGGTTCACCTGCACATCTGCCAATGTGGTATGCTGCATCCACTGTATCCGGTGTGGCTTCCTCTACATTGGGGAAACCAAGCGGAGGCTTGGAGACCACTTTGCAGAACACCTCCGCTCAGTTCGCAACAAACAACTGCACCTCCCAGTCGCAAACCATTTCCACTCCCCCTCCCATTCTTTAGATGACATGTCCATCATGGGCCTCCTGCAGTGCCACAATGATGCCACCCGAAGGTTGCAGGAACAGCAACTCATATTCCGCTTGGGAACCCTGCAGCCCAATGGTATCAATGTGGACTTCACCAGCTTTAAAATCTCCCCTTCCCCCACCGCATCCCAAAACCAGCCCAGTTCGTCCCCTCTCCCCACTGCATCCCAAAACCAGTCCAGCCTGTCTCTGCCTCCCTAACCTGTTCTTCCTCTCACCCATCCCTTCCTCCCACCCCAACCCGCACCCCCATCTACCTACTAACCTCATCCCACCTCCTTGACCTGTCCGTCTTCCCTGGACTGACCTATCCCCTCCCTACCTCCCCACCTATACTCTCTCCACCTATCTTCTTTACTCTCCATCTTCGGTCCGCCTCCCCCTCTCTCCCTATTTATTTCAGTTCCCTCTCCCCATCCCCCTCTCTGATGAAGGGCCTAGGCCCGAAACGTCAGCTTTTGTGCTCCTGAGATGCTGCTTGGCCTGCTGTGTTCATCCAGCCTCACATTTTATTATCTTGTAATTCTCTTCTACCCTGGTGTTCCATTCTTTGCTACATTTAAACTTCAGAGATTGAGGATCTGGATTGTTATTGGCATTTGTCCTCAGCCCTCCCCTCTCCCACAGGATTATCAATGCCTGGTTCTCTGTGCCTCACAGTGTCAGAAGTGAAGATGATTGCTGATCAGGTATAATCACATTTCCAACACCACACAGTAGCAGCAGTGTATTATCATCTGCAAGATGCATGCAGCAATTCACCAAGGCTCCTTCGACAGCACCCTTCCTATCGGTGACCTGCACTACCTACTCTCTTTTAAGTTACCAAATGATAGGCACCACTTATCACTTAAATCTTGTTTCTTCAAAATGAGCAGGGGTTATGAACTTAACAGAATGGAAATCATAAGCAACCACCAGTGATATTCTGACATTACGATGGAGTGGAGTCATTGGGCTCAGGGCACTGCAAAACCCTTTTGTGCTACCCTTAAGTTGTCCTCTTGCTTTGCCCCTTCACCCTACAATCCCCTCACACTGCCCTCACTCTCAGTTACTGTGCTCAGGCATAGCATCATTTTCCCTGTGAGTTGACAGTCTTACAGTTATTCGAAATATGTTAATTGTGGATGATACAATGCTGAACTCCAAGTCTGCTATTACCTAGAATTTCACTCCAGCCTGATCTCTGAAGTTATGAAGTAAGCCATCAACTCGGCACAGTGGTAGAGTTGGGGAAACAGGCTGCAGGACAGATGGCCAGTGTTGTTTAGGGTTTGTGTTTGGCGTTCTTACAGATTTTGGAGAGGGATGTGGTTGTTTGTGATAGTGCTGGAGTTTTCTGAGGGGTTCATATTTGGAAACCAAACAGGAATCATCTTTCAAAATCTTTAAATCATTCCTTCACAGAATTCAGGAGGACCCCAGAGAATGGTTCCAAACCATGCATCAATCTATCAAATCAATAAATAAATAAAAATGAATCCTTTTCACAGCTTGCAAACTACTAAACTATCTCCTCAATATGTATCTGACTTGTGTGTACATGTACAAACTCATGAATGCAAGTATGTAGAGTCAGTCTTTCTTATTCCTATTTACATTGTGCATCAAGAACAATAAATACTCTTCATTTTTCTTTAAGAAATACTCACCATTTACTCACTTCTATTCATTTTACAGCCATAGCGCATAATAGTTCAACACTCAGAGTTATGATCACATGAGGTACAAAAAGAAGGGGAGCCAAGCTGTCACTTCCCACCCAGTCATAACAGTGTTATATGTCAGAAGATGACTGCATCTGGAGATGACCAATGCAAAATTCAGGTCATTCAGGCACGATTGAATGCTCAAATTCATTTTTAGAATGAGTTATGGGGATGTCATGTGGGTGGAAGTGTTTGCATATGTACATTGAATACCTGGTGACAATATATAGAGCAGATAAGTCTTGATGTTGATTGTTGCCTGCAATGCTAAGCTTCACCGAATGGTTTTTCATAAAAGGAGCAGGACAGACACTCCATCTGAGTTATTTCATGGTAATTTCTAGTTATTTCTCATTATTTCTTCTGAATGCTGTTTTCATTCTACAAATAGTTGCTGCTTTCTAATTTCATGAGCAGTGCCAGGTAGTTATGGACTGATGGAGTCATAGAGTTGTACAGCACAGACCCTTCAGTCCAACTTGTCATACTGACCAGATATCCTAAATTAATCTAGTCCCACTGCGCAGCATTTGGCCCATACACTTCTAAACCCTTCCTATTCTTCTATCCATCTAGAAGCCTTTTAAAAATTGTAACTATACCAGCCTTCACCACTTCCTCTGGCAGCTCATTCTGTACACGCACCACCCTCTGCGTGAAAAAGTTGCCCCGAACATTCCTTTTAAATCTTTCCCCTCTCACCTTTAACCTACGTTCTTTAGCTTTTGATTCCCCTTCCCGGGAAAAAGATCTTGGCTATTTACCCTATCCATGCTGCTCATGAGTTTTATAAATCTCTATAACGTCACCCCTCGGCCTTCGACACGCCAGGGAAAATAACTCCAGCCTATTCAGCTTCTTCCTCAAACCCTCCAACCACAGCAACATTTTGCAAATCTTTTCTGAATCCTTTCAAGTTTAACAAAATCTTTCCTAAAGCAGCAAGGTTACAATTAAACACAGTGTTCCAAAAGTGGCCTAACCAATATTCTGTACAGTTGCAATATGACCTCCCAACTCCTATGCTCAGTGTATTGACAAATGAAAGCAAGCATACCAAAGCCTTCTTCACCACCCTGTTGATCTGCAACTCCCCCTACCAGGAACTATGCACCTGCATCCCCATGTCCCTTTGTTCAGTGCCAGGACCCTACCATAAATCAAAGAAGACCTGCCTCAATTTGCCTTACCAAAATGTAACACTCACAGTAATCTAAACTGAACTCCATCTGCCACTCCTTGGCCCATTGGCCCATCTACATATCTGATAAAGTCCAACTGTGATCTGAAATAACATTCTTGACTGACCTCTGCACCACCAATTTTTGTGTCATCTGCAAACATACTAACCATACCTCTCATGTTCATTTCCAGATCATCTAAATAAATGACGAAAAGCAGTGGACCCAGCACAGATCCTTGTGGCATAGGTTACAGGCATCTAGCCTGAACAACAATCATTGTTTACTTCAAGGTTTCTGTATAAAATTACTTGTTCCCAGACATTGGTGTTTCTAGAGACATTCCCCGAAATATAGAGTGATATGCAGAAAGCACAGGGCCCACACAGAGCAGGCCAGGTTGTGAGAAGAGAGTGGAAGGGGTCAGGAACAAGGGATACCAATATGAGACTTCATTTGCTCAAGGAGCAATTTTATTATCTCACTTTCAGTCAGGAACATTATAAGATGCTTGCGCTGCGGTAACATTCTCATTGGTTTTTAAAGGTGTTGCAGTCATATTTATAACCTGAGTAGGACAAATACTAGAGGCTGTGATGAATTCTTGTGTTCCTTCCAGACAGTAACTGAAGATATTTGCAACATCTCACTATTTGTTATCCACTGCTATGTGAGGTCGGGCAATGCTGTTCTCTATTCATTGATCACTAACTACATTTTAGCCTCTTTTACCACAGTCTAGTAAGTAGACCCAGCACCTCTGTTGACTTGGGTTACAGCTTATCTGTGGTATGAGAGTGTCATTTATTCTATGGACAAGACATTTCAACATTGCCCCTCACCAGGACTAAAATGCCAACATTTCCTTTCTCTCAATGTTCAGATAAAGTGTGGCCATTGGCAGAGAATCATGCGGTCTAATGCTGGATAGGCATTGTATGCAAAGAATGAAAACCACAAGAAATATGATAGAGTCCAGCAACTGGCATGCTGTAACAATGTTACTGCAACCTGAACCTCAAAGAGGAACCCCTGCACCATTTAGCAGAGCAAGCATTTCACTGCTTGGTGGCCATCTGTATTCTGCACAACATCAACAACATAAATGCCAAACAGAAAGAATGACTGGCATTTATATAGCAATTTTCACAGCCACCAGCTGTTTGAAAGTGCTTTACCACCAACGATGTACTTTTTTGAATCATTGGGTCAGTTGTAAAGATGAAAACAGGACAACAACTATGGGCACAGCAAGCTAATATAGAATCATACAATATAGTCGAGGCTCCACAGCCATTTGAGTCTATATTGCCAAAGCTACACTAAACCTACACCAGTGCCACTTTTTCCCACTTGGTCAACATTATGACATTTCAAATGTTCATCCATGTGTTGAGATTTCCTGCCTCAACTACACTCACAGGCAGTGCATTCCAGATTCACCACTCTCTGGGTGAAAAGAGTTTTCCTCAAATCTCCTCTAAACCTCCTGCTTTTCTCCTAAAAATTATTTTCCCCTTGTGACTGGCCCTTAAACTCAGGGGAATAATTGCTTTCTATCCACTCTGTCCATGCAACTCATAATCTTATACAGCTCTATCTGATCCCCTCTCAACCTGCCCTGCTCCAAAACACCGACAAAATTCATCCAGCCTCTTTTTATAGCTAACAGGTTCCATCGCAGGCCACATCCTGGTGAATCTCCTTTACATCCCTACAATGCAAACACCTCCTTCCCATAAGCTTATGAGAACCACACACTGTACTCCAGCTGTGGTCTAACTAAAGTCCTCAACAGCTCTAAAATAACCTCACTGCTCTTATAATGTATGTTTCGACTGAAAAGGCAAGTGTCCCGTATGTCTTCTTAGCTACCCTATTAACTACATGCCACCTTCAGGGATCTGTGGAAAAGCACCCCAAGATTCTTCTGTTCTTCTGACCTTCCTAGAGTCCTGCCATTCATTGAATACTTACTAGTCTTATTACATCTGCAACAATGCATCATCCCACACTTATCAGCATTAAATTACCATCTGGCACTGACCTGCCCAGCTGGCCAGTCCATTTATATGTTCCTATAGCCTAAAATCTTCTTTCCCACTGTCAACAACATGGTCAATAAATATTAATGTGATAATGACCAGATTGCCATTTTATCATGGGCTACTTTCTGGTTTCAGAGGCTACTTTTTCTATATCGACTAACTAATTTGTCAGGTAATGCAACAAAATGCTATCTTCTCTACTTATATTGAAATATTTGGTAGAAACTAACGAGCTGTACAAGTCCATATTAACATATGGAAACAGAAGTAGAAGAATTCCTCAATAATTTTCAATCCACTATTAAACTTAAGTCTACAATATATGAGAAAAACATTAATTACCTTTATATCACCATACTTAAATTGGGATAGAACAACTTACATAAGCTACCATTGAAAATTTTCTTTTTTCAAAATAAGTGATGCACATTTCTATACACAAAATTCCATCACCCAAAGCGTATGTTCTGCAGACTGCTGGGGCCATAGCTAATATGTTACCATCATATGCATACAATGCTGGAGCATTTTAAAAAGGCAGTTAATATCATTTTTATTGCATTTCAGTGCTAAAAGCCTGGTTCGGCCACATCTGGAGTATTGTGTCCAGTTCTGGTCACCTCATTACAGGGAAGATGTGGAAGTGTTGGAAAAGGTGCATAGAAGATTTACCTGGATCTTGCCTGGAAAGGAGGGAAGGTCATATGAGGAAAGGTTGACAGAGCTCGGGGTTTTCTCTTTAGGATGACAAAGGATGAGACGTGACTTGATACAGGTGTACAAAATGATCAGAGTTTTAATAGAGTAGACAGCCAGAGGCTTTTTCCTTGGGTGGAGGTAGCTTTTATAAGCGCTCATAGTTTTAAAGTGAAAGGAGGTAGATATCGGTGAGACGTCAGAGGTAGGTTCTTTATTCAGGGAGTAGTTGGGGAATAGAATGCATTGCCGGAGAGTGTAGTGGAGTTGGCCTCATGAGGGGCATTTAAACGACTATTAGGTAGGTGTATGGATGATAGTATAAGGTAGCAGTGGATGTTAGATAGACCTTAGGTTGAGGGTAAAATTTCGGCACAACATCGTGGGCCAAAAGGCCTGTACTGTACTGTTCTATGTTCTAAATATCAGATATAAATTTATCAATTACCAGATTGCTCATTAGAACAGTAGCCACCATATTTTCTCCATCTGCAACAGTTGCTGAACCTACGTTGCCTTAAGCTGAAGATTCCACATTCATTTGCAAGGAATTCATTACCTCAGTAATTTCAAGTTTACCAGGTTCCCAAGTAAATGAGTATTTATTTGTTGATGAGTTCAAAACTGCTCTCCCGTCTTCAAACCCTTCCCCTTCCACTATACCAGCTCCTCCCACCATTGCTGGGCCCAGCAGATAAGACAAGAACAGAAATTGCTGGATAAACAGAATCAACATAGATTTATGAAAGGGAAATTATGCTTGGCAAATCTGTTGAATTCTATGAAGATATAATGAGTAAAGTTGGCAAGGGGGAGCCAGTCGATAGATTATATTTGGACTTTCAGAAAACATTTGGCAAAGTCCCGCATAAGAGATTAATAGGCATGATTAAAGCACATGGAATTGGGGTACGTGTATTGAGATAGATAGGAAACATGTTGACAGAGAGGAAATAAAGAGTAGGATTTATGATTTCTTTTCAAATTGGCAGGCAGTAACATGTGGGGTGCCACAGGGATCAGTGCTGGGATCCTAGATTTTCATAATATATATTTGGATGAGGGAACAAAACATAACATCTCCTAGCTTGCAGATGATACCAAGTTGGGTGGGAGGGTGAGTTGTGACGAGAATGCAGAGATCCCTCAGTATGATCTGGACAGGTTGGGAGAGTGGGCATATCAATGGCAGAAGCAGTATAATTTGGATAAATGAGAGGTTATTCACTTTAGAAGCAGAAACAAGGCAGATTACTACCTGAATGGCTGTAAATTGGGAAAGGGAAGTGTGTAGTTGGACCTGGGTGTCCTTGTGCACCAGTTATTGAAAGTAAGCATGCAGGTGCAGCAGGTGGTAAAGAAGACAAATGGGATAGGACATGAACGCCACACATTCTGTTTTGCAAGTTGGACAGATTTCGAATAAAGGAGCAGGGTTGTGTTGTTGCAGTTATACAGGGCTTTGATGAGACCACACCTGGAATATTGTGTGCAGTTTTGGCCTCCTTTTCTGACAAAGAATGCCCTTGTTCTCTAGGGAGTACAGCAAAGGTTTACCAGGCTGATTCTGGAGACGGTGGATGGGATTGTTGAGGTTGGGATTGTTTTCACTCGAGTTCAGACGAATAAGAAGGGATCTCATAGAGACTTGTAAAATTCTAACAGCACGAGGCAGGGTAGATGCAGAGAGTATATTCTTGATGGTGGATGTGTCCAGAACCAGTGTGAGGATTTGGGGTAGACCATTTAGGATGGAGATGAGGAGAAATCTCTTCACCCAAAGAGTGGTGAGCTTGAGGAATTCATTACCACAGGAAGGAGTTGATGCCAAAACATTGAATTCAAGAAGTGACTGGATATAGCACTTGGGGCGAATGGGATCAAAGGTTCTGGGGAGAAAGCAGGATTAGGCTATCGAGTTGGACAATCAGCCATGATCGGGAAAAATGACTTAGCAGGTTTGAAGGGCCTAATGACCTCGTCCTGCTCCTATCTTCTGTTTTGACGTTTCTGTGTTTAAACTCTGCAGGTCTGGCAGTATCTGTGGGAAGAAAGCAGAGTTTAATTTTCAAACCCAGTGAGCCCTCATCAGAACAGCAGACAAGACTCCTGGACCTGCTAAATGGATTTCCCATCCCCAGTAAAAGACCACTTCACCATAATAAAGGCCTCCTCAAATGAAGCCACCCCTGTAAATATTTGCACACTCACAGCTCTGGTGAAAAACATCCACCTCAGCCTTAGCAAATGGTGTCCCACCAAACCTGACAAAGGCTTACAACCTTACTATACTCTGGTCTTGGACCAGAAAAGTCCAACCCATTTTCCACACTGCATCCATTTACTTTCCTAGCTATTCATTGTTTTTTATTAGTAGCAAGCATGGGAAAGAAACTACCCATGATTGGAGGAGTATTCCTCACCAATGAAATTGATTTTAATTGTTTTTTATAGAATCCCTACAGCGTGAAAACAGGCCCTTTGCCCCAACAAGTCCACACCGACCCTCAGAGCATCCCACTCAGACCCATCACCCTAATCTACACATCCCTGAACACTACAGGCAATGTAGTATGGCCAATCCATCTAACCTGCACATCTTTGGACAGTGGATGGAAAGCAGAGCACCCGGAGGACACCCACACAGATACAGGAAGGATGTGTAAACTCCACGCAGACACTCACCCTAGGGTGGAGTTGAACTCGGGTCACTGGCACTGTGAGGCAGCAGTGCTAACCACTGAGCCACTGTGCCGCCTAGTGACAGAGATTATAGGTGCCCAATGTTTGGACATCATGGGTATCCATCTCAAGACATTTTGTACACAGTTGGAAGCAAGGTCAACTGCCTACCTTATGTATTTTGAGAACAAGATCACATAATCTGATTTTGTGATGTTGGCTGAGGAAATTTGCCACTGTGATTTTGTAGTTCCCCTACTCATCTTTGAAATAGGTGAATGTAATGTTTTACATCCACCTGAGTGAGAAGGTAGAGCCTGACTTTGACACTGCATCTCTGACATTGTAGCTCCCCTTCAGTAATGCACTGGAATGTGCGCTTTTCTAATTTCTGTTCTTTCAACGTGGGGTGGATTTTGCAAATAGACAGATTATCCACACTTGCCAACCTAAAAATCATTCAACAAATTGACATCCTGACATCCAATTCTGATGCAATGGTATTATGTTGGAAGTGGCCTTAAACAAGTGAGAATTGAGCATTGGCTGAGCATGTGAGGAAAATCTTTTCACTCAGAGGGTGGTAGGAACCTGGAACTTGCTGATTGTAAGGCTAGTAAAGGCAGAACCCTCACAACATTTAAGTAGCATTTTGTGTGTCTTTGTCTTGGCAACTTTTCATACAAGGCTACAGGCCAAGTGTAGGAAAATGGGATTATAATCGTTGTGCACTTGTTTTTGCATGGTGCAGAATTGATGGGCTGACGGGCCTTACTCTGTGCAGTCGACCTCTATGATATCAGTCCTCATCAGGAAGGAAGTGCCACTCGAGATGCAGTTAGCCTGACTGACCAGCAGCCCCATGAGCTATCAGGAACATGTGTACAGAGCTGAAGAAAGATTTTCATTCCAAAACATATTTAGAAATTAAATAATCTATATGGCACATAAAATCTGCAATTTATTCTTGCAAATTCCTTTAATTCCTGTCTTTTGATGACAAATTTAGTAATTCCTTGAGCATGTGAATCAGCATGATAGCATGAATCATGGGGAACCAGTAGATGCTATGTATTTAGAATTCCAAAATGCATTTTATAAGGTCGCACCTAAAACATGACTGGATGGAATAAGAGCTTTATGTTTGGAGTGATAGACTAAGGATCGGTTAACTAATATGGAACAGATAATAAGGATAAGTGGCTCTTTTTCAGGATGACAAATTAACTAGTGCAGTGCGACAAAGATCAGCACAGGGGCCTCAACCATTTACAACCAGTAATAATATCTTGGATGAAACAGTTGCTGTCTTGTAGCCAACTTTGTTGACAATGCAAAGATAGATTTGAAGACTGGTTGTGAGGAGGACCAAATGCAGTTGGGATTAGGAAAATATGACCACTGAATGATAATGGCACAAGCCATACCTTTCTTTCCATCTCTGGCCATTTTCAGAGAATGAGATAGGGGATGGGACATGAATATCACACATACTGTTTCACAAGTTGATGGCATGATGTTAAAGTCAGCCATTTAGAAATTCTGCAAATTTAAATGTTGTGGCTGCATTTTTGTTGTCTGAATCATAATCCTTTGGCATTTAAGTTATGAATGGTGCAGGAGTCGAGTCAAACAGGCTTGTGAACATGCGTATGAGGAGCAAGAGTAGAATATCTGACCCCCTGAAGCCTGCTGTGCTATTTGATAAGATCTTGGCTGATCTGACAGTGGTTTCTGCTTTGCTGTCTACCCCCTACATACTTGGATTCCTTTGTCATTCGAGCCAATGCAGTCTTAAAAATATTGAGTGACTTTGCCCGCATTGCTCTCTCGGAAAAAAAGAACTCCACAGACTAGCAACCATCTGAGAGGAATGAAAATGTTGCAACTGTTTCAGAAATCTGCCTTAAGAAGAGAGGTAGCTTATTCTTAGAGATAGTGGGAACTGCAGATGCTGGAGAATCCGAGGTAACAAAGAGTGGGGCTGGATGAACACAGCAGGCCAAACAGCATCTTAGGAGCACAAAAGCTTTTGTGCTCCTAAGATGCTGATTGGCCTGCTGTATTCATCCAGCTCCACACTTTGTTACCTTATTCTTAGATTGTGCCTCCTAGTTCCAGTCTCTCCTACATGGGGAAATATTCATTATCACTGAAGATGACAGTGATTTCAATTTCTTCGCAAAAGGATCTTTCCAGGGCTCAACTGCAGGTACCTGTGGGATCTTGCAATTTGCTGGAGACTGATGCATTCCAATAATTAGAAGTGCCCTCTCTATGAAGATAGAAAATTACATTGAGTTCTGCGTAGATACTATCTCACAAGTGCAGAAGTCGACAGGATTTGCCACCTTCTCCAGATCCCTCCAAGTACTAGGCATTATTGACAGGTCTTGAGGCCATCAGGGCACCTACTAATTTAGCTGAAAAATGTTGTAAGTAGGAAGGCACACAACTTATTCAATATACAGCTGTGTCACAAGCAATTCTATCACTGTTCACACTTTCCTGGCAGTTACAGTGACTCATTCACACTATACTAGTCACATTTTCTGTAGCTCTTTCATCCAAACCTCCACCCAGTACATGGTTAGACTCTGAGCAATAAGGGCTACCCTCTGAAAAGCCCATTCTTCATACCCCTGAAAACTTCTTAAGTGGAACACCAGCAACACCACCGTGATAGCCATCTGCTCACTGTTTCTCCTCTGGTTTGGCGAAAATCTGCTTTCAATGCCTGGGCTGCTATGGCTGGCATACCATAATGTAAAACCACCAACTGGCAGAGTGTAGAGTGTGCAATCATGTGCCACATTCTGACCAATGTTGGTTAGCAAAGGGGAGTGATGTTCAAAGAGGCAGAGTACTAGTTAGACCTCTAACATCACTGATGTTTACACACTCTGTCAGGCACACTTGAAAGTTACTACAATCACAGAGGGTTTCTAGTGATTGCAATTTTGAACTTTCTGCAGTGGAATATATTGTCAAACTCTCCAATCTGTGGCATACAGCTGCATGAAGAAGATTGTAACAGTGATAATAGGAACTGCAGATGCTGGAGAATCCAAGAAAACAAAGTGTAGAGCTGGATGAACACGGGAGGCCAAGCAGCATCTTAGGAGCCCAAAAGCTGTCATTTCAGGCCTAGGCCCTTCATCAGAAATGAGGTGGGGGTGGGGGGGGGGGGGAGAGAGGGTTCTGAAAAAAATAGGGAGAGAGGAAAAGGCGGATTGAAGATGGATCGAGGAGAAGATAGGTGGAGAGGAGATCGACAAGTTAAAGAGGCAGGGATGGAATGAGTACAGGTGAGTGTAGATGGGGAGATAGGGACGGAATAGGTCAGTCTGGGGAGGACAGACAGGTCAAGGGGGCAGGATTAATGAAATGAAATTTGTGAAATCCGCTGTACCCGTTGTGGCCTCCTCTACATTGGGGAAACCAAGCGGAGGCTTGGGGACCACTTTGCAGAACACCTATGCTGAGTTCGCAATAAACAACTGCACCTTCAAGGAGCAAACCATTTCAATTCCCTCCCCCATTCCTCAGACAACTTGTCCGTCATGGGCCTCCTGCGGTGCCACAATGATGCCACCCGAAGGTTGCAGGAACAGCAACGCATATTCCGCTTGGGAACCCTGCAGCCCAATGGTATCAATGTGGATTTCACAAGCTTCAAAATCTCCCCTTCCCCTACTGCATCCCAAAACCGGACCAGCTCATCCCCGCTTTCCTAACCTGTTCTTCCTCTCACCTATCCCCTCCTCCCACCTCAAGCCGCACCACCATTTCCTTCCTACTAACCTAATCTTGGCCCCTTGACCTGTCTGTCCTTCCCGGACTGACCTATTCCCTCCCTACCTCCCCACCTACACTCACCTCTACTGGTTCCATCCCCCCCCTTTAACTTCTCTGTCTCCTCTCCACATATCTTCTCCTCTATCCACCTTCAATCCACCTCCCCCTCTCTCCCTATTTATTTCACAGCCCTCTTCCCTCCCCCTTTTCTGATGAAGGACCTAGGCCCAAAACATCAGCTTTTTTGCTCCTAAGATGCTGCTTGGCCAGCTGTGTTCATTCAGCTCCACACTTTGTTATCTTGCATGAAGAAGATGCCTTCTTTTCTCAAGCATCTTATTCATAACAACTTCCCAATACATTGTTGGTGGCCCATATGCAGTCCCATTGTCCCTTTCACACATAATCTTCCTGTAATTTGCAATGTTTGTTCGACAGTGAATCCACATTTCTGACATTCAGTGCTGGGTGAAGAGCTCCTGTTGAGCAATGCACCATTAACTGTGATTCAGAACGCTTTAACTTCAGGGGTTTCCAAACATACGGAGTGTAAGCAAAATGACACATGTTGTAAACATGCTATTGATGGTCTTCAACAGCAGAGACAAGAACATGTCACCAAAACGTTTTGTAACGCTTTTGTATTTATAAAAAACTGTTCATCTAAAGGACAGAAAATATGTCTTTTGCTTGCAGTGCTCCTAGTATAGTGCTTACTCTGAGCACTAAGCTTTAAATATGCAATGCTAATCTTGCTTTGTAACATAAGGCCAGCTAACTTCACTGCATAACACATGCAGGACATGTTTTTCATTGTCATTAGATTGCCATTAATATATGCATTTTGGGCTGAAGATATGAGGTTATGCACGTTAGTCAGAAGAATAGAGACACAGACTATTTTCTAAATGGGGAAAGGCTTCAGAAATCTGAAGTGCAAAGGGACTTAGGGGTCCAAGGTCAGGATTCTCTTAAAGTTAACATGTAGACTCAGTTAGTAGTTATGAAAGCAAATGCAATGTTGGCATTCATTTCAAGAAGGCTGGAACACAAGAGCACAGATATACTGCTAAGTCTGTATAAGGCTCTGGTCAGGCTGCATTTGGAATATTATGAGCAGTTCTATGCCCTTTATCTAAGGAAGAATGTACTGGTGTTTGAGGCGTCCGGAGGAAATTTAAAAGAGTGATCCCATGGCAGAATGGTTTGTCCTATGAGGATTGGTTGAGGACTCTGGGTCTGTACTCATTGGAGTTTAGACAGAATGAGGGGGGAATCTAATTGAAACTTATAGAATGCTTGGATGGCTTCGATGAAGATGTTTCCGCTATTGGGAGACACAATGACCCGAGGGCACAGCTTCAGAGTAAAGCAATGAGAATTTGGAACTGAAATAAGGAGGAATTTCTTTAGCCAGAGGGTGGTGAATCTGTGGAACTCATTGTTGCAGAAGGCTGCGGAGACCAAATCATTGGGTGTGTTTAAGACAGAGATAGATAGGTTCTTGATTGGTAGGAGGATCAAGGGTTACAAGGAAAAAGCAGGAGAATGGGGTTGAGGAACCTATCAGTCATTATCAATTGGTGGAGCAGATTCGATGGACCAAATGGCTTCCTGCTGCTCCCATATTTTTTATGGTCTTATTATGGTCTTACAGTCATTCATTCTTGTGTGGAAGACATGCAAAATCAAATACTTGCAAAAGGTGATCCTGGCCAAAATCCAGCAGATCTATCCGTACAAACAATTATTTAGAGTGATAAGCTAAACTATAACAGAAGGCTCTTTCAGTTAACTATAAGACACTGCCAAATTACAACCATTTCCACATGTGCTTATAACTCCAAGCCAAATAAAACATCAAACCCATTGTCCGCAAATTTACCTTTACAACCAATAACATTTCACACCAACTGCTTTTAGCCAACTCACTGCAAAGCAACTGCTGCAGCATTAGACATGAGGAGAATGGTTGACCTTGGTCATGTCTTTCAGGGAAAGTTGTCACCATTTCTCCATCTTTTACATTTTCATTGCCCTGTAAGAGCTAATGCACATGGAATTCCGTCCACTGTTTGTAGCACTCCCACTTTGCAGCTTATTCCAAGCGCTGTCATTTAAAGATGCAACTTACTGTGTAACATAAGGTTAATTAACTTGACCGCATAATGCACGCAGTATCTGTTCTTCATTGTCATGAGACCAGCATTGTTCTATCACACCCATATGGTATGGTTTACGTCTTTGTACATAAATGTCATCCAAATACCTGAAAATGGACCCCTTGTATCAAAATAGAGATCATCTTCAAAATAAAAGTCACCTTTGAATTATGTGTTTAGCATCAACATGCAGAAAGAGAAAAAAATGGCTGAATCAAATAATTTCAAACTGCTAACATTATTGATTATATCCTGCTTACTAAATACAAAAGCGACTAAAAGTTAATCCCATTTATAGCTTCCAGTCTAACATGGAAAAACCAGCCAGTCAAAATGTTAATTGTTATTCAAAGCTACCAATCAGCGATACTCATAAACTAATATATCAAATATCTTGTGTTTCAGTAGTCGACTTGTTCTCTGGATTAGCTCCAAGTGCATGTGCGGATAAATAATGCCCATTTCATAACACATCAAAAGTTGAATAAATCAAACAACACTCATTCAACTTACCATTCTAGTTGTTCCACATGATTTCTTCCCTCCAGAGGCCTAATTCTGTCAAAGGGACTCAACTGTTATTCTTTTCATTTTAATTGTTAAGCTTGGCTTCTCTGTGCATTTCTTCCCTTGAAGTAGGGCCCCAGCATTCAAGTATGGCTTGATCCCAATATTTTAGAGCAATTTTATTGTTTTCCCTCCGTCACATCAAGTAATATTTTGTCAGAAGTTTTTAAGAATTCTTTTCCTTTTGGCACCTCACATTTGGCTTGGTAAAGGCTTCAGGCCTAACATAGCATCTCCTTTCTCGTAAATTATGTCTGTTTTACACTATTGTAAATTATTGCTTATTTAAAAAAAAAATTCTCAATTGATTGTCAGGTTTGTTTTTCCTTTTGAGATTGAATTTGAACTCCCCATACACATTACAAAACACACAGAGACGCCCTGTTTTCTAAAATTGCCATTTTATATTGTGTTGTCAATATTTATTTTAGGTCTGCTCAAAACTAAAACGTTATTTCGACAGCCAATTTTAATTTTAATCCGAATTTATTTTCTCTGAGCAACTTTTCTGTGTGGGCTGTGTGAACGTCGATGTAGCCTCCTATATATTTAACCTCAGAACAAAGAAACCTGGTTTTGACAGTGGCACTGGCCCAAAATCCCTGTTACCAGAAAAACTGCATGAGGGAGTATTCTAACTTCCCAACTGGGTATCAAGACAATACAGCAGGAGGATGACATGCTTGACCAATCAGATGTTCTTTCCATTAATTTAAAGAAACTCAAGCCATTATACCCACTAGTCAAATTTCTCCAGGTGTTGCTTAGCACCCAGACGAAAATTAGCCGCAGCCATTCAATCCTCCGTAGCTGTAGTAGAGCTAACCAATTAATCCTACTTCCCTGCCCTTTTCCTAATAGTCCAGTATGCAATTTTCACCTTTAATTATTTATCCACCTCTCTTTGGAATCTGCCAAATGAAACTTTCGGGCAGTCCATCCCACATTGCAGCAAATCACTGAATAAAAAGCGCCACCTCATTTCACCTGTCATTACTTTGGTGAATGGCCTTAAATCATAAAATTACTAGAGCGTGGAAGCAGGTCTTTCAACTCATCCAGTCCACACCGACCGTCTGAAGAGCGTCCCACCCGGACCCATCTCCCTATCCAACCCCAAGCATCCTGCATTCTAATTCACCCAGTCTGCACTTTCCCAGACATTATGGACAATTTAGAATAGACAATCCACCTAGCCTGCACATCGTTGGACTGTAGAAGGAAACCGAAGCACTCGGTGGAAATCCATGCAGCCACGGGAAGAACGCTCCATTTCCACACAGATGGACAGTTGCCTGAGGGTGGAATCACTTCCATTCCCTGGCACTGTGAGACAGCAGTACTAATGACTGAGCCACAGTGCCCCTGGTGCTCTCTGTTTCACAACATATTTGAAAGTAGAAATAGTTACTTCAAAGCCATTCAGGATTATGAAAACTGCTGTCAAATTTCATCTTAATCTACTTGACCTTGTGTGACTGATGACTGAGCTAGCATTTATTACCTGTCCCTAATTGCCCCCTGATTTGAATAGCATGCCAGGGCTATTTCAGAGACCATAGTCTGAATTCAAATGAAGCTAGGCCAGGTAAGGATGACGGATTTCCTTTCCCGAAGGATATTGGTGAAACAGATGGGCATTTATGACAATGGTTATTTCATCACCATTAGACGAGGTTTTCAATGTCAGTTGTTTATTGAATTCAAATTTCACCATAGCCCATAGTGGGATTTGAACCTATCCACCCACAGCATTATCTTCTAGATTACCAGTGAATGACAATTTCATTATGCCTCCCCTAAATTGGCAGAACATGAGAGGTGGCTCATCTCCATACAAATCAAGATGCATCCTCCCATCTTGAAGAATATCTTTCTATCTCTAGATACTTAGACGTAAAGCTGAAATGTGGTTTAGGAAAATATGCCTTCCCTCTGAAGTAACGCACATTCTGCATCAATCACGTCCACAGTGGGTGCTCACTGGACAGAAGGTCTGTGCAGCACAAACACAGGCATAGCCAGGAGCGTGGGCAAAAAAGAATTAACACCTATTCAGTTGATGCTAAATGACAAAATGATGACCCATTTGAGCATGCATATTGAGTTAGATCTTCAAAGAAAATTGGACTCCTCCAGTTACTGTTGTTTTGGCTTTTCAGTGATTAATGGTGCAAAGCACGTTCAGCTGTGGAATCAGTGTACGTGTTGCTAAGAGACACATATCTCATTGATTCCTGTCCTCTGGAGACTAAGTATTAAGGAAACCCCACACCATCAGGATTATTGCTATACCTAAGAATGATGGAATAGCCACTCATACAGTATAGAAGGTGACATAAAACTAGAGGTGAAAATGAGCTACTTTAATAGTCCATCTGTTACAGTCTTTCCAGGAGTATTACATAGATTCAGGAAAGAGCCAGCTGACTGGTTTAGGTGGAACCATTACTGGAAAATGGATACAGTGATCATTAGTCTAATTATCCTGAACATCATCCATCCAGTTGCTGAAAGACAGTATATTAGTCCCTCTGAACGATTGCAAATTTAATCATTTCTCTCTTTCAGTAAGCCAGACATCAAGGCAGATATGAAAGGATTAATAGAAAGTGAACATTAAATGAGCTTGACATTCATTTAGGAAGACTTTGGTGATCCTATATTTTGCCACAAGAATTATAGTGTCTAGACTGATAGAAATCAGATTAGGAATTCTGTGTAATGACTGGCATATTAACTCACTGTGTAATGCTACTTACCATGGTCCTAATTCTCATTGTGACCTTGGGAGTCAAATTTGCACATAGGAATGTGAGGCTATCTGGAAATATTTCAGATTTTTGACAGATTTCAAGTAGTGTTGAATAAGCGTTCAGCTTGAAATTCATTGCCAGATAAAATATTTAAAGAGGCCATGTTCCTTTTCACTTAATTTTATAACAAAAATCTAACCTGCTCGCAAATTGAAGTTCACTTCACGCTAAACATGCGGGTTACTCAGACTTGTAAATAAAAGGTTCATAAAATATGATCAATGTTCCAGAAGTGCTTTAAAGACAGAATAATAAAACAGAAACTCTAGTCAAATCTGACTTACTTGTGATAGTTTGGCTTACAGCAAGTGACAGGAGAACGTCACCGCTTATCAGAACTCAGTCTTAATCACTGATCAGTGTCACATTCACTGTTCTCAATCAGAGCAGCAATAATGCAACTATAATTGGTCTTTGTGCCTCTAGCTTGGTTGCTAGAAAAATCAAGTGGAGTTTCCATATTGCCATCTCTGCTAGAGCAGCTGTAAGCTGGTTTGCTGAGGCTCTGAGGTAGTGTAGTAGGAGCAGAACTTCTACATGCAATTACAATGTCATTGAGATTGGTGCATTGACAAATATCAGGGCCACTGAAGGGGTGGAGTTCTCCTACTGTAATCCTCATTTAGGACCATGTGTATCATTGCTGGAAGCAAATCTGATCCCACCAAGTGTATCTGCACAAACCCGCTGTACAGTGAGAGTTTGCAGCTTAGGCCAGGATTGTGGTTTTGATTCATGGAGGGATTCATGAACATGTTTAAACACAGTCTTTCTGTTAAAGTATTTCCTGATTCCACTCCTGAAAAGCCTAATTCTAACTTTCAGGCCATATCCCTAGCCCTAGAAGCACATTGCCAAGAAAGCAGTTTGTCTCTATTGGCACCATAAGATCTCTTTAACATTTTGAATTTTATTTTTGATTGAATCATCTAAATCCTTCAGCTGAACTTGCACTTTGATCCAACAAGTATTACCAGGGCTGCTGATTCCTGGGTACTGTTGCTTCTCCTCAGAAGCCAGCAGCTAACCACCCCCCAACATGCACACACCACACACCGCTCCCCCAACAGCCCCTCACAGCTTGACCTGAACTGCATCATTCTCACAATGGCACTTTTAAATGAAATGAGCTGATTCACCATGAGGAAAGCTTAGCAATGTCATGTCATGAAATATTAGCAATTGGTGATACCAAGTGCTTTCAGGAATTGGAATTGCCTGCCTGATGCAGTGGCAAAGACAGATGTCAGCCCTGGTAGGGACTGCTGCTGCCTTGCTGAGGATACCAGGCAGCTTATAAAAGGACCAGGAGAATAAAGGCAGCACAAAGTGGTCATGGATATCACCACTCAACTTGGCACTAATTGGCCTCTCAATTTCCACAAAAAAGAACTAGGTGGAATTGTACATCCTTTCGTACTGCAAATGTACATCAGGCTGTTCAGCATCATCCAGAAAAGGGTTGAAAATCCCATTCTGTACTGGCCAGGCATCTTACGAAGTTCCTTTTCACATTGGCTACATTGGATGGGAAATGGCTTCCCCTAACCTTTCTGCCAGCAGAGTAAACATCTCCCTCATAAAACACCTGCTGTTTTTGAACACTTTAGCCTCGTGGTCCTCATTGAAATATAACAATGAGCCCTTTGAAAATTGTAATGGTCTTGCAGGAGGCAATGGCCTAGTGTTATTATTGCTGGACTGTTAATCACAACACCCAGATAATGTTCTGGGGACCTGGGTTTGAATCCCACCATGGCAGATGGTGAAATCTGAAATTCAATAAATAGCTGGAATTAGCAATCTAATGATGACCATGAATCCATTGCACCAATGTCCTTTAGGGAAGTAAACTGTCATCCTTACCTGGTCAGGCCGACAGGTGACTCCAGAACCACAGCAATGTTGTTCACTCTGAACTGCCCTCTGGGCATTAGGGATGGGCAATAAATGCTGCCTAGCCAGCGATGCCCTCATCCTGTGAATCAAAAAGGAAACAAAAAAGACTGCAATTTTCAAATTATGCTCGCAGTCATTCCTACCTCTTTTGCTTCAAATTTCCACCACATTCCTCATCCCTCCACCAACTGAGCTATCATCCCCTGCTATCGCTTTTCCCACTTTGACTTGAAAATCCAGCACTCGGGATTAATGTCTCCGTACACTAGCGATTGGGAGGAAGTGGGAGGAAAATAAGTTCATAGATTGCAGAAAAATTAGTATTGCATGTCAACATGTCCCAGCTTCCTATTCAGAATTTAAATGATTATCCTATATTAATAGTTTGTACGAAAAAACACAGTACAGAACTATTTAGCTTGCTCAACTTTGTGAGGTTTTCATCATGTTTTATTAATGCACTGCAATACTCAAGAAACTGAGAATTACAACAAGCATAATTTCATTACACAAAAACCGAAAGAACAATGGATGCTGTAAATCAGGAGCAAAAACAAAGTTGCTGGAAAAGTTCAGCAGGTCTGGCAGCATCTGTGAAGGAGAAAACAAAGTCAACATTTTGGGTCAATTCTATCAGAGTTATAGCCAAAAGCTCAAAATTAGTAAATAGCACCAAGTGATTTCAAGCATAGTGTGTCTGAATAGGCTGGGGCTATTTTCCCTGGAGCGCCAGAGGCTGAGGGGTGACTTTTTTGAGGTTTATGAGATCACAAGGGTAAATAGGCAAGGTCTCGTCCCCAGGTGGGGGAATCCAGTACGAGATGGCATAAGTTTAAAGTGAGAGAGGAAAATTTAAAAGGGACCTGAGGGGCAACCTTTTGGCACAGCGGGTGGTGTGTACCTGGAATGAACTGCCAAATGAAGTGATGGAGGCTGTTACGATTAAAATATTTAAAAGGCATCGGGATCATTTATGACTTAGGGATCTGGGCCAAATGCTGGTAAATGGGGCTATATTTATATAGGATATCTAATCAGCATGGATAGTTGGACTGAAAGGTCTGTTTCTGTGCCGTATATCTCTTTGACTCTATGACTTTTTGACCTCTTAGTTAGTTAGATCAAGTTGACTGCAGGCCCATTGAATGTGATATGAGTAGGACCCCATTTTGCCTTCTGCAGGACCTATGCTGATGGTCACGTTCTGATGATGCTGAATCACTGAGGACCCCTTGGCCAGATTCATGTGTTGAGGGCCAAGAGTAGTCTTTGAGTGTTTTATCTTGTTATCCATCAAGTGTAAGCAGTCTTTGATTGATCCATATTGCACATAGTTTGTTTCAATATGGAGCCTTCCTACAAATAACTGCTTAGCCACAAAATATCTGGCCTTCCATCTGGAGTTGATTCAAGGCCTTATTTATTATTGCAAGTGGTCACATGACGACTAATGAGTCTTCAGGCATCTGCATAAGTCAAAGATGAATATAACCAGAGCTAGGTGCTTCATGAGCAAACATTTTAGAGTGAATGTTGGCCTTTCTTTCAAAAAAAGTTACACAAGAATTCTTAAGCGTATTCCACCTTTCAACCCTTAAATTGTAAATCCCAAAATGGCGAGATAACAAGGTGTAGAGCTGGGTGAACACAGTGGGCCAAGCAGCATCATAGGAGCAGGAAAGCTGACGTTTCGGGCCTAGACCCTTCTTCAGAAATGGGGTCTAGGCCTGAAACATCAGCTTTCTTGCTCCTATGACGCTTCTTGGCCTGCTGTGTTCATCCTTGTTATCTCAGATTCTCTAGCATCTGCAGATCCTACTATCTCAATCCCAAAATGCTGCTTTTTTTATGTGTATGCATCTGCTTGTCTGCAATTGTACAGTAAAGAAATCATTAGCCATACTGAAATATTAAATAATTACAGTTGCCATTGTATTTTTAACAACTGCATCAATCAGCCTGAAGATACAACTTGAACTGACTGCATGTTATGACATGCTATAAACACTCCACCCTTCCCATTAAGGCTTGGCTAAACCACAGTGACTGACTGTGACAAGGCAAAACTGTACCAACCTCACAACTGAAACAATCTTTATTAGGCTACTCAGCATGTGTATAGAAACAATACTCCAGTATCTCAAAGAGCTGTTTTAAAGAAAATAGAATATAGAACATAGAACATTACAGCACAGTACAGGCCCTTCAGCCTTCGATGTTGTGCCGACCTGTCATACCGATCTGAAGCCCATCGAACCTACATTATTCCATACACATCCATATGCTTGTCCAATGACGACTTAAATGTACTTAAAGTTGGCGAATCTAAAATGTCTAATTAATGAGACAACATAACTTTCCTCTGTTGCACTAAAAGATGGAATAATTTTGGGGATACCTGAAAGGAGGAAAAAGAGAAATGAAATGATACTATGGTGATAAAAACCTGGGCTTGACTGGAATGTCATCAGAGATGGTGCGTATCAGACATTCAGTTTTAACACAACTTCCTTGTTAGTTTTGTAGCATAGCACACACACATTAACCTAAGGTATTTCAACATGAGTAGGATAAGGAGATTTTGTTTAATCAACCTGTTCAGAGATGTTATTACACAGTCTTAGATCTGATGGATCTTGAAGAGTGACTGAGTTTGAAACATCAACTTTGTTTTTTCTCTGCCAGGTCTGCTGTGCTTCTCCATTACCTTGTTTTTTGTTTCAGATTTCTAACATTCTTAGTTCTGTGTGTTTATTTTCTTATAGTAAAGAAGGCATGTCTAGCATTAGGAAATAAATTCTCACTGAAAAAGCTGAATCATTTTGCACATTAACCTACAGTTGGAATTAAGCTCAAAAAGTGGGAGAGATATCATTTAAAGGCTCTGATCGATCACTCAACAGCATACACTGATTTGGTTCAGTCGGGTCACATCAGTGATTAATGGTTTGTGACTGTTGCAATGACTGCAGAAGGTGGACATCAGTTGTACTTCATGTTAACTTTTGTGCATTATCTACAAGTTGCACCCTAGCAACTCACCAAGGCTCTTTCAAGACCACCTTCTGAGCCTATCATCACAACCACCTAGAATTTAAAGTCCAGCAGATGTGTGGTAATTCCATCACCTGCAATTTGTCTCCAAGTCACAATCCATGTTGAGTTGGTATCATTTTGCCATTTCTTCAGTTTTGCTGAATCAAAATCCTGGAACTCTCTATCAAATGTCACTGAGGGAGTTCCTAGAAGCCAAGGACTGCAATGGTTCAGGTAGGCAGCTGACCACTACCTTCTCCAGGGTATTTTGTTATGCTGTCCCAGCCATCAATAACCATATTACTTTCAATAAATGAATATCAAAGGCACTAGTGCATCATGCAACGCCATGACAGACCTTTGCAAAGTAGCTCAACATGCAATCCAAAAATGAACACCTCAAAAGCAATAAAAACCAAAAGAACTGCAGATGCTGTAAACTGGGAACAAATACAAAAACAAAGCTTCCCCAATTCTGAGGAAGGGTCACTGGACCCAAAACGTTAACTCTGATTTTTTCTTCACAGATGCTGCCAGACCTCAAAAGTAATATTGAGGCTATCTGATGGCACCACACTCATACTGAGGAGACAAACTGCTCAGAGAGGTCAACGCAGTGTCAAGGTTGAGGATCTTGAGTTTGCAATCTCCCATCTATCATGAGTCTCAAGTATAGACAGGTAAACCTCAACCTGCTAAACGAGATTTGCAATGTGTTACAGCTCATTAAACAATTGACTGTGAAACAAATCCTTGAGGAGTACAGTAATGTTTTTACAGATTTAGAAAGTCTTTACTGGACAGTATCAGTTCAAAATAGACAAGTGTATACAACCAAGTCAACACCTGCTGAACAAAGTTCCAGTTACCCTCGAGGCAGAACTGGGAAAAAGTGAATAATCAAGAGAGTGACAACTCCCACAGAATGGATTAGCAACACTGTAGTGGTGAAACAACCTGGAAACCTGACAATATGCATTAACCTAAAGTTTCTAAACACCGCTCTTGCGACAGTTCTCTACCTTTAACCAATCATAGATGGAAATTTGCCACAATTTGCAAAGGCAAAATTCTTTACTATCCTAAGTGTAAAGTATGGTTACTGGATGAAAGCACCTGGTTTTAACTAGATTTGCATGCTTTTTGAGAGAAAGAGATAGTTATTCATGCCTTTGCACAGCTCCAGAAGACTATCAGTGCAGACAATATGAGATGGGAATGGATATTCCCTGAGTGGAAGCTAGACTGAATGACCTTCCATTGCTGACCATGATCAAAATCTAGTCCTGCTGTTAGACAGAGCTTGCCAGATGAAATTGAAACTGAACAAGAAAGATTGCAATATAAGATGACTAAAGTCATATCCTGGCAGTAAAAGGTCATTGCCAGCATCTCAAAAGATAAGAGCTGTAGCATTGATATGACATTCCATAGATATAAAAATAGTGCAATGGTTTGTTTAATTTATCAACTATTCAGCAAATTTCTTTTCCAAATTGCTACCAGAGTGAATCATTGTGCCAAACCACTACCAAAGATGCACAATGGTTATGAAGCACAGAAAAAGAAGCAACATTCACTGGAACCAAGCAATTAATTCAGAAAATATTAATGTTGATATATTATGGCTTAAATAATCAAGACATCCTGCACTGAGACACAAGTAGGGCAGGTTCTGGAGCAACCTATTGCTTAAGGTAACTGGTTCTATTTGCGTCCAATGTGTTAACACAAACAGAGCAACATTACACTCAGATTTAGAATGATCTTCTGATTTTTTTTTGCATCTGAATGTCTTCATCAATAGCTGAGGCAAAGTGAGAAATGGGTCTGATCAGAAGCCTCTTTGATGCATTTCTCTCAAACCATTACTATTCCCTATAAAGAGTTTGCAAAAATTTATTGTTCTGGTTGCAGAGGTACCATTTGGTTGGGATATGCTATCAAGAGAAACGATCATTGTCATACTGTCAAGAGTAGTTATTCCTATGAAGGAAGTGTGAAGTCTTCCAATTCAAATGAGAAACAACACTTTAAAATGTTTTTGAAGTCATCAATTCAGCAGAGAATTTAACATACCAGCATCTTGCACAAATCAACAGAACTACCCGAACAACATGTAACTCTCCAAACGTTGCAAGAAGTAATGATAAAAGTGTGGTCCAAAGGATAAAAAATACTCTTGTTGTCACAAGAGGGTAGTGAAACAATAGCCAAAAATTGACAGCCCAAGGCAGCATACTGTAAAATGTGAATAGAGTCATTATCCTGATGGAGTTCAGAGGAGATTTATTAAAGTACATTCATACAAGCCACCAAGGAATTTTCTCAAATCGGAAGACAGCAAGAGATGCGCTGAATTGGCTAAGCATGAGCAAGAAGTAAAGACAACATCAGCCAGTGTAATGGGCAATGGAATCAAAGTCAACATCAGCCATTGTAACATTTGGAATGAGTATCAAGCTAAGCAAATCAGCTGTTCATGACATATGCCATCCCAGACAAACCATGGATGAAACTGTAAAGTACACCCCTTGACTAGAACAGACTCTGATTATCTGTCACCATAAACTATTCTTATTTTTAAAGCGCTGATCAGAGATAATGGGAACTGCAGATGCTGGAGAATCCGAGATAAAAAAGTGTGGAGCTCGATGACCACAACAGACCAAGCAGCATCTTAGGAGCAGGAAAGCTGACGTTTCGGGCCTAGACCCTTCATCAGAAAAGGGGGATGGGGAGAGGATTCTGAAATAAATAGGGAGAGAGGGGGAGGCGAACCGAAGATGGATAGAGGAGAAGATAGGTGGAGAGGAGAGGATGGGTGGGGAGGTAGGGAGGGGGTAGGTCAGCCGGGGGAGGATGGACAGGTCAAGGGGGCGGGATGAGGTTAATAGGTAGGAAATGGAGGTGCGGCTTGAGGTGGGAGGAGGGGATAGGTGAGAGGAAGAACAGGTTAGGCAGGTGGGGACGAGCTGGGCTGGCTTTGGGATGCAGTGGGAGGAGGGGAGATTTTGAAGCTTGTGAAATCCACATTGATACCATTGGGCTGCAGTGTTCCCAAGCGGAATATGAGTTGCGGTTCCTGAAACCTACAGGTGGCATTATTATGGCACTGCAGGAGGCCTAGGATGGACATATTGTCTAAGGAATGGGAGGGGGAGTTGAAATAGTTCGCGACTGCGAGGTGCAGTTGTTTATTGCGAGCCGAGTGTAGGTGATCTGCAAAGTGGTCCCCAAGCCTCCGCTTGGTTTCCCCAATGTAGAGGAAGCCACACCGGCTACAGCGGATGCAGTATACCACATTGACGGATGTGCAGGTGAATATCTGCTTGATGTGGAAAGTCACCTTGGGGCCTGGGATGGGGGTGAGGGAGGAGGTGTGGGGGCAGTTTAGCACTTGCTGCGGTTGCAGGGGAAAGTGCCAGGTGTGGTGGGGTCAGAGGGGAATGTGGAACGGACAAGGGAGTCGCGGAGAGAGTGGTCTCTCAGGAAGGCAGATAAGGGTGAGGATGGAAAAATGTCTTTAGTGGCGGGGTCAGATTATAGATGGCAGAAGTGCCGGAGGATGATGCGTTGTATCCGGAGGTTTGTGGGGTGGTCTGTGAGGATGAGGTGATTCTCTTTTGGCGGTTATTGTGGGGGAGGGTTGTGAAGGATGGGTTGTGGGAAATGCGGGAGACCTGGTTGAGGGCGTTCTCGACCACTGCGGGGGTAAGTTGCGGTCCTTGAAGAATTAGGACATCTGGGATGTAAGGGAGTGGAATGCCTCATCCTGGGAGCAGATGCAGCAGAGGCGAAAGAATTGGGAGTAGAGGATAGAATTTTTGCAGGGGGTTGGGTGGGAGGGGATGTTTTCCCGGTAGCTATGGGAGTCGGTGGGCTTGGAATGGACATTGGTTTCTAGGTGGTTGCCTGAGATGGAGACAGAAAGATCCACAAAGGTGAAGGATGTGTTGGAGATGGTCCAGGTGAATTTAAGTTTGGGGTGGAAGGTGTTGGTGAAGTGGATGAACGGTTCGAGCTCCGCTTGGGAGCATGAGGCGGCGCTGATACAGTCATCAATGAAACGGAGGAAGAGGTGGGGTTTAGGGCCAGTGTAGGTGTGAAAGAGGGACTGTTCCACATAACCTACAAAGAGGCAGGCATAGCTTGGGCCCATGTGGGTACCCATGACCACTCTCTTTTTATGTAGGAAGTGGGAGGAAGCGAAAGAGAAGTTGTTGAAGGTAAGGACGAGTTCGGCTAGGTGGGTGAGGGTATTGATCGAGGGGGACTGGCCGGGTCTGCAGGACAGGAAGAAGTGGAGGGCCTTTAGGCCACCTGCATGAGAAATGCAGGTGTGTAGGGTCTGGACATCCATGGTGAAAATGAGGTGCTGGGGACCGGGGAATTGGAAGTTCTGGAGGAGCTGGAGGGCGTGGGTGGTGTCACAGACGTAGGTACGGAGTTCCTGGACCAAGGGGGAGTAAATGGAGTCCAGATAGGTGGAGATGAGTTCGGTGGGGCAGAAGCAGGCGGAGACAATAGGTCGACCAGGGCAGGCAGGTTTGTGGATTTTGGGAAGGAGATAGAAGTGAGCGGTGTGGCATTGGGGAACAATGAGGTCAGAGGCTGTGTGTGGGAGGTCAACTGAGTTGATGAGGTCATGGATGGTTTGGAAGATGATGGTTTGGATCTTGGGGGTGGGGTCACGATCAAGGGGACGGTAGCAGGAGGTATCGGAAAGTTGGCGTCTGGCCTCAGTGATGTAGAAGTCAGTACACCATACTACAACTGCGCCTCCCTTGTCTGCGGGTTTGATGGTGAGGTTGGGATTCGAGCGGAGGGAGCAAAGGGCTGCACATTCAGCAGGGGAGAGGCTGGAGTAGTTGAGAGCGGTGAGAGGTTGAGGCGGCTGATGTCTCGACGGCAGTTGGAGATGAAGAGGTCGAGGGAGGGTAGGAGGCCTAGCAGTGGTGTCCAGGAGGAGAGCAAGTGTTGGAGGTGGGTGAAGGGGTCAGTGGAGGGAGAGTTAGGCTCACGGTTGGAGAAGTAAGCATGGTTGGAGGTGGAGGCAGCAGAAAAACTGCTCGAGATCCAGACGTGACTGGTATTCATTGATGCGTGGTGGAGGGGGACAAAGGTGAGTCCCTTGCTGAGGACTGACCACTCATCTTCTGTCAGCGGGAGGTCGGGGGGGGTGGTGTAGATTCGGCAGGGATTAGTGTGGCTGTCTCCTCTGGCGTTGCTGGCTGTGGAGGTTATTGGCAGAGAGATGTCGGTGTCGGCTGTGGGCGGGGTTGCATCGACAGTGGGCGGAGTGCCGCTGGTGTCGACGGTGGGCAGAGTGGCGTCTGTGGCAAGCGGAGTTCTGTCGGCGGTGGGCGATACGGTTAGCGTTGACAGCTGCACCTCCCAGTCGTGAACTATTTCAACTCCCGCTCCCATTCCTTAGACAACATGTCCATCCTGAGCCTTCTGCAGTGCCATAATGATGCCACCTGAAGGTTGCAGGAACAGCAACTCATATTCCGCTTGGGAACCCTGCAGCCCAATGGTATCAATGTGAATTTCACCAGCTTCAAAATCTCCCCTCCTCCCACTTCAACCAAAAACCAGCCCAGTTCGTCCCCTCCTGCCTAACCTGTTCTTCCTCTTACCCATCCCCTCCTCCCACCTCAAGCCACACCTCCAATTCCCACCTACCAACCCCATCCCACCCCCTTGACAGTCCGTCCTCCCCGGATTGACCTATCCCCTCCCTACCTCCCCACCCAGACTCTCCTCTTCACCTATCTTCTCCTCCATTCATTTTGGATCGTCTCCCCCTCTCTCCCTATTTATTTCAGAATCCTCTCCCCATCCCCCTTTTCTGATGAAGGGTTTAGGCCCAAAACGTCAGCTTTTGTGCTCCTGAGATGCTGCTTGGCCTGCTGTGTTCATCCAGCTCCACACCTTGTTATCTGTTATTTTTAAAGCACTTTGTTCCGGCATATTATGTTATGTTACAGATCAGTAGCAGATGGGATCTGAACCCAGACTACCTGACCCAGAGATAGCAGCATTACCACTGTGCTACAAGAGCTCCAATAATAGATCACCTTTCTGACCAACAGGAAGCTGATTTCAATGAGTACTACTGCGGAGATTGTAGGATGCATGAAAGCATACGTTAGGAAATAAGGTCTTCCTGACGTTTGATGAGCACCAAAGGCCCTGAGTTAATGAGGGAAGAATTTGGCCACTTTTTAAAAAAAGATGCACATCTCCACTCTATCCCCAGTCAAATAGAAAGAATGACAAGGGAGTGAAAATTATCAAAGGATTCATATCGGAGTTAAAACACATCTAGCACAGATGAATACAAGGTATATAATCTGGCTATGTCTTGAGGACATGGTAGTGCCACTAGCTTTAGTCAATCCAGAACCAACCCTGTAGCCCTAGAAGACAAACAGGAGGCTAGAAGAACACAGCAGGCCAGGCAGCATCTGGAGGAAAGGAGCAGTCAACATTCTGGGTATAACCCTTCTTCGGAATTGGATGTGAGGTAGGGGGAACTGCAGGTAAAGTGGCGGAAGGGCCGAGGAGAAATGGTGGTAATAGATGGACGCTGGTGGTAGATACTACCTGGCTTGTCGATGGGAGGGTTGAATCTATTTGGTGGCTGGAAGGGAGGTTCAAAATGTGGGGCTGGAAGGGGAGGCAGGGGATGGGTGGGAAGGTTATTTGAAATTGGAGAACTCAGCGTTGAGTCCGACAGGCTATAGGGTCCCAGACAGAGGGTAAGATGTTATTCTTCAACATGGATTGAAATCTTGCCACAGCAGACCCTGATATTTGATTGCAATAACATGCTAGAATTTTAAAAAAAGTCTAGACCATGGTGGTTGTTATTAAAAACACCTCAGGTTCTCAAATATCCTTTACCTGGTCTGGCCTACAAGTGTTTCCATAGCCACAGAAATGTAATTGGGCAATTATGGACGGGCAATAAAGGCCCACATTCTGTGAGCAATAAAAGGAAAAGGCAATCTCTGGGTAGAGAAACTTACTTAGTGAAAGTTTCTCAGGTAGTCATGTGACATCAACCCCAACAATGTAAATGGAAACATAACGGGTGCTGTTACAACAACAAAAGGATTGAGAATGACACTCTCTGTGGAAGGAACATCAGCAAGATGAACAGGCAGTGACAGTGGGCACATACGCCATTAAAAGACAATCATTATTTCGAGACTATGGGCTGAATTCTTCCAGGAAATCACCCAACTGTGAACTTTGGTAAGTTTCATGGTGTTTTTTTTTCCTGTGAGCCCTCTTAGGTTTCTTCCTGCAACCTTCTGAAATTCACATCATTACCTATGCATGCACTTGCGTTTTTACATGCAGTTTTGGTTTTCCTACCTGAGAAAGGATATACTTCCCATGAAGAGAGTGCAGTTGGCTCTCTCTCGGCCAATACTGGGCTTGACAAGATTGATCTGCAAGGAGAGATTAGTTTGACTGATTGTGTTCAGTAGAGTTTAGAAGAATATGAGAGGAGACCTGATGGAAACAAATAACATCCTAACTGAACAGACCAGATACAGGGGAGATGGCTGGGGAGTCGAGAACCAGGCCAAAGAGTCTCAAGATAGGACTGAGATGAAACATTTCTTTGCCCAAATGCTAGTAAACCTGTGAAATTTTCCAAACAGAAAGCTTTGGGGGCAAAGTCATTGAATATATTCATGAAAGAGATAGATAACTGTTTATATTTTAAAAGCATTAAGGGCAGAAAGTGGAAAAGTGACATTGAGATGGAAGATTACCGATGATCATATTGAATGATGGAGCAGGCTCGAAGGGCTGAATGGCCCACTTTTGTTACCAGGCTCTGTTTTGATGTCTTTATGCTTCTATAGAGCCCAATATGTAATATCCTCTCTCTCTTCAGAGGCAGAAGTCCCGGCCACTACTGGGACTTCCTGCAATTCCTGGTATCACTTTTAAAGCCCAAATGGGCTCTCAGTCAAGCCCTGGCAGTCCACAGCTGTTCAGCATGGTTCTGGTCAACTGCCCCAGATATGTTGCAGTAAGGGAAACTGGCACCTACAGGCAGACTGACTTTCCTGAGACTCAAAAAACCCAATAACTAAAGGCAGGCGGGTATTACTATATGGAAAAGGTGAATGTTTCCTGGATACTGCTTAGCAGGCCAATAGGAGTGCACCACCATCACCATCTCCTGAAGGTCCAACATTCCACATTTGAAAGTCTAATCACTTCTCCAAAAGTTCCAAGGTAGCCAAACCAAACCTCCCACCCTATGCCTTCCCACCATACACCCCTCCTCCCTCCACCACCACCCCACACCCAACAGGATCATAAGCCACAAAACTAGGCCAATGGCCTTGAAACCATCCTTATATGTCTATCAAGCTGGCTTCCAGGAAGGAATTCTCTGGGAAATAATGGCTCAAGCTGTGGAACCAAAGCTCCACAGCATACAGCAACGACCACAACATATTCTCAATTCCTCAGTATGACTGGGATCTCAGTTTCACAGACTTTGGCCTGATTGTTCTTCCCTCCTTTCGCACCATCATTGTTTGTTGTGCTTTAAATTGCTTTATAGAAGCATAAAAACCTAGCAATTAAGAGGTGTAGACCATTAACAGAACTAACTCTTCTTCTTGAGTTCTGAAGAGATTCAGCTCAGACTCAACACAAGTCTGTTATTTCCCAAAAGAGTTCTGCTGAGTTTCTCCTGAATTTTCTGTTCCTGTTTCAGAGTTCCAGCATTATCAGTATTTTGTTTTTTTATATGAATGTAGACTACATCCTGTTTTAATTGCCGAGACCCCCATAACCCCCAACTGGAAGTACACTGCTAAAACTACCCATAAACCCCCTCCCTCATCTTGTATTCTCTAATTCAAATAGTCATCATGACGTATTTTTCAAGCTTTATTTTCTGGACAGAACTTTTCCAGTGAGTGATAGAAAGCAATATAAACATGAAAATTTGTAAAACTCAGCTTGGCACAGAACTGCTGCAGTTTGGTTTGCATTTTGCCAGTTTAGTACTGTTGTATTTATAAATGGCCAATTAACATAATGATCATTGCCTCATTCTTTAGTAATCACACACATTGGCTTATGGTAAATCAGCCTGTGGCAACAGTTTGTGTTTTTTTCTAAAACAAAAGTATCAGCCATTTCTTAGAACTTTGTCATTGGATAAGTGCATTCTTTATCTGCTGGCATTTTTCTATGGAGAGTCTGTGCTATTCAATTTAAATAAATAATTTTACACAGGCATTGATTGTTTTTCTCCCACTTGTGATTATTTGGAACTGAATGAAGTGTTTAGAGAACTGCTATAAATGGCGGTTTTAAAATGAATCTTCAATTACTATAAAGGTAAATTGCTCATGCTAGTGCCTGGAATAGAACATTTCAACCAATCTGAACAGACCATAAATCTATTTAATTAAGAAAAGGTTTATGGCATTTTGTGTCAATTTTCTCAGATTTCAAATAGCCAAGGGACAGTCATTGACTATCAATCAACTGGTGCGATACAAGATGTAACAGGATTCAATTAACTGTTGGCTGAGGTATGTCAAAATCCGCACTCATTGGAAATAGGGCAAATTGAAAATTCTTGAGCTCACTCTCACAATTTTCTGGCTGTTCATTTCAAAGAATTAGGGGCACAATATGTTCAAAATTGCTCATTTCAAATACGGGTACATGAGGGACTGTACTGGCAAGGCAGTGTTGTAAAATTAGTCTTACATGTCAAACTAAGCATGAAGGGATGTGAAAAATTTATTAAAATATTGTTTGTGATTTATCTTTTCTTTATTTGTGGCTTTGACAGATTTTTAATTTATCAGTCTGATGTGGGAAATGTACATCCACTGCAGAGTCAAAAGTTGATTTAAGGCATCTAGGCTAACCATTTGACAAAAATTGGGGTCCAGAAATTCAGCAGCTCTATCAGACACTGAATAGCCTATTAAGCTTCCATTGTGATGTGCAAAAAGCACATATTGTTACAAGTTGGTTGAGTGTCACCTGTTATGTTATGGGGTGGCGATGGTCTAGCAGCATCATTATTGGACTATTAATCCAGGGACCCAGATAATGTTCCGAGAACCCACATTCAAATACCAACATGGCAGAATTTGAATTTCATAATTTTTAAACAAAAATCTTGAATCCATTGTCAAGTGTCAGAAAATCCATTTTTTTCGTTAATGTCCTTCAGGGAAGGAAACTGCCTTCCTTACCTGGTCTGGCCTGCACCCACAGCAACGTAGTTAACTCTTAACTGCCCTCTGAAATAGCCAGCTCCTAGTGTCTCGGGATGTGCAGATGAGGTGGATTAGCCATGGAGAAAGCAAAGTTACAAGGGGTAGGATGGGGGTGTGTCTGGGTAAGATGCTTTTCAGAGGATCAGTGTGGACTAGATGGGCTGAATGAGTTCAAGGATAATTATGAATGGGCAACAAATGCTGCTCTTGCTAGTGACCCTTGTCTGAAATAATGAAAACAACTGGTTTCAGGCTCTGAAATCTCAGTTTCTCAGGGTATTTTCTTGAGTACAGCCAGCATCATGTTGCCTCATCATTGACCTTTGCATGATCATAAGATCAGAAGTGAAGATGTTCACTGATCATTGCACAACTGTCTGTATAATTCTGAACTCGTCATTATTGAAGTAGTTTACATCCAAATGGAGCAAGTCAGTGCACAATATTCATAGAATCATAGAATCCCTGTAGTGATCAAGCAGGCCTTTCAGTCCATTAGATCTTCACTGACACTCCATCTCTACCTGGTCATGCCTGCATGAAACTCCAGAACCATGGCAATTGGTTGACTTATAACTGCCCTCTGGGCAATTAGGGATTGGCAATAAATGCTGGCTTAGCCAGTGATGCCCTCATCCTGTGAATGAATAAAAATAAAACTCCAATAGATTACTTAGTATCTCACAGCTGAAGTAAAAGGTATGCTTTTTCCACACTCAAAATAAGAGGGCAAATCTATTTGAGGCTCTGTCTGAAACAGCCATCACCAAGCTCAAGAAATCCAGACCTGAAAAGACACTATCAGGGCTAAAAGAACTCAAAGGGGCTGAAAACCTTCCTGTTAGACCATAGTCAACAGGGCAAGGTCTATATACACTTATCTGAATGTGGAGCTGGTGCAGGAAGGCACTTGAGGTGAAGTAGTAGTGTCCCTAATTCTAGGCCAGAAGGCCTGGATCAACTCCAACTTCCTCGAGGAGTGTGACATAGCATGCCTGAACAGGCTGGTTTAAAAATACCATGGTGGAGCAGGAGTGCTGCTCCAAACTCCATTTTGTCAGGGATGTGGGACAGCTGGAGTTTGGAAGGATGAGGCTTTATGAAACTTATTAGAGCACTTGACTTTATGGGAGAGTCTGGAATCAGAGGATGCAGGTTCAGACTAATAGATCCCCTATTTAGAACATCGAAGAGATGGAATATCTTCTCAGAAGGTGGTGAATCTATGGAATTCTTTTCCACAAAGGCCTATTGAGCCTGGGTCATTAAGTATATTCAAGGCCCAGATGAATAGACTTTTAATCAGTAAAGGAATCAAGTGTTATAGAACAAAGGCAGAAAAGTGGAGGTGAGGATTATTAAATCAGCCATGATATAATGGCAGAGCAACTTCAATGGGCTGAATGGCCCACTGCTGCTTTGTCTTATGGTCAACACTCTTCGGATTGTTACTGCTGCTATCTCTCCCCACCCACTGTCCCAGCTATTAATTGTTACCCCGAGCCACCACATTCATTTTAACCTGACCTCACCCACCCTCACTTCCTCCATTTCCAGTTACCCCTACTTCCTGAATTTTCATTACCCCTTCATCACTTTACTGGTACTATTAGTATTTTAGTGAGCCAATTTTCAGCCAAGTTGTGCCACACAGATGAAGAGTCTAGGCCCGAAGCGTCAACTTTTGCGCTCCTAAGATGCTGCTTGGCCTGCTGTGTTCATCCAGTTCCACACTTTGTTATTTCAGATTCTCCAGCATCTGCAGTTCCCATTATCTCTAACTATTATAGCCTGCAGTTCATTGTGACTAATAGTGGGTGCATTTCATGCCTTACAATTTCAATACAGGATTGATCAATGAATCTGCTTGGCTTCCTCTACTTCGCCAAGCACAAAGATTTTTAGACAAAATTAAACCATAATATGCTAATATTTTTGATGCACAGCTGTTTGACATCTTGACAGAATATTGCTTTGGGCCATGGGAACTGGGAGCAAACGTAAGTATTTCAGCACCTTTAGCCACTCAACTATTTGATATGATCTTGGCCAATCTCATATGGGCCTCAACTCCACTTTTCTGCCCATTCCCCATAACTCTTTACTAATTAAACCTCTGTTTATCTCCTCCTTAAACATACTCAATGTCCTAGCATCCACTGCAGGATGGGTTAGTGAATTCCATAGATTCTCGCTTTGTGAGAAGTTATTTCTCCTCAGCTCCTTTTTAAACCTGCTATCCCTTCTCCGAAAACTGTGACCTCTCGTTCTAGACTGTCCCACATGAGGAATCTAGAATGTTTCTATGTTAAATTTGTCAATCCCTTTTAGAAACGTATATACCTCAATTAGATCTCCTTCATTCTTCTAAACTCCAAATAGAATATGCTTAAACTGCTTGGTCTCCCTTCATAAGACAAAGATATAAGATTCATCAATCTAGAGAATATCCTCTGAACTGCATTCAAAACAAGTTCACCTCTCCTCAAATATGGGGACCAAAATTCCGTGCAAATTTCTGTCCAGGTGCAATCTCACTAATGCCTTGTACAGTTGCAGCAACTCTTCTCCACTTTCATTCTCTATTCCTTCATTACTATTCAAATGATTGGGCCCTGGTGGTTGATTTAAATTGGCAAACAATGCATCGGCATTGTCAACCTCCATGTAAGTCTCCCCATAACCTAACAGGTGACACTCAACCAACTTGTAACAATATGTGCTTTTTGCACATCACATTGGAAGCTTAATAGGCTATTCAGTGTCTGATAGTGCTGCTGAATTTCTGGACCCCAATTTTTGTCAAATGGTGAGCCTAGATGCCTTAAATCAACTTTTGACTCTGCAGTGGATGTACATTTTCCACTTCAGACTGATAAATTAAGACCATAAGACCATAAGACATAGGAGTGGAAGTAAGGCCATTCGGCCCATCAAGTCCACTCCGCCATGTAAATCATGGCTGATGGGCATTTCAACTCCACTTCCCTGCACTCTCACCGTAGCCCTTGATTCCTACTAAGATCAAGAATTTGTCGCTCTCTGCCTTGAAGGCATCCAACGTCCCAGCCTCCACTGCGCAATTAAAATTGCTAAAATGCTTTCTGTTCAAAGAAGAAGCTTGTGTACAAGTGTTTTGGTGTTTCCTGCAGTGCCACAATGATGCCACCCGAAGGTTGCAGGAACAGCAATTCATATTCCTCTTGGGAACCCTGCAGATCAATGGTATCATGTGGACTTCATTAGCTTCAAAATCTCCCCTTCCCCCACCGCATCCCAAAACCAGCCCAGTTCGTCCCCTCCCCCCACTGCACCACACAACCAGCCCAGCTCTTTCCCTCCACCCACTGCACCCCAAAACCAGTCCAAACTGTCTCTGCCTCCCTAACCTGTTCTTCCTCTCACCCATCCCTTCCTCCCACCCCAAGCCACACCTCCATCTCCTACCTACTAACCTCATCCCACATCCTTGACCTCTCCATCTTCCCTGGACTGACTTATCCCCTCCCTACCTCCCCACCTATACGCTCCTCTCCACCTATCTTCTTTTCTCTCCATCTTCGGTCCGCCTCCCCCTCTCTGCCTATTTATTCCAGAACCCTCACCCCAACCCCCTCTCTGATGAAGGGTCTAGGCCCGAAACGTCAGCTTTTGTGCTCCTGAGATGCTGTTTGGCCTGCTGTATTCATCCAGCCTCACATTTTATTATCTTGGATTCTCCAGCATCTGCAGTTCCCATTATCACTTCTCAAGGGATTTTATCATGTTGTATTGTTTCTTTTTAACCTTTCATGATCTGGCTCAAGAGCACAGACTTATTGGAATGACTTCAAAACCTTGTTTCTTCTGCTTCCGACTGTAAATTACTCTACTTACGGATAAATCCATTGAAACATTTTCTGTGTTACAAAATTGTCTCTTGTGGCTGACATTAACCATCTTTTGAAGTGAGGTGAGATAATAGTAGAATTCACGTTATCTGTTAACACTGAAAAGATTCTATTGCTCACCTTGAGCATGCCAACCTGGTTTAGTTCACACGTAAAATATTTTTTGGCACATAATAAAAGAACACTCAACTTAAGGGTATACTTTTTTCACAGGATCTTGATAAATATTCTAGGAGTAGGCTTGAATAATGATATTTAAGTACAGGGGGATTTCCAGCTGGCAATTTCAATTGTCCGCTGGGAGGCAATGCCTCAGATTCAATTGTAGTCAGAACAATATTAAAACATTTTGGAGATAAATGGATTCCTTTGAAACTTGTTTTTTTCTCTAAATGCTCTGTTAACACTGTTTTGTCTCCTAGTCAGAAGATTATGCATTCAAACCCACTTCAAAAATCTGCTCACAAAATCTTTGCTACCACTGTGAGTGTCTGAGTAGCTATCTTTCAAATGAGACACTCAACCAAAGACTTGACTGACTTCTCAGGAGAAGAAAGAGAACTGCAGTTTTTTACATTTTAAAAGATCATCTGCTTGTTATCGGTATTGGTATGCAAAACTTTTCCCAGCCATAGTATTTCTAAAGAAGAGTCACTAGAATCAAGATGTTAATTCTGCTTTCTCTCCACAGATGCTGCCTGACCTGTTGAGCTTTTCCAGCAATTTCTGTTGAAGTGGGAGAAAATGTGTTTAAAATATTGCATGCAAGTTATTGATAATGGAGAGATCATGACACAAATATTGTCAAGTGCAGTGTAAAATGTGACTTCTGTAGATAATTAATTTTGATGGTTAATAATATTTCAGTGTCCTTAATGCTTAATAACCAAGAGTTGCCTTCCACTTCAGTTAGGTAAATGAACCTTGTAATTCATCGCTGATCAATAATTGAGGGTGATGGTAGAGTTCAGAACCACTGCTACTTCTTATTTCATAGTGCATAATTCATCCTTTTTGATGGCTACCTTCTATTGACACTGAAGAATCTCTCTCTCCTCTGCTTCATTCTTTGCAAAAGATTATCAAAGTCAACCTCACAAAAAGTTTGTTCTCTTCTTTTCTGCATCCTCCCATTTCCTGATTCTTTCTCTCATTGTGTCTAAGGAACAATCCATTGTTTTAAAACAATTAACCTCCTACCACACATACCCAAGTTACCTTTAATAATCCAAAACGTTCAGTCTCCCTGCTGTAGAAAGGATGTTGTTAAACTTGAGAGGGTTCAGAAAAGATTTACAAGGATTTTGCCGGGATTGGAGGGTCTAAGTTGGAAGGAGAGGCTGAATAAGCTTGGTGCTATTTTCCCTCGAGCGTTAGAGGCTGAGGGTGACTTTACAGAGGTTTATGAAATCATGAGAGGCTAGTATTTCAGCTTTATTATGCAGACTATAAACGTGGTTAAAGCATTGGTTTAGAGGGCAAAGCAAGAATCAATTCTTATCATAAGAACCTCAACTGTGCTGCAGGACATCAGCCTTTTAATAAAACCGCTGTGATCACCGTAGGGTGAACAGGCAAGATCTTTCTCCCAAGGTAGAGGAGTCCAAATCTGTGGGGAATAGGTTTAGGGTGAGAGGGGAAGGATTTAAAAGGAACCTGAGGGTCAGCTTTTTCATGAAGAGAGTGGTGTGTATATGAAATAAGCTGCCAGAGGAAGTAGTGGAGGCTGATACAATTACATTTGAAAAGTATCTGAATGGCCATGTGAATACAAAGGGTTTAATGGGATATGAATCAAATGGGGCTGGAGGGCCTGTTTCCTTGTTGTATAAAGCTATGATTCTATCACTCTTACCTGCTGATGCTTAACATCCTGCGGCTGAAATCTGCAGCCACTCTAGGCTTTGATAAGACTGGTTCCAATCTCCCCCGCATAGTCACCCCAACTTACATTAGAGCTGCATTCAACTAGTGTCATTATTCAATTATTCAATAGTATGATTAAAACAGAGACAGATAGATTTTTGCTAAGTAAATAAATGGAAGAAATTAATTTAGGTTATAATTTAGCAATTCTCTCATTGAACAGCAGTGTGGGCTTGGTGGGTGTTTTTTGGGAGTTGGTGGTGGAGGAGTGTTGAAGGGTGAATAGTTGAAATAATTGTGCAGAGGCTGGCATCCCATCCCCATTTCACCTTTTGTTCATTTGTACACAATACACCGGCTGTGGCCAGCCAGCTCAGAGTCAGTCCCATGAACAGAGGAGATGCCAAACCTCCTGGTTATATTGGTCAGCCAGGGCTTTCCTGATTGGCCCAGATTAACAACCCCAATCAACAACCTTATACAAGACATCAATCTGGTTCTGATCACGACATTGGTGCACTGCTGTCCCTATCATATAAAATGGGATGTAAACTAATATGATCATAAATTGGAAGTACTGTACTGTTTCTGTCATGCAAAACACGGCTAAGTGACCCTGTGTATTTTTGGGGGCTTTTCATGGACTGTGTTCTGAAAGTATTGTTTTATACTGTGTTGTGCATTGTTAATGTTTGACCTTGTGAAAGGAATTGTAAGATGTTTATACATTCCATTCTACTCGAATGGTTTCATTGTCTATTATCACATGGCATAGCTGTTTTAGAAACTGTGGTGGCTTTATTGGAAGGCTAATTTACTGCAGAACAGTTGAGGTGGGTTATGATAAAAATTGATTCTTGCTTTGCTGCCTAGACTGATGCTTATCTCTTTAAACACCTTTGTAGTCTGCATGATAAAATTGAAACACTATCCCATACATTTAATTTGTAATCTTCATCAAACAGTCTTCCTAAAGTTGGAAGCACCATGATGTTTTATTCACTTCTGTAAGATGTAATAAAAGTCTTAAGGGATTCTCTGCTAACTGGTTGCAAAACCTCAGTTGACATCAGTGTAGAAGCCTCACTCTCACTTACTACTGATTGATGTATATTTCTGGAAACACAGATATTTTTAGGAACCTTCCTGAAGGTTGTTTTGGATTGAAGGAAGTACTATCGTGTTAAAGTGCCTGCCTGCACTGTAGTGATTTTACTGTAGTATTCCACAATCTGTTTCTTTTTAGAACATTTTGATACTCAGACGCCACTTGGCTCCATAGCAGTTGATTGTATTCTTCATTGCATGGGCAGTAGTTCAATCAGGCAGATTGTACACTCATTATGGAACCTGCCTGATTTTTACCTCACTGATTGCATATTACAACCCAGGAGGTGAAGATGAAGATCTGTTTCATTAGCATAAGCAGATAATGTAACAAAATTTGTTCATCTACAGTAACTACTGTGCTTTAAATGCCATGGGCTCTCAAATAAAGAAATTTTATGCTGCATAATGCATGCCTTAAATCCACTGCAAGTCTTATGCTTATACAGCTCTTATATATGTTTTTGGCACATTTCATTCAGTCCTGCAATGCTCTGCTTGATTGCCTTCTATCCAAAATCCTGAAATACTACGATGTAAACTCTCCAGGCTCGGAACTTCCTCATTTTCACTTGTCTTAGCAGTTCCTAACAACAACTGTGCCCCATACCTCTCATCCCATCTCCAGTGTGATAATTAGGTAAAGACAGGAAATTTGACTTTGCAGAGCCAGTGGTTCAGATTACTCTGAGATCTTGGTGAGAAGGTTGGTTGAGCATTACAAAAGGAGATTGATTTTGAAGTGGAAAACTGATAGAAGCAGTGAATAAAAAATACCCTCACACATTTTCCAGACAATAAAAGGCTATGTATCAAACCTACGATAAAATCTGCACTGCGTACAGAGTGGAAATTCACGGTCCATTATTTTTCTGGTCATTTTTGTGTTCTTGTGTAGATTGTGTTTCTCAATTCAAATTGTTTTTATTGCTGCATCACAGTTTGATTAAAACAGCATAAGCAAGGCAGAAATGATTGAAATATGGAACATAGACATTATTGTTGGCATTCTCAGCTAAATTCCATGTACCTACTTCGAGATAGACAACACTTGAAGTTACATCAGAGATAATAGAACTGCCGATGCTAGAGAATCCGAGATAAGAAGGTGTGGAGCTGGATGCACACAGCAGGACAAGCAGCATCTTAGGAGCAGGAACGCTGATGTTTCAGAAGGTCTGGGCCTGAAACGTCAGCTTTCCTGCTCCTAAGATGCTACTTGAAGTTACATTTGTGCTCTTGTTAAGTTTTGAAGGTTCAGGTGTAATGGATCCCTGCCGTTCCCTGATGCTTCATTACAGTGGAAAACTAGGTAGAAGATAACAGAAAACATAACCCATGACATGTTATGAAAGCAGGCAAAAAGTGACACTTTTTTATAGCAATCTTTGAATCGATTTTCAGTTCCATGAAATTATATGTTCAGAGGTGATTTTTGCAATTGCCTTTTTCATACCTCATCACAGAGCAAGTAACAATACAGCATTTTACTAGCAACAATAAACTCCCATTATTAGCGTGCAAACATTAAGGTTTATAGCAATGGTAGCAAAGCAATATACTGTATCATATCCATGATAAGGCACTTGCTAAATATGAGAATCTGCCCTCTCAAAATCCTTGCTCTAAACAACAAAATAAAATCACAGAAATAATAATCCAATTTGCCATTGATTTTCAAACATTTTATAACATTTAGATGTTGCTCCTTTTTCTCTGAATTTTCACTTGTGCTATCATAGTCCCCATTGCTGCCTGTCGTAAATGATGTGAAAAGATTAATGTCCCCATTTATGGCCATGTACACATCATAGCCAATGACCCATGTGAGATGGCTGATCACTGAGCTGATGCTCTGGGAATTGGGAGTTTTGAAATCAAATGGGCAATTATTATGATGTTTAGATAATTGAACATAGCAATTCTAGTTGACAATGATCTGTTCATTCGTTACTGGTTGATTAATTGAACAGTCACTGAACTCCATTTGAGAAATTAAAAGATTGGGCTTATCCTTCATAAACATTGAGATCGTTCACCAAATGTGTAATGTGAGTAAGCTTTTAAATTCTTGCTGGAGATTATTGCATCATTTTCCTTCCACTGGAGAGAATACACAAGTCTGAGACTTGATTTTAAAAAAATGCTAAAATCAATGCTACTGTGTCTGCAGATCAAATTGTGAGTGTGATGCATATAATTAAAGATTCTTAGCTGCAAATATTTATGTTCTCACTACACAAGTTAATAGAAGGCAGCCTGCCATTGTTAAATGTTAGGACTTCATTTTCTAGGAGTGAAATCATTATATTGCTGTTGATCCTGCACAGCTGATTAAAATGCATAATTATAAATCAGATATATTGTTTGTCATTTCTTCTTGTGAGTCTGGGAGCTTCCATTTGGTTTATCGTAAAGCCAAGTCTACCCTGGATTCTGGACAAAATAACTATCTGTAAACAGGGATTACTTATGCCCGTAATATTTCCAGTACAACCTGAAAAATGTTACCTGCATCAATGGAGGTTTACACTGGATTCTTCTTGGGTGCCTTAGGAGATTATTAACTTACCACAGGTTTTCCATGTATCATTAAATCAAAACTATGAACTCATAAGCCACCAAGTTAAAAAAAAGGTTGCCTGAATTCTGTGGCAAAATGATTGAGTGGCTGAAGAGACTGAAAGAAGTGTGCAATGTGCAATTTACTTCTGCTCAATTTTAGTCACATAAGAATTGAGTCCTGTTTTTCAGGCTGAGTTCATTAATTGCTTGTTTGCCCAACCACTGGTATCTCTCACAATTGGTTTCACTACATTCCTTCAGAGGTATTGCAATTCATAGGGCTGTGCCGTGAATTCAAAGTTAAGTCCACATGCTAGAGCAAGTGTAGGCCACAACGTTTAAACTGAAACTCTAGTGAAGCCACGTCAAAGGAAAAAGACAGGTTGCAAGTTCAGAAGCGGAAGTCTTACTGATAAAGATGTGCAACAAAGGAGGGTTATCTTGTTCAACAGCACTGTTTCCCCAACTAGACAGAATTGGAGTATGTGAAAGAGAGGGTTGAATGCAGCACAGTGAGAGTCAGGAAAAAGTTTCATGTCAAAAAATCTGTCAAGGTACTTCTCTGCCAACTTCATGTCAAAAGAATGGGCAACAGATGTTTACTTGAAGTCCCATGCAACCCAGATCACCAGCTGTGGCTTCAAATAAGCCACTTTTCAATCACATGGGTATCTTGTGTAAAATCTAAGAATGGACCCAGAAACATTATGATCACCTTGTCATACCTCACTTTAAAATGTTCCTTGTAAATAGCTTTCCAACATAACATAGCCACATTCACTGTGTTTATTTCACCTCACATAAGCTAGAACAAGCACCAACGTTCAGTTTGTTTCTGTAGTAAGATAGCCCCTCTACAACAGATACTTCAAAAGCATTTAGTGTCTGTCAGCTGCAGTGGACAAGAGAGCATTGCTAATCCACTCATGGAATGTACATTTTTAAAGCAGCTCTGTAATTTGTTTTTATGCATTCATGGAACGTAGGCCTCTTTAGATGTGTCAGCATTTATTGCCCTGCTGGTTTGTTCTTGAACTGCTACCACCCATATGTTGTAGGTGCTTCCACAAAGCTATGATGGAGACAATTCTTGGTTGACCCACGGACACTTAAGGAATCGTAATACATTTCCAAATCAGTGTGACAAGGGGCTTGGGTGGAAATTTGCAGCTGAGTGAGTTCCCAGGCATCTGCTGCCCTTCTCCTTCTAGATAGAAGTGGTCGTGGTTTTGGAAGATGTTGTCTAAGACAACTTGATGAATTTTTGCAGGTATTTTTTAATGATAAACACTGTTGCTACTAAGCATGAGTGTTGGAGAGACAGGACATATGTGGATGTGGTGCCTATCAAGTAGGCTGCTTTATCCTGGTTAGTGCCTAGCTTATAGTGTGTTGTCAAGAGCTTCACTTAGCCAAGCAAGTACAGAATATTCCATCATTTTCAGACTCGTGACTTGCAGGTGGCTTTGATGAGTAGGAAGGGCAGTTTTGCAGAATTATTAGTTTCTAACATGTTCTTGTAGCCGCAATGTTTAAATGGTTGGTCCAGTTCATTTTCTGGACAATCCCCTGGGATTTTGGTAGAGGTGGATTCAGTGGCAGTAATGCTATTGAATGGCAGCATTAGGTTTTCTCTTGTTGGAGATGCTCATTGCCTGGCACATGGCTGGTTCAAATGCAACCTGTCATTTGTCAGCTCAGGCAAGATATTGACCAGACATTGCTGCCTTTGAGCACGGACCGCTTCGGTAAATGAAGAATAAGGAACGGTGCAGAACATTGTACAGACCTCACCAACATCCCAACTTCTGTGCTTATGATGGAGGTAAGGGTATTGATGAAGCAGCTGAACAAGGTTGGGCCAAGGACACTTATCCTTGCACAACTCCAACAGTGTTGCCCCGAGAAGCATTTCAGCTAACTTTGTCTTAAAAAAGGCAGGAGCCGAGTGGCCATGAGGAAACGCTTACTGGGCGTCAGTGAGCAGATTGCTGCTAAGAAGTGCTGCTTGATAGCACTGTTATGCCCCTTTCCATCACTTTACTGATGATCAAGAGTGGATTAATGGAGCGATAGTTGTTGGATTGGATTTGACCTGCCTTTTGTGTACAGCCAGGACAGACCTGGCTTACTTTTCACGTTATAACGTGGTTGCCAGGGTTGTAGCTGCACTGGAACAGCTTGGTTAGGGGCATGGCAACTTATGGAGCACAAATCTTCAGTACTATTTCCAGAATGTTGTTAGGCCCATAGCCTCTGCAGTTTTTAGTGCAATTCAATTCTGTGCAGGCTTCACATTTGGAAAGCCAACAAACCCAAGGTATTTCTTACTTATACAGTCCCAAGCTTTAGTACGTCCTCAACACGTAGTTCTGGACCTTGGAATGTGCCAGTCTGCCACACTCAGTCAAGGTCAACTCCTTGTCCTAGAAAACCAACGAGGTTTGAGCAGACCAAAGACCATCTTTCACTCAGTTGATGGTCCTCCACGTGCAGTTGGTGTTTGTCTTGGTGTGCGACCTCAGGAACAGATAATAGATCAGAGTCCTCCAGCATGGAGCTGCTTGGGATGAAACTTGAAAAAAAACCCACTGCCTCTCTCTTCAGGTTCTTTTGCAAAGTCACATTCCAGAAGGAGAGGTGTGACAGTCTCAAACCCCATCTACTGCTGTAAACCCTCTTTGATGGGAGCATGCAGTAGTGTGGAGAGTCCAGGCATACATGAAGGATCTCACAAATAGTGCCCTTCTCACCACCAGATGAGCGATGTCACAGTTCTTATTGGAAAGTTCCAGAACAGGCTATTTTTGACCTGATAGTGTTTGACGAAACAGGGTTATGAATAAGCATATAGAAAAATATCCTCCAGGTAAGCATGATCATAACATGAAGAATTTCACATTCAGTTTGAGTGTGAGAAATGGGGATCTGAAATGAGTGTCTTAAACCTAAGTTAAAGGCAATTACATGGTTAAAGGCATGGTTGGCAAAAGTAGGCTGGGAAAATAAATTGAAGGTAAGCCAATAGATAAACATGGGCAGACATTTAAGGAGACAGTTTGTAACTCTCCACAAAAAAATTCCACAGTTAAACAAAAACTATAAAAGAAAGATGCAACATTTGTACACAAGGAAGAACTAATAGCAGGATCAGGCCCTTCGAGCCTGAAAGCAAATTAAGTGTAATATCAAACTGCAAGTAAAAGCAGACAACATTGCAAAGATTAACTATCAACCAGAAATTTGGGAAAACTTTAGAAATCAGCCAGAAATAACTCAGGTAAATGTGGGAGGATAAGGTGAAACAACCATTTTTTTTTCCTTGAAAAAGAGAATAAAACCTTCTGCAAGTGTATAAAAAGGAAAATTAAGCTAATTTGAATATTAGTTCATCAGAAGGTGAGACTGGATATTTAATAATAGAAAAATCTTCAAACAAATTCTTTTCATCTGCCTTTACAGTTATAAGGTACAGAAAGCATATCAAGAATAGAAGTGCTGTGGATCGACAAAAGAGGGGAAGAGAATTAACAACATCTCAACCCCTGAAGGAAAAAAAAATTTAGAAAACCAATGAGGCCAATGAATCCTTGGACCTGGTGGCCTTTACTGTAGTGAATGCATTGATTTTAATTTTTCCGGACTGTCTGTAATCTTAAAAGATCCCGGCAAATATAACACCACTATTCAAATTAGGAACAGAAACTCAGCAATCATAGACTAACATTTGTTATTGGAAAAATACTAGAATCCATGAAGGTTATAATAACAGGACATTCAGAAAATCATAGAAAAATTGAGGACCGTCAATATGATTTGTGGAAAAGAGATTTTGTTTTGACAAATTCAATGAAGTTCTCTGAGGACATTACAAGCAGGCTGTATAAAGAGGGGCTAGCAGCAGAATTCAGATTTCTAAAAGGTGTTTGATAATGAGCCACAAACTAAGTTACTGCAGAAGATTAGAACTCATTGTGTTGGGAGAGATATATTAACAAGGATGACGGCTAGACTGTCTTGGCAGCAGCTGAAAAATTCCAGTCTGTAATCACCCCCACAAGGACTTCAGCTCCCAAAACTCACAACCCATAAGAACATCAATGTTCCTAACATAATTCACAATTTTTACAGGAGCTGCTAAAATTGGATGTTGAGATTCAGTGGGAAAAAAAGACAGAAATAATAAAACGACAGGTTTTATAAAACATCTTCCAAAACTAGGATGGCACATTACAGCCAATGAAAGACTCTTTGAAGTATAATCATTGTATTTCAGTACAAAACACAATAGTCAGCTGCAATAAACATCAATCGGATAATGGATAGATAATTTGTTTTAGTCAGGTTTGCCCAGGACACTGAGGATAAATCCTATGTTCTTCTTCAAATTGTATCACTGGATCTTTCATTCACTTTTGAGAGGCCAACATTTATTCCAGAGACAGTGTTATCTTGTGCTTTAAGTCAACACTGCTACCTACTTGTTGAGATAGTGACTTGAAATATCTTGAGCTGAAGATGTCTACACAAACATTGTCCCTGGGGCTGCTTGCTCCTTATCTGTAAGTAAGGCTCTTCAGGCTCTTCAACTCCTTATGTATTTTCACTACTCCTTTATTTATATCTGCTCATAGTAGGTTATCAAATAAAGCCCTTTACATAGTGTTTACGATTTATCTGTTCACATGCCCTTTCTAGACTGTCAACTTCTCTCTTACAGGTTTCAGATTTATGTGATAAGTATGTCATCATAATTTACGTGAATTGCATTATATTACAGATACCAAACCTTCAGTGCTGCTTTGAAGACTTAGCTTTGATTCTAGCACTGCAAAGCCTGTGGAGGTAACAAGAACTACAGATGCTCAAGCCAGAGACGATAGTGTGGAGTTGGAGGAACACAGCAGGCCAGGCAACATCAGAGGAGGAGAAAAGTTTATGTTTCAGGTCAGGATCCTTCTTCAAAAAATGAAGAAGGGTCCCAACTTAAAATGTCAACGTTCCTGCTCCTCTGATGCTGCCTGGCCTGCTATATTCCTCCAGCTCCACACTGTAAAGTCTGTTGTGGGATTTGAACCCACAAGGCCCTGATTCAGAAGCAACTGAGCCACAGCTAATAATGAGGAGAGTTCCTGTTCAAGTGCAGAAGCATTATATATTAACAGTTGGGTGATTAGTGATTTCAAGTAGCTGTTAGCACTTGGGACTGCACCCAAACCATTTCTGCCACTTTGAACTGCAATGCATACGGCTGATTGCGCATCAGTAAATCATTGATATGAAGGTTGCTCGATAGTTTCAGTATTACACCCTTAAGGAAGTGGTAACTGAGGTTACTAGGCCTGTTACTGCTGTCTGTGAAAGCAGGAGCCTGAGAGGCTCACCTAGATGCATTGAACAAGTATATCATCCTTTGCATCTTAAATTCCTAACCACTGGTCATATTTTCTTTTTACTGACCCAATTATTCCTTATCATTTGGGGACTTTCCTTGAACATGTACGTCTCCCTTAAGAGATAGTAAGAACTGTCGATGATTGAGTTTTAAATAACACAGCGTGGAGCTGGAGGAACATAGCAGGCCAAGCAGCACCAGAGGAGCAGGAAAGCTGATGTTTTGAATCGGGACCTTCTTCAGAAATCTCCTTAAGTTGTGATCTGTTGTAGGGAACAGTGAGACAGGTATTATGTGTTGTATTTAGGACTTATACAGTTAATGGTAAGGTTCTGGGGAGTGTTGCTGAACAAAGAGATGTAGGGGTGCAGGTGCACAATTCCTTGAAAGTGAAGTCACAGACAATGTGGTGAAGAAGGCATTTGGCACGCTCACCTTCATTGGTCAGTCCTTTCGGTATGGGAGTGGGAAGTCATTTGTGGCTGCACAGATCATTGGTAAGGCTACTTTTAGAATACTGTTTCCAGTTCTGCTCTCCTTGCTACAGGAAAGATGTTGGGAATTCTTGAAAGGGTGTAGAAAAGATTTACAAGGATCCTACCAGGGTTGGATGGTTTGAGCTAGAGGGAGAGGCTGTATAGGCTGGGGCTATTTTCCCTGGAGGGTTGGAGTTTGATGGGTGACATTATACAGGGGTATGCATAGGGTGAATAGCAAAGGTCTTCTTCCCAGGGTAGGGGAGTCCAAAACTAAAGGGCATAGGTTTAAGGTGAGAGGGAAAAGATTTAAAAGGGACCCAAATGGCAACATTTTCACACAGAGGGCAGTACAAAGAACAGAGGAGCTGAAAAATACTTAAATGGAGAAAGGCTACTGAAAGCTACAGAACAGATGGATTTGGGATTCCTTGTGCATGAACCACAAAAAGGGAGCAGCAAAGATCAGCAACTAATAAGGAAGTTGAATAGAATGTTGGCTTTTATTTTGAAGGGAGTGGAGTGTAAAATTAGGGAGATTTTGCTAAAACTGTATAAAGGCATGAGTCAGACTATGATTGCAACATTATGAACAGTCCTGATGCCCATATCTGAGGAAAGATTGGGATTGGAGACTGTACAGAGGAAGGTTCACTCGGCTGGTGCAGGATATAAAGGAACTGTTGTATTCAGAGACAATGGGAACTGCAGATGCTGGAGATTCCAAGACGACGAAATGTGAGGCTGGATGAACACAGCAGGCCAAGCAGCATCTCAGGAGCACAAAAGCTGACGTTTCGGGCCTAGACCCTTCAAAGGGTCTAGGCCCGAAACGTCAGCTTTTGTGCTCCTGAGATGCTGCTTGGCCTGCTGTGTTCATCCAGCCTCACATTTCGTCGTGTTGTATTCAGAGAGTTTCTTTTTATGTTCATTCACAGGATGTGGATTTTGCTGGCTAAATCAGCATTTATTGTTGATCCCTAGTTGCCCAGAAGGCTATTAAGAGCCAACAATATTGCCGTGTGTCTGGAGTCATACGTAGACCAGAGCAGATGACAACAGCAGTTTCCTTCCCTAAAGGACATTAGGCTGGATAGGATGGGCCTATACTCATTGGAATTTAGAAGAATGAGAGATAACCTTATTAAAATAATATTCTTAGGGATCTTAACAGGGTAAATACAGCGAGGTTGATTCCCCTTTTAAGAGAGTCAAGGACCAGAGGGTATAATCTCAGAATAAAGTGTTGCACGGTTAAGATAAGAATGAGGAGTTTCTTCTTTCAGAAGGTAGTGAAGTTTTTAACCACAGAAGACTTTTGAGATTGGGTTAGTAAGTATATTCAAGGTTGAGATGGAAAGATTATTACTCAGGAAGGGAGTCATGAGATCTATGATCTCATTGAATGGTGGAGCAAACACTAGAATGAATTCCTTCTGCTCCTCTGTCTCATGCTGATCCCTGAGAAAGTGGAGCTGATCAGATCAGAATAGAGCTGACTCATCAATTGTTTAGCAGGACATCCGCTGCCCCACAGACCATGTTGTGTTACATCAGTGCTTTTATAGATGCTGATGGGTTTGTAGTTCTGTGCCACATATTTTTTTGAGCTCCTACTTGTGAAGGGCAAAGTGGGACAGATATAATGTGAAGACTTTTTACAGGCAATGTTGAAGAGAGCTATCAAATTCATTGAGGCATATGAATCTTTGTTTAAGGAATCCATCCGTGTGTGTGATAGTTCTCTTGGTGGTGTCAAGGCTTTTATTTCATTCGTTCATAGGATGTGGGTGTTGCTAAATTCACATGTCGGGATTGCCTACTCCTGAATGCCTAGGGGGCAGTTAATTATCAACCACAGTACTGTGAGTCCAGAGTCATGTGTAGGCCGGACTGGATAAAGACGGCAGACCTCTATCCCTAACAGACATCAGTAACAGAGATAGTAGGAACTGCAGATGCTGGAGAATCTGAGATAACAAGGTGTTGAGCTGGATGAACACAGCAGGCCAAGCAGCGTCACAGGAGCAGGAAAGCTGAAGTTTCAGGCCTCGACCCTTCAGAAATGGGGGAGGGGAAAGGATTTTGAAATAAATAGGGAGAGAGGAGGAGGCGAATAGAATATAGCCTGTCCTTCCTCCCACCTATCCCCTCCTCCCACCTCAAGCTCCACCCCCATCTCCAACCTACTAACCTCATCCTGCCCCTTGACCTGTCCACCCTCTCTGGACTGATCTATCTCCTCTCTACCTCCCCACCTACACTCACCTTTACTGGCTCCATCCCTGCCTCTTTAACTTGCCTATCTCCTCTCCACCTATCTTCTCCTCTATCCATCTTCTATCCACCTCCCCCCTCTCCCTAATTATTTCAGAACCTTCTACTCCTCCCCCATTTCTAAAGAAGGGTGTAGGCCCAAAACATCAGCCTTCCCGCTCCTCTGATGCTGCTTGGCCTGCTGTGTTCATCCAGCTCTACACCTTGTTATCTCAGACATCAGTAACAGTTGCCATGGCAGGACTCAAACCTGACTCTCTGGATCACCTGTCTAGCAATAATGCTACCAGGCCATCATCTCTCTCTGCTTGTGTTATAACTGAGCCACTCAGGTCTGATGAACCATTTAGATGTGAGGGGCTTACGTCCCTGAGCTGCCATCTGGAAAACTTGATTCCTGTGATATCTTACAGTATACAGTACAAAATTAGATCAAGGAGGCGATCAATAAATTGTTATTAGGGCAAACCAATAATTCATGTGAGTGAACTGTGACAATGAACAGCTTTCCTTAAGCTCATGAGGCTACGCAAAGGAGATGTAGTAAGAATATGAGAGTTTGGAGGTCATGTTACAGCTGTACAGGACGTTGGTTTGGCCAGTTTTGGAATACTGCATTCAGTTCTGGTCTCTCTGCTATAGGAAGAATGTTGTGAAATTTGAAAGAGTTCAGAAAAGATTTACAAGTTCATTGCCAGGGTTGGAGGGTTTGAGCATTAGGGAGAGGCTAAATAGGCTGGGGATACTTTCCCTGCAGTGTCAGAGGCTAAGAGGTGACTGTACAGAAGCTCATTAAGTCATGAGGGGCATTGATAGGGTGAACAGGCAAGATCTTTTCCCCAGGGTGCAGGGGATGTCCAAAACTAGAGGACATAAGTTTAAGGTAACAGGGAATGGAATTAAAAGTGATCTGAGGGGTAATTTTTTTTTCATTCAGAGGGTGTTGCATATATGGAATATGCTGCCAGGGGAAGTGGTGTTGGAGGCTGGTACAATTACAACATTTAAAAGGAATCTGGATAGGTACATGAACAGAAAGGGTTTAGAGGGATATGGGCCAAATGCTGGCAAATGGGATTAGATTAATGTAGAATATCTGGTTGGTATGGTCAAGTTGGACCAAAGGCTTTGTTTCCACATTGTACACCTCTATGACTCCAAGAAGACAGAGGGATTTCACTCAATTAATGTACAATGTGTTTGTGATAACCATATACAATACACTAATATACTTCCAACAGCATAGTGAAATAATATAATTATAAACAAATGCTCAAAAGCCTAATGGTCTACCTTTGCTCAAGTGATCGTATGTTCCAAATAAAGTAAATTATGCAAGCTCAAAGGCAATTATACAGATGCATGCATCCTTCAGCAATCACTCATGAAGTTGCCACTCTATCAGAATTTAAAATAATGCCTTGGCACCTATAGGAAAATCATCATACTCTATAATGGGTTCATAAATGAGACTCAATACATTTGACAGCTCCTTAAATATTTATAGAGTCATACTGTTATGCAACATGGAAATTGACCCTTCGGTCCAACTTGTGTATGCAGACCAGATATTCAAAGACTGATCTATTCCCATTTTCCAGCATTTGGCCCATATCCCTCTAAACCTTCTTAGTCAGGTACCCATCCAGATGTCTTTTAATAGTTGTAATTGTGCCTGCCTCTACCGCCTCCTCTGTTTCATACAGACAATGTGGTTGGCTCTTAATAGCCTTCTGGGCAATTGGATTGGTGCAATAAATGTTGGTTTAGCCATTGAAATCTACATCCTGTGAATGAATATAAAAAGAAACTCTCTGAATAAGTCAGTTCCTCCATATCCTGTACCAGCCTAATAAACTTTCTCTGAACTGCCTCCAATGCCATTACATCTTTCCTTAGATAAGGGCATCAAAACTGTTCATAATGTTACTACTGTAGTCTAACTCATGCCTTTACAATTTTAGCAAAACCTCCCTAATTTTACACTCCATTCTCTTTGAAATAAAAGCCAACATTCTATTCATCTTCCCTATTAGCTGTGAATCTTTGCTGCTCTCTTTTTGTGGTTCATGTGCGAGGAATCCCAAAGTTGGTCAAATGGTGGCAGAGTGGGACGCTCTGGTTGGAGCTCCTCTGCTTTGCCAGTTTCTTTATTTTGTTTCCCTCTTTTTATCTCTCCTCTTGTGGTTTTCCCTTTCTCCACATACCCCCTATCACAGCAACCCCCCTCCCCAACCCAATCCCACTGACCCCCACCCCGGCCCACCCCACCTCCACCCCGGACAGTGTAATTGTGGAGTGAGTGGGCCAAGGCCCACGGCAGAACCAGCAAGGGCAGTGTGGCCTTGTGCTCCCTCCCGTGAGCTCCATAACACCACAAGCAGTGATCCCTGGAGCAGCACATGGGCTGTGAGCCCGGAGCAGCCCAGGGAAGAAGTCCCTGCAGCAGCACATGGTAAGCAGCCCCAGAGCAGCACACAGGCAGTGTGTCCTGGATTGAGATGGTTTGAGGGAACCTATATTTAACCTATTTTCAACTGTGTAGTTAAACAACTACTTCTCTTCCTCTGCTGTATCCAAGTATTGTACCTGGGTACTTGTACCTAAGATATCGCTATAAGAAGGCAGACATTGTAAGGCTTTTTCACTGTACTCCTACACTGGTGTACACATGACAATAAAAGTATACTGTATATTGTATTATGTTGTATAAAAGGATATTGTATTGTAAATCCCTCTGTACTATAGCTTTCAGTAGCCTTTTTCTATTTATGTATTATTCATCTCCTCTGTTCTTCCTGCTATTTTCCCACACAACATTCCAACTGCCATGTTTTTGCCATCTTATTAAACCTGTCAATATCACTCTGCTGACTCTTTGAATCATCCTCAGCATTTGTCCTCATTTTTGTTTCATCTGTAAGCTTAGTTAAAGCACATTCCTTTTCCTTATCCAAGTCATTATATCCTCAAAATTCACTCTCTTCACTGCCAATGCATAATGGCAGCAGTGCCCGCCATGTACCAAATGCTCAGCTGCCAGTCAACAAAACTCCTCCCAAACTTGCAATCTCTTCCACCAAGAAGGCTAAAAGCTGCAGATACATGAGAAAACCATCACCTTCAAGTTCCTTTCCAACCTACATTGTGACATCGTTGTGACTGGTTAAAATTGTGGAACTTGCTTCCGAACAGTACTGGGGGTCTACCCATGCTCCAAGGTCTGCAGTGAGTCTAACAACTCCCACTACTACATGCAACAGCTTCCCTTGCTTGCTCTCATATACCCCAAAATCTAATACCACCAACGCAGCATGTTATGTGTACTGCCTACTCACTCACTTGGCACAACACAACACTTTCACCCACCTGAACTAATAGCAGTGCCACCCACCCATACTCAATGCCCCCCCTTTTCCTCGTTCCAGAGAAAGAAGCCTTCCACAGCTGGGGAAGCTAAGATGGATGATGGGCTGCCTGATATTCAGCTCCTCACAAGGAAAGCGTCCTGACTCTCGCTGACCCAAAAGGCTGACTGAATGTATTCAAGCCTGTGAATTGGTATCTGATTCTGTCCTTATCTTTATGTGCCAAGATCTCCACTGAAAGTTGTCTCTCTTGACTTAACTGAGCCCTGCTGCCAGATGTGACAAGTTTGGCACTCAATCTGCCATAAATGGCAAGGCAAAGTTGTACTGTGAGCCTGGTATCTCTGGCTGATGGGGCAAGTTACAAAAAGGTAAGGCACTGTAACGATGCTGTGAGCAACCAGATAGGCTCAAAGTGCGTGAGAACATACCTTAAGAGGTCACTCGATCCAATGTGTGATCTAGGTATCAATGCTTATGCACAGATTTTCCTGGCCTTAGTGTTGAACAACAGCAACAAAGTGCAGAAACATTACACAAGTGGATCAGAGGTGTGCCATGAGGGCGCTGAGAGAGGATGACAGTTGTTAGATTCCACTGTTTGTGAATGAGGGATGTGTACAACTGGTGCCTTGGAGCTTGCACTGAGATATGATTGCCAGGTGTCCAAGATGTTTGTCTGCAATCACCAAGTACCTGCTCAGACTATCATGTCAGGATTTGTCTATGTCTAGTTTCCTCAGGGCACATGGTAGAAAGATGCGTCCGAATGAGCTGAGATTCTGTGTTGATAAAGCTGTTAAAAGACAATAATCCCCATTAGTAAACAATTCATTGTTATCTGGCAAGGAGCTCATTTTGTACCTGGAATTGAGTTGGAAAATCCAGCATTTTTCTGATGTCAAGATAGGCCTCACTGGACTTCTCACACAATTCTCCCAGACTTCTCATCATAGTCACATCATTCAGGCCTCTACAATATTTTGCCATTAGGTTCAACACTGCAACACAGAGGCTACTTCAATATCAGGGGAAGTCTATTCTTGGTGTAGTCGAGGAAGCAAAATCCTAAGTGTGTCCTTTTACGAGCATATTTATAGTCACAGTACAGCTCATACCGAGAGGAATTCTTCACCATTGCTCCTAACTAACTAACTTTTTTTTTGAAATTAGATGTTTTACACAATTTGGACAATGAGGGAATGTCAACAGGAGTTCTCTTCAGTAGCATCATTTCACAACCTGGTGAAGTTTTTAAGGATTGAGGGCTCATTTTTCATTATATATGTATTTTTTACACTCATAAAAGAAAAGTGACACAGTTCAGTCTTAAGGGTTGTTGAAATCTTTACTTTCTGTGTGCATGATGAATTAATTGATACATCACCTTCAGCTTGTCATTGCTCCCGCAATGGATGAGAACCTTGAAGTCTGGTCAAAATGGGTGTAAAGTGGAGACAGGATGTTAAAATGATTGAACTTTACACGTGAGAATCAATTTTCAAAATGTTTAATTATAAATTTGTTGTATAAAAGATTAATACCTCCATGTGCATATTGAAGTTAATTGAAAGATACTGGATGGCTGGTTTGAACTGGTTTAGGATGAGTGTAGACATCGTTTTTTGAGAAAGCTTTGTGAAATGAAATAAACCTATTGGACATCAATAGGTTTAGAAGCTATCTTCCTATTTCATGGTTACGCTATATTTTCCTCATCATTCAGCTTTACCAGTTTATTTATCAAAATGTCTCTTTTCTTTTTCCAGTGTAGTAAACTATTCAGTTCAAGCAGTCATTACTCTATGCGATCCTATCACTGAAGAAAAATAACCACTTAAATTGATGAGTAATAAATATTGTAACATGTCTTATGCTGGAATGGGGTACTTAGAACTCCACTGCATGCTTTAAGCTGCTCTCAAATTTGCCTGCTCCAGAATAAAACATGCCGAGACATTCATTATCGATAGATGGATATGATCAAGTAATTCAGGGAAACGAGAAAAAACAATTTACACAAAATGCAGGCTGGACATTTTATATTGTTAATAGCCCCACCAAGCTATTTCAGAATTGGTATTGTAAGCAGTTTGGCCGAGATTGCCTTTGGCCATGTATTTAATGAATGCCAGTGGATTCTTATAGCATCGATGCATGCTTGCTTTCTTGGATAAATCTACATGCATGCTACAGGTTCCTGGTTTACTTGAATTGTTTAGGTAGCTGCACATTTACAATAGTAAATGGGCAGGTTTAAGAATCCATAGAACTTGCAAAACGTATTGCAGCCTAGATAACCTTCATTTATTACAGGCAATGTCCCCTCTCTAAGTGTCTTTAAATTAGTAAAAGTGAATGAGTGCTTAAGCAAATCATTTGTGCATTCTGAAAAAAAACAAATTATTAGATCTGTTTAACTCAGGTCATTGAAGTTTCACCTAAATACTGTCTGACTCCAATTACACCCAAGTGAATTTCTAGATTATTCTCCTATTCAGCTACAGCCTTTTGAATTCCTGATTTCATTTACCCTCAGTGCTAATAGGACTATTGAGTCCCATTGCAGAATTTCATCATTTAAGCATTGAATCTCCTTTTTCATTCACCACTGCATATTTATCATTGTAAATCACCTCAGTCACTGCTACATTTGCTCGGAATTTATTCAAGATCAATTGATGAGAACAAATTCAAGTGGTTTTGTTCCAATTATGATGATAAAAATTACAAGCCGAATATTTTTCAAATTAAATTCATATTTTTGTTGACATCATCAAAGCCAAAAAGAGAAATTCTGAAACCTCCATCATTATAGACTTTCTCCGTTACAAATGTAGAATAGAACATAGAACATAGAACATTACAGCACAGTGCAGGGCCTTCGGCCCTTGATGTTGTGCCGACCTTTCATACCGATCTCAAGCCCATCTAACCTATACTATTCCATGTACATCCATATGCTTGTCCAATAGTTACCAAAGATCTTTTGCACAAAGGTCTTGCACACTGACTGAATGTTTTCACTGTTCCCATCTCACATTGTTCTCTTTTAGCTTATATTTTGAAAGTAGAATGCAATAGATTATATTTTTTCAAACTTGTTTTTATTTGTTCACTGTAAATGAGTAAATCTAGCAAAGCCAGCATTCATTCTGCTTCCTTAATTACCTTTGAAAACTTACCCTTCATCCTATTGAAGCAGTGATGAGTTATAACTTTAGTGAGACAACGTGTATCTGATTTCAAAGCACCATTCCTTCTCATGTGTGAATGAGGTATGACTGTTTAGATTAGATTCCCTACAGTGTGGAAACAAGCCCTTCGGCTCAACAAGTCCACACCACCCCTTTAAGCATCCCACCCAGACCCACCCCCCTATAGCCCACACACCCCTGAACACTACAGGCAATTTAGCATGGCCAACTCACCTAACCTGCACATCTTTGGAGTGTGGGAGGAAACCGGAGCACCCAGAGGAAACCCACACAGACACGGGGAGAATGTGCAAACTCCACACAGTCACCCAACGCTGGAATCAAACCCAGGTCCGTGGCGCTGTGAGGCTGCAGTGCTAACCACTGAGCCACCGTGCTGTTGTTGACTTTGAATGAGTTGCATAAATGTGACTCCTGTTGAGATCCCTGATCCACACTTCATAGATTCATAGAATCCCTGCAGTGTGGAAACAGGCCATTTGGCCCAACAAGTCCACACCATTTCTCCAAAGAGCATCCCACCCCAACTCATTCCCCTACCGTTGCATTTTCAAATGCCTAATCCACTATGGGCACTATGGGCAATTTAGCATGGCCAATCCACCTACCCTGCACAGCTTTGGACTGTGGGAGGAAGCCAGGTCACCCGAAGGAAAACCCACACAGACACAGGGAGAATGTGCAAACTCCACACCGACAGTTGTCTGAGGGTGGAATTGAACCCGGGTCCCTAGCGCTGTAAGGCAGCAGGGCTAACCACTGCATCACTGTGCCACCCCAAAAATTACAAGTAATTTCTTTTTTAACAATTTTTTTTCTCCAGACTGGGCAATGTTCCGATGGGAAACTGCTGAAGTTAGTTTCTTATTGCTGACAAAACACATTTGTTCCGAAACGTGTTGTTTAAATCTGTAGGACTCATTTGTGGAATCAATTGCTTTGGAAAGATAATGAGTACCATGAGCAGAAATGGAAATCACACCTTAAAAAGGATATATTGGCCTTAGAGGCAATATAACATAGGTTTAAAGAATGCTACCTGGATTTCGGGAGTTACGTTATAAATAGAGACATGTTGGAATCCTGACGCAGTCACAAAATTCTCAGATATGTCATTGGAAAATAATGGTCCATTATGTGGAAATTTTTGTGGATATAACCACATCTCAGATCCTGTGTGCAACAAATATTTCATGTAAGACTTTTGAAAATGTGTCCATGGTGGTAAAGGATAATTTCCTTACTTCTGTCTGTAAAGATCAATTGATCATTATTAGGTAAGGATGTTCTGGAAACACATCAAGTCAATTCCTATGTGGTCCAATAGTCTTTTGAGAAACATTAGAGAAATCAAAAGTCCCCTTTTCTCCCGACTATGTATAAGCACATGCCTGACAATCAATTATGAGATCTTCTACCTTTTTAATGGTTCCTCTCCACCATACAAAAGTTCAAACACTAGCCTTACATTTGGTGATGCACAGGTGTCAATTCACAACAATAGTTTATGATATTCTTTCATGAAAATACTCTTTTCTCTGTGAGTTCTTGAACTCAGAAGAGGAGGTTCACAGTGAAACAACCTTTTTTTTCTCAAAAATGGGCTCTGTTTGTTGTTTTTTGCTGTGTATCACTATCCTATAGCCCTCAAAGATTAAGTTAACATCCCCTCAAGTCTGTTCTATTATCAACTATTCTAAACACCCCACGTACTACTAAATACTACCATTTCACTTTCTTCAACCAAACCGCTTTACGTCTAAAAGTGGTCACATTTCCAAAGCTACAATATCTTCATACTGTTATATACTATAGAATCATAGAGCCATGCAACATGCAAACAGACCCTCCTGTCTAATTCATCCATGCTGACCAAGTTTCCCAAACTAAACTAAACCTACTTGACAGCATGTGTCCCATAACTTTCTAAACCCTTTCCTATTCATGTACCTGCTCAAATGTCCTCTGGCAGTCCACTCCAAATACGTCCTAGAAATCTGGGCTTCCTTCCACAGATGCTCACTGTAAGATGTTAACTACTTTGTGTATGGCTTTCGATTCCCATTGTTCTCTTGAGCTGTTTCGGATTTTAGTTTTCACCAGAATCCAGATTGTTATTTCCAATGTAAGATCCCCTTTTAGTTGTGGAAAAACTGAAAGAGTTGGGTTAGATATTCAATGACAGTTCTGTCTTGAATTGCATTAAATCACCATAATCATAAAATTCTGACAATGTGCCAAGATCATTAATAAAATTATCAACAGTTTAAAATTACTTTTAAAGTTCCTCCCACATATTTCTTTCCCCACATCATCTATTCAAAGAAGCTTGCGGGACTTAAGTTGTAGAGTTTCTCAGATGTCAGCATCTAACAGGTCATTCTTTACATTTTAGCCTGAATAGTAAGCTTCACAGACTGGTCTGTCAGTGAACTATTGATAGGTCTACCACAGCTGAACCAAATCCTACCATATCTAACTTCTGAAAATAATTTATGGCAGGAGTTACAGACTAATTACTGCAAACACAGTTAGGACAGTTGCAATACTCAGTCTATTAGTCTACCTGAGATTGATGGACACAATACATTGTGGGTGGAACAGTGGTTCACAGCACCAGGGTCATGAGTTTGAGCCCACCCTTAGATCGCTATCTGTCTGAAGTTTGCACATGTCTGTGTGTGTTTCCTCCCATAGCCCAAAGATGTGCAGGTTAGGTGGATTGGCCATGCTAAATTGCGCATATGTGCAGGGTGGACTAGCCATGGAAAATGCAGGATTATAGGGATAGGGTGGGAGGGTGGGTCTGGATGGGTTGCTTTTCAAAGGGTTGGTGTGGACTCAACGGGCCAAATGACCTGCTTCCACACTGTAACGATTCTATGACCATACAGACCCGGGAACTGAAGCGGACATCATCTGGTCTAAGTAAATAATACCATATGATGCTGAGTCATCTAATCATTCAAAAATCATGACAATTAACTAATTATTTTAGACATACATTATTTCTGAAAAAAGACGCATAATGCTGAAACTTTACAAATGCAAGAATGCCAAATTTTAAACATTCACAAGAATTAATGGCATGAGAGAAAAGGGATGCTGATTATTCGGTAAGTTAAGACCATAAGACATAGGAGTGGAAGTAAGGCCATTTGGCCCATCGAGTCCACTCCTCCATTTAAATCATGGCTGATGGGCATTTCAACTCCGCTTCCCTGCACTCTCCCTGTAGCCCTTGATTCCTTGTGAGATCAAGAATTTATCAATCTCTGCCTTGAAGACATTCAACGTCCCAGCCTCCACTGCACTCTGTGGCAATGAATTCCACAAGCCCACCACTCTCTGGCTGAAGAAATATCTCCTCATTTCCGTTTTAAATTTACTCCCTCTAATTCTAAGGCTGTGCCCACGGGTCCTAGTCTCCCCGCCTAACGGAAACAACTTCCCAGCATCCACCCTTTCTAAGCCATACATTATCTTGTAAGTTTCTATTGGATCTCCCCTCAACCTTCTAAATTCCAATGAATACAATCCCAGGATCCTCAGCCGTTCATCGTACGTTAAACCTACCACACCAGGGATCATCCATGTGAATCTCCCCTGGACACACTCCAGCGCCAGTATGTCCTTCCTGAGGTGTGGGGCCCAAAATTGGACACAGTATTCTAAATGGGGCCTAACTAGAGCTTTATAAAGTCTCAGAAGTACATCACTGCTTTTATATTCCAACCCTCTTAGTTGAGTCTGACTGACCTAGGGATGGCCATGGGGGAAGCAGTAGGGAACCATAGGCACCCCAACTGAATACTATAGATTCAGGTATTGAAAGGTACAGGTCTCATCTTTGACCTGAGATGTAGCAACAGAAAACTTAACTTCTTTTTCTGCATGCGTGAATTTGCAGTCATTCACCATTCACAATATTTCTCCAAACCTGGCAAAGCAAATAACAGCTGATTTTAAACAAAAGAACTATCCAACTTTTACCTCAAACTCAGAACAACCAGAGGAAGGAAGAGGAGATACCAGGATGAGGAAGAAGAAGTTGGTATATCGTTAATTATTTCAAAAGGAAATGCATGCAACATCTTAATTCTGCAGAGATAATGGGAACTGCAGATGCTGGAGATTCCAAGATAATAAAATGTGAGGCTGGATGAACACAGCAGGCCAAGCAGCATCTCAGGAGCACAAAAGCTGACGTTTCGGGCCTAGACCCTTCATCAGAGAGGGGGATGGGGGGAGGGAACTGGAATAAATAGGGAGAGAGGGGGAGGCGGACCGAAGATGGAGAGTAAAGAAGATAGGTGGAGAGAGTGTAGGTGGGGAGGTAGGGAGGGGATAGGTCAGTCCAGGGAAGACGGACAGGTCAAGGAGGTGGGATGAGGTTAGTAGGTAGCAGGGGGTGCGGCTTGGGGTGGGAGGAAGGGATGGGTGAGAGGAAGAACCGGTTAGGGAGGCAGAGACAGGTTGGACTGGTTTTGGGATGCAGTGGGTGAGGGGGAAGAGCTGGGCTGGTTGTGTGGTGCAGTGGGGGGAGGGGACGAACTGGGCTGGTTGAGGGATGCAGTAGGGGAAGGGGAGATTTTGAAACTGGTAATCTCCCCTTCCCCTACTGCATCCCTCAACCAGCCCAGTTCGTCCCCTCCCCCCACTGCACCACACAACCAGCCCAGCTCTTCCCCCTCACCCACTGCATCCCAAAACCAGTCCAACCTGTCTCTGCCTCCCTAACCGGTTCTTCCTCTCACCCATCCCTTCCTCCCACCCCAAGCCGCACCCCCCGCTACCTACTAACCTCATCCCACCTCCTTGACCTGTCCGTCTTCCCTGGACTGACCTATCCCCTCCCTACCTCCCCACCTACACTCTCTCCACCTATCTTCTTTACTCTCCATCTTCGGTCCGCCTCCCCCTCTCTCCCTATTTATTCCAGTTCCCTCCCCCCATCCCCCTCTCTGATGAAGGGTCTAGGCCTGAAACGTCAGCTTTTGTGCTCCTGAGATGCTGCTTGGCCTGCTGTGTTCATCCAGCCTCACATTTTATTATCTTAATTCTGCAGTTGTATTATCATTTCTGGAATGGTAACAATTGAGATGTGTTCTCAAGTATTAGCAAAACACTAAAGGTAAGTATCAAAAACACAGTATTTTGTGAAAGCCGTGACAGTCACCACAGAATGCTGACTCTTAGACATTATGTTTGTGCAGTTAACCTGCAATTTACGGACATGGCTTGACTCACTTTAACTCAAATGCTTTAAAAGCAGCAACAGGGGATCAATCTATGACATAAGTGCTTTCAAATTAATATGATTTCAATTTCACATTTCTGGTACATTTCCCTCTTGGATTATTTTATTCGTCCTTTATTTTAATCTACGTCATTGGGGTAAAATGAGAAAACCAATGAAAAATGCCGAGGCAATTGAAATATGCATCTAGCCCATGCCCATTGATGCAATGCAGGCAGCACAAAAGCTTTGTGCTGCCTACTTCTTTTAATGATGTTTGTGTTCAGACAGCAGTAACAACACTGTTTATAATCTGGACACATCAATGAGGGTCCATAAATTGTATCTTGCTGGCATCACTAAAAGCCAGACTGAATTGCTGAAATTTAGTCAGCACTCCATAAAGGGCAGATGTGTTGTAACTGAAGAAAAGTGCTAGTAAACATGCAGGAAGTGAATCTGAGCTAAGAAACAGTGAAGAATGGCACAACATGGGAGTGTCTGGGCTCTAAGCTTTCCAGTGCAGCACTAGAAGTCTTGGTGTAGGAGGTGGCAGAGAGAGAGATGTTTTACATTTAGACAATATGATGTGGAAGGGGAAATAGGCCATTCAGCCCATTTTGTCTGCTTGAATATTCAATGAGATCATACAGCCAGTTCTGCTATACCGCGATAGTTGCATTCCTATGCAACAAGGCTTTATTGAAAATCATGCTGTAGAAATAACATGACCTGTGGGAAAACAGGGTTAGGGGCAGACCACTGAAAAATATCAGTAAAAATCACTCAAAAGCTGATCATAAAGGATAGCACAGTTTGAATAAATGTTTAATTCATATCTAATAACGAAATAAAAGTAAATTTAACACCTTACCTTGAAAAATATCAAAATGGCTTGTTGGGGGAGGACGTTTTGAGGTTGCTCTGTTGTTAATGCAGGGGCTGAGGGTTGTCATCATCATCATCACCACCTTCAGGCATGGTTGTAGTTGCAGGGTTAGGTTGTACTCAGGACGAAGCCAACAAAGTGATCACATGATGCCAGCGCAAAAACCCTTTAAGCGCTAACATTGCCCACATTCAGGACAAAGCCTGATGATCATGTGATGTTGACGCTTACTCCTCTGTACACCAACGGAATCATGTTATAGCCAACACAAAGTTCACATTTGAGAAATAATGTTCTCCAATTTGTCAGTCGCATTATAGCCAATTCACATTGCCAGAGCACACTTTATAGCAGAACCAACTGTAGTTGACTTGATAATCCTCAACTTCGCCTTCCTAGCTTTCCCCATTTAATCTTGATTCGCTTCCTGGTTAAAATGGTCTGTCTCAGCATTGAATATAAAACTACTCGACCCCTGCTGCCGTCTGCCGTAAAGAATTTCATAGATTCACCACCCTCTGAGAGAAGAAATTTCTCCTCATCTCTATTCTAACTTTGTGACCTCTTACACTGAGATTAAGTCCTCTGGTCCTTGGCTGTTCCACAAGGTGATACAACTTTTCCTTAGCTACCCTGTCAAGCCCTCATTTAGATTTTCTCTCAACATTTTAAACTCCAGTGAGCATGATTCTAACCTACTTAACATCTCTTCATAGGAACATCCTTAAGAGGAGGATCCATAGTAATTTTGATTTTGTTCCCTAAGAAGGTTAACCTAGTAGGCCTTCTCTGCAATGACTTCAATGCCACTATATCTTCCTTTATGATGGGAGACCAAAACTGGGTGCCGTATTTTAAGTGTAGTCTAACTAGTGCTTTGTATAGCATTAACAAGACTTAATTATTTTTACAGAAATAACAAAGTATAGAGCTGGATAAGCGCAGCAGGCCAAGCAGCATCAGAGGAGCAGGATAGCTGACGTTTTGGGTCTTCTGAAGAAGGGTCTAGGCCCGAAACGTCGGGCTTCCTGCTGCTCTGATGCTGCTTGGCCTGCTGAATTCATCCAGCTCTACACCTTGTTATCTCAAATTCTCCGGCATCAGCAGTTCCTGGTATCTGTCGAATTACTTTTACACTCCATTTCTTTTGAAAAGAAGGCTAACAGTTCATTTGCCTTCTGTATTATGGACTGAATATGGATGCTTGATTTCAGTAATTTGAAACAAGGATTGCCAAATCCCTCAGTGTTGCTGCTTTCATAGAATCGTAGAATCACATAGTGCAGAGGAGACCCTTCAGCCCAACAAGGCTGTACTGCCAAAAATGCCACCAAATTACTCCCATTTTCCTGTATTAAGCCCATGGCCTTCCTGCAGTCTTTTTTCCAGTTAAGTAATATTCAGCTCTTCTATTTTCCCCCCCAGACCATTAAACCATAAGACATAGGAGCAGAAGTAGGCCATGCAGCCCATTGAGTCTGTTCCACCATCATCTCTGATAGCAACTTCTAAATCTATGCCCACCACCATATAGAAGGAAACAGGCAACAAATAAATCAAACACCACCACCTGCAAGTTACCTAACTACCCTGACTTGGATTCAAGTCTTATTCACATTTAATTCACATTTCTTCAGTGCTGGTGAACTGCCTTTCTAACAGCATTGTAGGTCTCCCAACACCAAATGGAAATGCAATGGTTCAAGCAGGCAGCTCACCGCCTCCTTCTTTAAGAAAACTAGGGATGATCCATCCAGCAATTCTCACATCCCGTGGAGCTGATAAATAAAAAGAGTTTGTGCTAATCAGCGTACCAAATTGCTTCAGAAAATAAAAGTGTGCCACAGTTGTCAAGCCCTTGTGGAGCCCAGAGAGTTGGCAGCAGAGAGTTGGTCATAGAGGTGAGTTTGAACAGCATTGTGAGAAATACGGAGTTGCATGAATTCAGAGAAGGAAGGGCAGAGCCGACACAAAGGCCTTTCAGGTCTGTTGTAGAACGTTAGTAGATCACAGGGAATGTTTTGGATGTATTTTTAACAACTGTCCATATTTTGGAGTTGACTGGCAGTGGTTAAGGAAAGTAGAGATGTGTATTTTCAGCCCTTAGCTTTTGCTGACTTTCCCTTGGTGAATTTTTCTGCTTGTTGACTCAGCTGTATTTCAAGTCATCCGGCAAGACAAAACTCCTCCAAAAAAAGACACATCTTGTTTTATTGGCCATGTAGTGGCTTTGTCAGCTGCTCTTGAGTGGTCTAAAGGGTAGAATGATCATATCCAAGCACAAAGTGCTCAAGCTGCATTTATATTTGAAATCTGGCTCACTAAACAATCTGAATGTATAAGATTGTGAATGGCATAAATAGCGTGGAAAGTATGAGGCTTTTTCCCCAGGATGGAGGGGTCAATTACCAGGGGACACTGGTTCAAGGTGCAAGGGGGGAACTTTAAAAGAGATGTGTGGGGAATGTTTTCACACAAAGGGTAGTGAGTGCATGGAATGCACTTCCAAAGAAGGTGGTGGAGACAGACACAATAGCAGCTTTCAAGAAACACCTGGCAAATACATGAAGAGGAAGCGAATAGAGGATTGGGGATTCTATAAGCAAAGACAATTTTAAAATGGAAGGGTAAAATGTGTCAGTGCAGGCTTGGAGGGCTGAAGGGCCTGTTCTTGAGCTGTCTTGTTCTTTGTTCTTGATCTTTTATAAGCAATTTTGAATGATTTTTTTCTCATTGCCTCCAGTTTCCTCTTCGTACACCGTAACTCATAGTGAGGTACAAATACAGAAGTTGCTGGAAAAGCTCAGCAGATCTGGCAGGATCTATGAAGGAAAAAAACAGAGTTAATGTTTCAGGTCCAGTGACCCTTCCTCAGAACTGATGGTGGATGGGAAAACGTCAGTTTACATGCAGAAAATAGGGAGGTGGGTGGGGTAGGAAGTAAACGATAGGATAGAGCCCAAAGAGAGAAAAAGACAGTTGGACAGACAAAGGAGTTGCGACTTACTCTTTATCCCAGCCCCCTACCCCACATACCAGGCCTTGTTACCACACAGCCTGCCATTATACATCCCCTGTTGTTGGTCACTAACAGTCCCCATTAACAACTATTCACCCTCCCAGCTGATCGTTAGCAACTGCTTTGTCTGTCCAACTGTCTTTCTCTCCTTTTCTATCATTTACTCCCTATCTCACCCACCTCCCTATTTTCTGTATATAAACTGACATTTTCCCAGACACCATCAGTTCTAAGGAAGGGTCACCGGACCCGAAACGTTAACTGTTTTTTTTCCTTCACAGATGCTGCCAAACCTGCTGAGCTTTTCCAGCAAAGTGTGTAGCTGGATGAACATAGCAAGCCAAGCAGCATCTCAGGAGCACAAAAGCTGACGTTTCGGGCTTAGACCCTTCATCAGAAAATGATTTTTGATGAAGGGTCTAGGCCTGAAATGTTGGCTTTTATGCTCCTAAAATGCTGCTTGGCCTGCTGTGTTCATCCAACTCCACACTTTGTTGTCTCGGATTCTCCAGTATCTGCAGCTTCCATTATCTCAGAGCTTTTCTAGCAACTTTGTTTTTGTTCCTGATTTATAGCATCCACAGTTCTTTTGTTTTTTACTCATAGTGAGGTGCAAGTTTTCAGTGTCAACCATGACCAGTTGGGGAATTCCTGCTTCTAAAGCAGAAAGCTCACAGTTCGTGTCCCACTCCAGGTTTTGAGACAAAAAAATCAAGGCTGACACAAAAGTGCAAAACTGAGGGATTGCTGTGCTACATGAGATGATTGCCTTTTGGATGAGATGTTAAACTAGTGCCCTTCTGAATGGTTGTTTAGATATATTATTGACCAAACTGCATTTGAAAAACAGCTGGAGTGTTATATTTGTTGCCCAAAGCAACATTAATCCCTTATCAACATTGTATGAAAAGAAATACTGTGATCATTAACACTGATAACTATAGGAGTTTGCAGTGCACATGTTGTAGTTTCTGCATTGTACAATAACAACAGTTTCAAAGCAATCTATAAATCTGTAAACCGATGATGAAAGGACTTAGCAGGAGTATTAAGCACAGTTAATCCTGCCTCTGATCTGTGGATCATTCATCTACTGGAATATCGTTTATCTCTTGGATATCCTTTGTGAAGGATGTCATGCTTTGTAGACACTGCTGCTGATCCATTACACTATCTGGTCATTTCCTTCCTGGAAGACATCTGCCCGTTGAAGTAAGTACTCTTTTCCAGGATTTCTGGAAAAAGCAATTGTTTTTCATTAGAAGAGTTAGTCGCTGTCCTTGCAGAACTCTGAATTCGTAAAGTAGGCAATTTCTTCTTCTTGACATTTCCTGATTCAGTAAACATTGGTCCAGTTCCCATGGAGTCAAATGCACCTTCTTTCCCTGGAGTTGATAACAGAATGGTTTACAAGACTTGACAATACTGTATAATTGCAGATTTCAAAAGAAGATATAAGATCTTTAATCTCCCTCAGCCCTCTGATCGCCTCACTGTTGACAAAGCCAGGTTTATCTCTAGTAATGCTCACTTTTGCCGAGTATATATTTTCCTATTTACCTTTGCAAAGGGAAATTTGGAAAAAAAGTCATTTTTTTCAAGCATTAGTAAGTCATTCATGATTGTGAACTACTGTTGGTGTTCAATGTTTCAGTTCTCAGCCAAATTACTGCAGCACAATTTTAGTTACTTTTTTTCATTCTTTACATTTGGTTAAGCCTCTCCTGGTTTGCTGGACACTCTTTATTTTTGGACAAAATCAAACTCAACTTTAAAGCCATCATTGGTAACCTCATCAAATTTGTTATTCATTTTGAGTTCTGCCTTTCACCAGAGAAGCCGAATAAAATATTCTACTGGTTGTCCTTCAGTTGACTTATGAGGAAGGGTTGAGTAGGTTGGGCTTGTACTCTTAGAAGAATGAGATGAGGCTGAATTAAACATAAAAGATTTTTAAGTTGCCTTCTAGGGTAAAAACAGAGAGGTTGTTTCCCACAGTGGGGCAGTCTGGGTCTGGAGGGTGTAATTTCAGAGTCATGAGTTGCTCATTTATGTCAGTGATGAGAAGAATGTTTTTCTCTCAGACAGCAGTCAGCCTGTAGAATTCTATACTACAGAGTGCTGTTGCTGCTGTGTTAATAAATATACCCAAATCAGAGACAGATATGCATTTAATCAATAAGGGAGGGTTATCGTGAGAAGCGAAGAAAGTGGAGTTAACAATTTTCAGATCATCAATGATCTCATTGTTTCGTGAAGCAGACTCAGTTGGTTGAATGGATTACTTCTGCTCCTACATTTTATGGTCTGGTGGTTGGACCAATTGTTCAATGTGAGGAAGTTGATTTCTTTTAAATTCCGATCAGGCCAGGTAAGGATGGCAGTTTCTTTCCCTAAAGGACATTAGTAAAATGGGTTTTGCCAATGTTTTCATGGTCATCATGACAATTGTAATTTCAGATTTTTTATTGAATTCAAATTCCACCAGGGTCCCCAAAACATTACCTGGGTGTCTGGAGTAACAGTTCAGCGATAATACTACGAGATCATCACAATTCTACTTCGTGACTTGCCCCTGGGCTCAGAGGTAAAGATATTGTGAGCTACATAAATATTTTCAACTCTCTTATGTGCATTGCACTGTAGTGAAACTGACAACATTCCAATGTTCTGACAGTTTTTCCACCAAAGTCACATTGTCTGATCTCTGACTATTTCTTATGCATCTTCTGGCATGGTAACCAATCTAATCTGATGGTAGTATTGCACTTGTAATTTACTTATTTGTGGGAAGCATGCATCAAAGTCTGTGCCAACCATATTGCTCATCACTAATTTGAAAAGATAGTGTTAAGCTACCTGCTTGAACTGCAGCTGTCCATTTAGTGTATACAATGCCGTTAGGGAAGGAGTCCCAGCTTTCTCCCTCAAAAGAATGGTTACATGTTTCCAAGTCAGGATGGTGAGTGACTTGGTGAGGAACTTATAGATAATACTATTCTCGTATATCTGCTGCCCTTATCAATCTGGATGATAGTGGTCATGAGTTTGAAAAGTGCTGTCCATACAGGTTTAAAGTCATACAGACCAGAAACAGACCCTTTATTTCAACTCATCTGTGCCAACCTGACTCATTCTGACCTAGTCACGTTTGTCAGCATTTTGTCCTTATCCCTCTAAACCCTTCCTATTCATACATCCATCCAGATGCCTTTTAAATGTTGTAATTGTACCAGCCTCCTCCATTACCTCTGGCAGCTCATTCCAGGCACATGTCACCCTCAGTGTGAAAATGTTACCTCTTAGGTCCTTTTTAAATCTTTAACCCACATCCTCTAGTTTTGGAATCCCCAACCCTTGGAAAAAGACTTTGGCTATTCACCTTATGTGTGCCCCTTTTGATTGTATAAACTTCTATAAGGTCACCTCTTAGTCTCTGATGCTCCAGGGAAGAAAGTCCCAATGGCTCAAAATCTCTAATCTCAGCAATTTGCCAGTAAATCTTTTCTGCACCCTCTCAAGTTTAATAACACCCTTCCTATAGAAGGGCAACCAGAATTGTATGCAGAATTGTATTCCAAAAGCGGCCTTGCCCACTTCCTGTACAGCCACAACATAGTGGACAGGGCCTGGGAAATGAATATTCAAGGATATAATTGCTATCGAAAGGACAGACTGGTGGGCAGAGGGGGTGGGGTAGCCCTGTTGGTGAGGAATGATATTCGGTCCCTTGCAAGGGGGGACATAGAGTCAGGAGATGTAGAGTCAGTATGGATAGAACTGAGAAATTCTAAGGGTAGAAAGACCCTAATGGGAGTTATCTACAGGCCCCCAAACAGTAGTCAGGAGGTAGGGTGCAGGTTGAATCAAGAGTTGAAATTGGCCTGTCACAAAGGTATCACTATAGTTGTTATGGGAGATTTCAACATGCGGGTAGACTGGAAGAATCAGGATGGTACTGGACCCCAAGAAAGGGAGTTTGTAGAGTGCCTCCGAGATAGATGCTTAGAACAGCTTGTACTGGAGCCTACCAGGGAGGAGGCAATTCTGGATCTGGGACCTCAAAGTAAAGGAGCCATTAGGAGGTAGTGACCATAATATGATAAGTTTTAATCTGCAGTTTGAGAGGGAGAAGGGAGAATCGGAAGTGTCAGTATTGCAGTTGAACAAAGGGAACTATGGAGCTATGAGGGAGGAGCTGCCCAATTTTCAGTGGTACAATACCCTAGCAGGGATGGCAGTGGAACAACAATGGCAGGTATTTCTGGATATAGTGCAGAAGGTGCAGGATCAGTTCATACCAAAGAGGAAGAAAGAACCTAAGGGGAGGCAGGGGCGGCCGTGGCTGACGAGGGAAGTTAAGGATTGTATAAAAATAAAAGAGAAGTATAACATATCAAGGATGAGTGGGAAGCCGGAGGACTGGGAAGCTTTTAAAGAGCAACTGCGGATAACTAAAAAGGCAATACACAGAGAAAAAATGAGCTATGAAGGAAAACTGGCCAAAAATAGTAAGGAGGATAATAAAAGCTTTTTTAGGTTTGTGACAAGAAAAGAAAGGTTACGACTAAAATTGGGCCCTTGAAGTCAGAAATGGGTGAATTTATTATGGGGAACAAGGACATGGCAGATGAGTTGAATAGGTACTTTGGATCTGTCTTCACTAGGGAAGACACAAGCAATCTCCCAGATGCAGTAGTGGCTGGAGGACCGAGGGTAATGGATGAACTGAAGGGTATTTATATTAGGCAGGATATGGTGTTGGATAGACTGTTAGGTCTGAAGGCTGATAAGTTCCCTGGACCTGATGGTCTGCATCCCAGGGTACATAAGGAGGTGACTGTAGAAATTGTGGACGCGTTGGTAATTATTTTCCAAGGTTCTATAGATTCAGGATCAGTTCCTGTGGATTGGAGGGTAGCAAATGTGGTCCCACTTTTCAAGAAAGGAGGGAGGGAGAAAACGGGAAATTACAGACTGGTTAGCCTGACATCAGTGGTGGGAAAGATGCTGGAGTCAATTTTAAAAGATGAAATTATGACTCATTTGGATAGCAGTAACAAATAGTTCAGAGTCCGCATGGATTTACGAAGGGGAAATCGTGCTTGACTAACCTTCTGGAATTTTTTGAGGATGTATCTATGAAGATGGATACGGAAGAGCCAGTAGATGCAGTGTACTTGGACTTTCAGAAAGCCTTTGATAAAGTCCCGCATAGGAGATTGGTGAACAAAATTAGGGCACATGGTATTGGGGGCAAAATACTGAGGTGGATTGAAAATTGGCTGGCTGACAGGAAGCAAAGAGTAGTGATAAACGGGTCTCTTTTGGAATGGCAGGCAGTGACCAGTGGGGTACCACAAGGTTCGGTGCTGGGACCGCAGCTGTTTACAATATATATTAGTGATATAGACGAAGGCATTAGATGTAATATTAGCAAATTTGCTGATGACAAAAAGTTGGGTGGCAGTGTGAAATGTGAGGAGGATGTTATGAGAATACAGGGTGACGTGGACAGGCTAGGTGAGTGGACGGATGCATGGCCGATGCAGTTTAATGTGGGTAAATGTGTGGTTATACACTTTGGTGGCAAGAACAGGAAGGCAAATTACTATCTCAATGGAGTCAAGTTAGGTAAAGGGGAAGCACAACGAGATCTAGGTGTTCTTGTACATCAGTCAATGAAAGCAAGCATGCAGGTACAGTGAAGAAAGCTAATAGCATGCTGGCCTTCATCACAAGAGGAATTGAGTATAGGAGCAAAGAGGTCCTTCTGCAGCCCCTACAGGGCCCTGGTGAGACCGCAGCTGGAGTATTGTGTGCAGTTTTGGTCTCCCAATTTGAGGAAGGACATTCTTGCTTTTGAGGGAGTGCAGCGTAGGTTCACAAGGTCAATTCCCGGAATGGCTGGACTATCATATGTTGAAAGATTGGAGCGACTGGGCTTGTATACTCTTGAGTTTAGAAGGATGAGAGGGGATCTGATTAAGACGTATAAGATTATTAAGGGATTGGACACTGTGGAGGCAGCAAGCATGTTTCCACTGATGGGTGAGTCCAGGGCCAGAGGACACAGTTTAAAAATAAGGGGTAGGCCATTTAGAACAGAGTTGAGGAAAAACTTGTTCACTCAGAGAGTGGTGGATATATGGAATGCTCTGCCCCAGAAAGCAGTAGAGGCTAACTCTCTGGATACTCTCAAGAAAGCGATAGATAGAGCTCTTAAAGATAGTGGAATCAAGGGTTATGGGGATAAGGCAGGAACAGGATAGTGATTGAGGATGATCAGCCATGATCATAATGAATGGTGGTGCTGGCTCGAAGGGCCAAATGGCCTACTCCAGCACCTATTATCTATTGTCTATTGTCTATAACATAACATCCTAACTCCTACATTCAATGCCATGACCAATGAAGGCAAGTGTATCAAACGCCTTCTTGAGCAAATAAAACTGAAAGAACTGCAGATGTTGTAAATCAGGAACAAAAACAGAAGTTGCTGGAAAAGCTCAACAGGTCTCAATTACTAGGGGTCATGAGTTCAAAGTGAGAGGAGGAAAGTTTATGGGAGATATGCATGGAAAGTTCTTTACGCAGAGGGTGGTGGGTGCCTGGAATGCAATGCCAGCGAAGGTGGTAGATGCAGACACTGTAGTGTCTTTTAAGATGTATTTGGACAGGTCCATGAATGGGCAGGGAGCAAAGGGATACAGACCCTTAGAAAATAGATGACAGGTTTAGACTTAGGATCTTGATCGGCACAGGCTTGGAGGGCCAAAGGGCCTGTTCCTGTGCTGTAATTTTCTTTGTTCTTTGTTCTTGGTCTGGCAGTGTGTGTGAAGATAAATCAGAGTTTGCGTTTCTGGTCTAGTGACCTTTCCTAAAAACTGATGGTAGTTAGGAAAACGTTGGTTTTTATGCAGAAGATAAGGTGGGTGGAGGCATGAGGAATAAACAATAGGTAGGGATAGAACCCAAAGAGAGAGAAGAATGGCTGGACAAAGGAGTCGATAATGATCTGTCTAGGAGGATGAATAATTGCTAATGGAGACAGTTACTGATGAACAATGGGTTGTGTGTAATAGCAGACCATGTGATCACAAGGCCTGGTGTGTCGGGGTTGGGGCTAACATGTAAGGGTACAAGACCTAAAGTTATTGAATTCGATATTGAGCCCAGAAAGCTGTAGGTTCCCTAAGTGGAAAATGAAATACTACTCTTCTAGGTTACACTGATCTTCGCTGGAGCCCTCCAGCAAGCCTCAGACTGAGATAATGGCCAGGGAACAGAGTGGTGTGTTGAAGTGGCAGGCAACTGGAAGCTCAGGGTCTTTTTTGCAGGTAGAATGTAAATGTTTCACGAAACGGTCACGCAGTCTATGCTTCATTTCTCCAGTGTAGAGGAGACCGCATTCTGAGCAGCGAATGCAGTGGACTAGATTGTGTGAAGTGCAGGTGAAGCACTGTTTCACCTGAAAGGTATGCTTGGGCCCTTGGATACTAAAGAGGGATGAGGTAAATATCCAGGTGTTACGTCTTTGAGAATTGCAGTTGTAGCTGCCGTGGGGCTATTGAAAGTGGGGTTGTTGAGAGTGAAGGAAGAGTGGACCAGGGTGTCCGGTGGGATTGGTCCCTGTGGAAGACAAACAACAGGGGTCGGGGAGGGGAAAGTGTGTCTGGTGGTGACATCTCACTGAGATGGCAGAAATGACGTCTGATGATCTTCTAGATGTGGATGGTGGTGGGATGGTAGGTAAGAACAAGGGGAACCTTATCACTGTTGTGGGAGGGAAGAGCCGGGGTGAGGCCTGAAGTGTGGGTTGGATTTGGTTGAAGGCCCTATCAACAGTAGCTTTGGGGAATCCTCGGTTGAGGAAGAAGGTGAACATTTCAGAGGCTCCCTTGTTGAAGTTGGCCTCATCTGAACATTTGCAATGGAGATGGAGGAACTTTGTTTGAAATTGTCCATTCTACTAATTCCCCTTTATCCTTGCTTTGTGTTAGGCCTTTACAGTATTTACAGAAGCAGCACCGTTCTTACAGAACAAGAAGGTATATTACATGATACTCATAAGAACAATTTCAAACGGTCTGGTGTAATAGTATAAAAGAACAAGCACCAAACGCTGGAGATCTGAAACTAAAACAGAAATTGATGGAGGAACTCAGCAAGTTGGACAGCATCCCTGGACCGAAAAACATTTAACATTAACTCTGATTGAAGGGTCTAGGCCCGAAATGTCAGCCTTTGTGCTCCTGAGATGCTGCTTGGCCTGCTGTGCTCATCCAGCTCCACACTTTGTTTTCTAACATTAACATTTCCAGTTCAGTGAATCGACTCTGAAAGCAACTGGAAAGAGTGGTGTTTATGTTGATGATGGCGGGTGGAGTTGTCTGTGGGGGTAAAGAACTGAAACGGATAGTTGGGGACCATGCCCAGAGAAAGAGACAGAAGAGGGGAATGGAAGCAGAAAAAGAGATTGCTGATAGTAAGCCTGGGAATAAGTTAATGCTGAATAGGTGATCATGGGAATTGTGAATAGTTAAAAATGGGTTGTATGTGCTGGGAACAACCTGTATAGAACAGGACCTGGAGGTGTTGGAGGGTGGGAGATGGGGTAATGTACATGAGGGAAAGTGTTCATGCTCCAAAGCTGTTAAATTCAATGTTGAGTCCTGAAGAGTGTAGGGTATCTAGGTGGAAGATGGGGCGTTGTTCCTTCAGTTTGTGTTGAGTTTCACTGGAGGCAGTGACAGAAACATTGGCATGGGAACATGGTGGTGTGTTGAAGTGACTGGGAGCTTGGAGTCATTTCTATGGGGATAGAACAAGGGTATTTTGCAAAATGGTTACCCAGTCTGTGTTTCACCTCTCCAATGTAGAGGAGACCACATTGTGCACAATTGGTACAGTAGACTAGAATGCATGAAGTACAAGTAAATTGCTGCTTCACATGAAAGGTGTGTCTGGGACCTTGCACAGTGAGAAGGGAGGAGGTAAACACGTTCTGAGATTGAATGGGAAGTGTTGTGGGGGTATGGAGATGTGTTGGGAATGGAAGAGAAATAGAACCAAGGTGTACTAGGGGGAATGATCACTGCAGAATGCTGACAAAGAGGGGAGGGAATAAATGCCTGGCAGAAGTACAGGAAACAGGTTGGATACAGTGGAGATCCCTGTCATCCATGGTAATGGGGAATACCTGATTCCTGGAAAAAAAGGTGGACATTTCTGAGGGGTCCCTTACCCTGACACATATCCTCCAACTCCCCACCACCCATCTTGCAGAAGATGGCATCATGACAACAGATGCAAATTTACTGATCATACCTATGTTCACATCGAAATCATTTATATAACTGACGAAAAGCAGTGGATCCAGCGCCAATCCTTGTGGCACACCATTAGTCACAGGTCTCCAGTCTGAAAAGCAATCCTCCACCACCACCACTCCTCTCCATCTTCTACCTTCAAGCCACTTCTGTATCCAAATGGCTAGTTCTCAAACATCTTTGGCAGGACGTGAATTGAACAAGTAAACTTCTCCTCTGGAGCCAGATGCAATACCATCACACCGCAAGCCCACATTGCTTCTTATTACTTCCATGAATGATTGGATGTGAGCATAGGAGGCATGTTTGCTGATGACACCAAAATTGGAGGTATAGTGGAAAACAAAGAACGTTACCTCAGACTACAACAGGATCTTGATCAGGTGGGCCAGTGGGCTGACGAGTGACAGATGGAATTTAATTTAGATAAATGTGAGGTGCTGCATTTTGGAAAGGCAACTCAGGGACAGGATTTACACACTTGATGGGAAGGTCCTGGGCAGTGTTGCTGAACAAAGAAACCTTGATTAGATTAGATTCCCTACAGTATGGAAACAGGCGCAACAAGTCCACGCTACCCCTTGGAACATCCCACCCAGACCCATCCCCCTATAACCCACACACCCCTGAACACTATGGGCAATTTAGCATGGCCAATCCATCTAACCTGCACATCTTTGGACTGTGGGAGGAAACCAGAGCACCCGGAGGAAACCCACACAGACACGGGGAGAATGTGCAAACTCCACACAGACAGTTGCCCGAGGTAGGAATCGAGCCTGTGTCCCTAGTGCTGTGAGGCAGCAGTGCTAATCACTGAGCCACCGTACCATCCCTCTAAACCTTTCCTATCTATGTACCTGTTGAAAAGTCTTAAGACCATAATTACCACAACCTTAGGGAGTTGGTACAAACACATCTACTTCCTCCTAATGTTAGAGTAGTACTCCTTGCCCCCAGCTACAGACTGTGTGTGACGATAATGAATTGGATGCAGACAAAGCTTTCTGAGAAAGCTTCCTGAAACGTTAACGTTGATATTTTTTCTTCACAGATGCTGCCAGACCTGTTGAGCTTTTCCAGCAATTTCTGTTTTTGAACATGAATTTTAACTCTTTCAGAAGCCTTAGCTTATATAAAACCCTTTACTACCTAATCTATCAAAAAGTCTACCTTGAATGAATTCAATGACCCAGCCTCCACTGTTTTCTGGAGAAGAGAATTCTACACAAAGATAACCCTTGGGGAAATAAATTCTCCTCATCTCTCTCAAAAGGAAGAATTTTTATTTTATACTGTGTGCCCTGCGTCTAGTCTTCCCACAAGAGGAAACATTTTCCTCGTGTCTATCCTTTTCTTCTCAGAATCTTATGCTTCAATGAGATCATCTTTTTTCTTATAAATATAATTGACTTAGACCCAAACTGTTCAACTGTAAGATTAGCCGTTCATCTTAGAAATAAATCAAATGAACCTTGCTGAATTGATTCTAGACTACATATATCCATTTACAAGGAACCCAGAATTGTATACAATGCTCTAGATGTCACCTCACCAGTGTCTCATGCAGCTACATTTATACTCCATTTCCCTTGTAATAAATGACAATTTGCCTCCCTCATCAGTTGCTATACGCCATAAAGTTTGTGCTAATCAGGTTCCAGGATTACTATGCATTTGTTTCCCTCATCCAAATTGTTGATATAGACAGTAAACAGCTGAGGTCCTAACACTGATCCTTGTAGCAGTCCATTGTGGTCATAATCAAAGAGTCCTACAGCATGGAGACAGGCTCTTCAGCCCAAAATGGCCCAAAATGTCATCCAATAATAATCCCATTTCTCTGTACTTGGCCCATATCCTTCTAAACCTTTCCTACCGATGTATTCATCCAAATGTCTTAAAATATTGTTCATGTACCTGCTTCTACCATTTCTGCTGGCAGCTCATTCCCTATGTGTACAATGCTCTGGGTAAAAAGTTGCCCCTCAGGCTCCTATGTAACCTTTCCCTTCTTACCTTACACTGTTGCCCGCTAGACCTCAATTCCCTAACCCTGGGAAAACAACTGAGGGTGTGAAGGCCAGTGTGCTAAAAGCCTTCTTCGGAGCACTGTCCACCTGTGACCATTTTCAGAGAACCATGCACCTGAACTCCGAGGCAAACTCCTTAAGGCCCTACCATGAAACTCCTACCTTAATCTGACTTTCCAAAATGCAATATCCCACGTTTATCTGTATTAAACTCCATTTGCCATTTCTTGGCCCTCTTCCCCAGTTGATCAAGGTCCTGCTGCAATTTCTGATAACCTTTCTCATTGCCCACGATGCCACCTTTTTTTTAGTGTCATCTGCAAACTTACTATTTATGCTTTGTACGTTCTCATCCAAATCATTGATATAGATATCGAACAGTAATGGGCCCAGCACTGACCTCTGAGGCACACCGCTAGCCACAAGCCTCCAGTTTGACAAGCACCCTTAACAGTATTATTCTCTGCTTCCTACCATCAAGCCACTCTTGTATCCAATTTTCCAGCTGTCCCTGAATTCCATGCAATCTAACCTTCTAGAACAGCCTACCATGTGGAACCTTATCAAAGGTGTTACTGAAATCCAAATAGACTACATCTACTGCCCTACCCTCATCAGCTTTCCTGATCACTTCATCAAAGAACTCTAATTAATTTGTGAGGCATGGTTTCCCACATGCAGAGTCATGCTAACGACTCCTATTCAAACCCTGTCTTTCTAAATTCATGTATATATTATGCCTCAGAATCTTCTCAAGTAACTTACCTACCACAGATGTTAAACTTACTGGTCTATAATTCCCAGGTTTTTCTTTGCAGCCCTTCTCGAATAAGTGCACGACACTCACTATACGCCAGCCCTTTCTTATGTTTAGCTCCACCCACAAAGCCTCACTGGATGATCCCTCAGTTATTTTGTCTCTGACTGATCCTGTGATACTCCCCTTAATCAAAAATGCAACACCCTTCCCCTCTTTCCTCCACCTCTGTCCTGCCTAAAGCACCAGTACCCTGGCACATTAAGCTGTCAGTCCTGTCCCTTCCTTAGCCATGTTTCAGTAATGTATTCTAAACTCTTTGAGATGCCCAGTAACCATAAAAATTGCTACATAAATTCAAATCTTTCTGTACATATCCATAGGTTTTTGTTACTTATTATTCTTTGTGTGAAAACTCAGTCGGTGGACACCTACACACTAATCAATCATTGAGGCATCACGGCTAATCTCAATCCTGTGCTCTCCTGAAATTCATAATTTGGACAGCATTTTGTGCAAGTGGTGAATATCTCACTAGCAGGCGTGAGTATTCAGTTTCCCCCTTTAGGGAAGGCACACAGTATAATCAAATGTGTGTATACCTTCCCCCACGCCCCCATTGCAAGAGCTGCGAGCTATTCTGAGGCTGTGAGCTATGCATTGCTCGACAGCACTGCCACGGCAGTGGTGACTGCTGCCAGTACTGCACCCTCCCAGGCTTGGGCCCCAGATTGTTGTTAAATCATGATGGGAGGATGCTTGTGAATTGGAGATCATTGAGGAAAGGTGGAAGAGTTTGGCTGCAAAGCTCGAGGGCTGGCTCTCTGTTTGTACCCTCTTCTTGAAGTTGAGTCATTTGATTAGGACTTTGCAAGAGAAGCACAAACCCTGGAATCTCACAAGCAATTCCATAGAGGTTGTTTCCTGGACTTTCCATGGGGTGATCCCCCATCCACCACTCAGTGAAAACCATCAACAGCAAGATGAGGCCTCTTAAGTGATCCTTGATTGTTTTGTTTAGGTATTTAATTGGAAATAGGGCAGGAAGGCCATTTTCAAGCCATCCTACCCCAAGCTTAAATCAAGGCAGTGCTGGAATGAGACAGGTTCAACAGAGGGAATGAAATTCCACTCAGAAATACCTTTTGCCAGAAATTACTCCAACATGATCTGGCCCAGGAATACTGGCCAGTCCTATTTATCCACCTGATATTCAACTCAATGCACTCACATTCATTTCATTGCCCAACGATTACCCTGGCTGCTGCCATCGAACACTACACGTAATACTGATCAGTCTCGCAGTCTCTGTAAAGTTTGGTGCCACAATTAGCAGTACCTGCAACAGCTAATCCATTGAGGAAATTCTATATTTAATATGATTAATTGATATCACAATAAAATGACTGACAAAGGCAATGGGGGCTACAAACACCAGCAGCACAACTGAGATTGCAGAATCCTTTACATTTAAAGCATGCTGCACTTGGATTAATGTTGCTGTCAGTCTTGGCTGATTACTTCAATGGCATGAATTCAAATGTTTCCAGTCAGTAGTGCATTTATCCTTAAAATTCAGCAAGAACGATGAATTGCTTGCCTATTTGAAGAAACCCTGTTAACAGGGACATGATGAGACAACTTGGCAAATGTAATTCTGCTTGTACTTCACGATTTTCATCCAATTTCTCCTTTCTAAACATCGGAATCCTTCATTTCCCAACAAGAGCACAGCTCATGTTTATTTTCTCAACAACATAGTATTGGAAACCCTGTAACTGCACCTTTGTGCAGATTGTCACGTTTGTGGATTGAGGAGAAAGTTTGATTCATGTACGTTATGCTCTCATTTAATGTGGCCTTCCTTTCAAACTAATCTCCTTGACAATTTTAGGTCACTTCCATGAATTTAAAATCATCCAGCCAGTCGCCTCTTTGTACTTGGTCTGACTTTGGAGTGGTGAAGATACTGCTAAGTAGACAGCTGTAATACACTATACATTGAGTTATAGTCTGAAATGAGAGCACACAATGCTCTTTAATATATCTTTTGAAATGCTGAAAGTGCACATCTATTGCTGAACAAATTAACCATGAGACCAATGTTAGACCTTATTTAAAACAGAAATTTTGGGTGAACTAGTTTTAGAGCAGCGGTGTAATTTGGTGACAAAGGATTTTGTGCTTCTACCTCACTAAGTTTCTAACCTTAGAGCTGATGTTATGAAGAACTCAATATAAAAGCTTCTATAATCTCTAGAGAAATAGGAAAATCAGACTGAGGATGATTTTCTAGTCAGTTTGTACTATTTACAGCACAGAAGCGTCCTGGAAAAGGCAGATAGAGGGGCCTCAAAAATTCACAAGGTACAATTTGACTGCTTAAATCAAAATCAGAGTTGGCATTGCCCCCTGTAATGATGCTATTGAGTTCTGTGGGGTCAGTGGAAGTGGTGAAGGGTGTGAGTTTTTTTTTTATTGGACAATACAGGGGCATTTCTAATGTCTGCTTCTTGGAAATCTACTTGCCAGCCACAGACAAACCAATCAGCATTCTCTTTTCGTGTTGCAAAACTCCACTCTGAATCTGGTTTACTTGCATTTTCAGCTCTTATGAATTATCTTTTGTTTTCTATTCATTTTGTGGGATATGGGTGTCGCTGGCTGACCAACATTTCTTGCCCTTGAGAAGTTGGTGTTGAGCTGCCATCTTGAACCGCTGCAATCCATCCGCTGTGGGTTGACCCACAATGTTGTTAGGGAGGGAATTCTAGGATTTTAACATAGCAACAGTGAAGGAGCAGCAATATATTTCCAAGTCAGGATGCTGAGTGGCTTGGAGGGGATCATGGAGGTGGTGGTGTTCCCATATTTCTGCAGCCCTTGGCCTTCTAGATGAAAGTGGTCATAGGTATGGAAGGTGTTGACTGAAGATCTTTGATGAATTTCTGCAGTGCATCTTGTAGATAGTACACACTGCCTGACTAGTGCCTTGTAGACAGGCTATGGGGAGTCAGGTGGTGAGTACTCATTGCAGTATTCCTAACTTCTGACCTGTTCTTGTGACCACTGTGTTTATGTGGTGAGTCCAGTTGAGTTTCTGATGATTACCTCCAGGATGTTGATAGTCAGGGATTCAGGGATGGCAATACCATTCAAGGTCAAGGGGTGGTAGTTAGATTATCCCATGTTGGTGATGGTCATAGACTGGCATTTGTGTGGCGCGAATGTCGCTGCCACTTGTCAGCCCAAGCCTGGATATTGTCCACATGTTGTTATATAGAACATAGAACAGTACAGGCCCTTTAGCCCATGTAGTTGTGCCGTACTTTTACCCTAAACCTCAGGTCTATCTAACCTCCACCGCTATCTTATACTATCATCCATATGCCTATCTCATATCCGCTTAAATGCTCCAAATGAGGCCGACTCCACTACCCTTTCCAGAATGCATTCCATACCCCTACGACTCTCTGAGTAAAGAACCCATCTGTGACGTCTCCCCAATATCTACCTTCTTTCACTTTAAAACTATATCTCCTGGTAAAAGCTACCTCCACCCTCGGAAAATATCTCTGGCTGTCTACTCTATCCATGCCACTGATCATTTTGTATACCTCTATCAAATCACCTCTTATCTTCCGTCGTTCTAAAGAGAAAAGCCCTTACTCTCTCAACCTTTCCTCGGAAGACCTTCCCTCCATTCTAGACAACATCCTGGTAAATCTCCTCTGCACCTTTTCCAATGCTTCCACATCTTTCCTACTATATGTGAACATGGAGTGCTTCAGTATCTGAACAGTCATGAATGGTGCTAAACATTGTGCAATCATCGGTGAGCATTCCCACTTCTGACCTTATGATGGAGGAAAGGTCATTGATGAAGCTGCTGAAGATGGTTGGGCTGAGGACACCACCCTGAGGAACTCCTGCACGGATGCCCTGGAGCTGAGATGATTGACCTTCAATAACCTGTGTGTCAGGTATGACTCCAACCACCGGAGAGTTTGCCCCCGATACCCATTGATTCCAGTTTTACTAGGGGGTCTTTGATGCCACACTCAGTTGAATGCAGCTTAGATGTCAAGGGTTGCCACTCTCATCTTACTTATGGAGTTCAGCTGTTTTGTCCATGTTTGAACCAAGGCTGTAATGAGGTCAAGAGCTGAGTGGCCCTGGCAGAATCCAAACTGGGCATCACTGAGCAGGTGCTGCTTGACGTCACTGTTGATGACACCTTGCATCACTTTACTGATGATCGAGAGGAAACTGATTGGGCGGTAATTGACCGAGTTGGATTTGTCCTGCTTTTTGTATAAAGGACATACATGGGCAATTTTCCTCATTGTCAGGCAGACACTAGTGTTGCAATTGTACTGGAACAGCTTGGTTAAGGGAGCAGCAAGTTGTGGAGCACAAGTCCGCAGTACTATTGCCTGAATGTGTTCAGAGCCTGTAGCCTTTGCAGTATCCAGTGTCTCCAACCATTTCTTGATATCACGTGGAGTGAATTGAATTGGCTAAAGGCTGATATCTGTAATGCTGGGGACCACTGTAGGAGGCTAAGATGTCATAGTTGTTATGAAGTTATGTCATATTAAATATTAATTTATAATGTCATTGACTGGACATATACATTTTGAATATTTTAAAGACAGCACTGAGAAAACTAAGGCCATTGGCTACAGCAGCAAAAATATTGTATTTGTGAAGAACACGGCTTGCTTGACTGAAATCATTTAGTTTGTAATACTTTCAAGGAAGATCACATGACCCACTTTGTAAGTGTTAAATATATTGATTTTGAATGCAGACAGCCAGAAAGAACTTTGCCATTTGCAGTATGATTCATTTCCACTTGTGGAGGTCGTATGTAGTCACACGTGGTCTTTGTGGTTAAAAAGAATATATCATAACATGGCCAGAAATTGTTTGTTAAACTCAGCAGATCTGGCTGCATCTATGAAGAGAAAACAGAGTTAACATTTCAGGTCCAGTGTCCCTTCTTCAGATCCTTTTTCAGTTCTGAGGAAGGATCACCAGACATAAAATGTGAACTCGGTTTTTACCTTCACAGATGCTGCCAGGCCTGCTGAGCTTTTCCAGCTAATTCGTTTTCATTCCTTCTGCATATGCAGTTATTTTTTTTCTGTTTAACATCCAGACATTATGTTTCTTTTACTGAAGAAATAGCTACAGTACAGCCAATCCCTGTAGCGCCTTAATGGGCATATCCTGATCAATCAGGTGTTTGCCTGGTTTGAATTTAATCAGTTAACTGTGACAGTTGACAATTCCCACCTCATCTTCCGGCCAGCTACAGTCCAACCAATCAAAATATTTTGCTTATGATGTATAAAATCGAATTTCTTGCGTCTCAGCCCTGATGAGTACAAGACAAAACACTTTGTCTGTTGTTTACCTTAATGTGCTGCTTTTTAACAATGACCTAAAAATATTCGGAGTATTCATCATCTTGTTTCCTTCACAAGACCTCATCTGCCAAGGTAACACACATGGCAAAGAACCCAAAGCAAGATAAGGAGGAATCAGTTTATAATCTATGATCTAAAAGGTGCTGCATGCAAGAATGATAGAAGCAGATTTAATAGCAAGTTTGAAAAGTTTTAGAAGGTTGAGGGGAGATCTAATAGAAACATACAAGATAATTCATGGCTTAGAAGGGGTGGACGCTGGGAAATTGTTTCCGTTAGTCGGGGAGGCTAGGACCCGTGGGCACAGCCTTAGAATTAGATGGGGCAAATTTAAAATGGAAATGAGGAGACATTTCTTCAGCCAGAGAGTGGTGGGCCTGTGCAATTCATTGCCATGGAGCGCAGTGGAGGCCGGGCCGTTGAATGTCTTCAAGGCAGAGATTGATAAATTCTTGATATCGCAAGGGATTAAATGCTATGGGGAGAGTGAGGGTAAGTGGTGTTGAAATGCCCATCAGCCGTGATTAAATGGCAGAGTGTGCTCAGTGGGCTGAATGGCCTTAGTCCCACTTCTATGTCTTATCATCTTATGGAAATGTGAATCAGATATAAACGTAAAAATGAATCACACTGTTGGGCCAAATGGAAATGGAGAGGGAATAGAAGTGTTTCAAAGAGCCAGCAAATGATTGACCAAATAGCCTCTTTTGGGTTTTGAGATTTGATGATTTTATCATTCAACGATTGTTCCTTACTAAGACCTACTATCAGTCATATGGTGTTTGGGGTGGCGATGGCCTAATGGTATTATCACTACACTATTAATCAAGAGACCCAGGTAATCTTCTGGGGACCTGTGTTCAAATCCTGCCATGGCAGAAAGTAGAAATTGAATTCAATAAAAACCTGGAATTAAGAGTGTAATCATGACCATGAAACCGATGCTAATTGGTTCACCAGTGCTTTTAGGGAAGTAAACTGGCATTCTTAGCTGCTCTGACATACATGTGACTCCAGACCCACAGCAACTATCATCTGGGCAATTAGGGATTGCTAAAAAAAAAAGTGGCCTGGCCAGTAATGCATTCATCTTGCCAAAGAATTTTTCAGAACTCCAATTAAACTCAACGTTCTGGTTTCTGTCATGATTATAACGGTGTACATAATAGAGTACGAGTTCTCTGATCAGGGTTGTTAATCTGGTCCAATCAGGCAGCCCTAGCTGACATATAAAAAGGGGAAGGTCTGAGATACGGACAATCTGGGGCCTGACTCTGTGTGACGCAGAACTACTGTCAAGGACTGTTCATATGTAAATAAGAAGTGACTTGGCGATGGGATACCGGCCTCTGCGGAGTTATTTCAGTGTCTTATTACTAAAGCTAGTCTAGAAAGAGCCAAGGAAATGAAAGCTTTTTGCAAAGTGTTTCCTCACTACACTGTACTCCTGACATAGGCAGATAGCATCCTTTATAAGCAGGATCAAGAATCCCGTGTGGTATGTTGCCTGCCCCGTGCAAAGATAAGGGACATCTCTGAACACCTTGAAAGGGATATTGTAGAGGGAGGGGGAGGATCCAGTTGGTGTGGTCTAAATCAGGACAAACAACACAGGCAAGATGAGGAAAGAGGACCTATTTGGGGATTATCAGGAATCAGAACTGTATTAAATAATAGGTCCTCAAGGGTAATAATTTCCAGATTGTTACCTGAGCCACATGCAAATTGGCATAGGGAGGTGAGAACAACGGAAGTAAACATGTGAATAAAGGAGTGGTGTGGGAAAGAGGAGTTCCTTTTCATGGGGGACAGGCATCAGTATTGGAACAGGAGGGATCTGCAATAAATTAGAGATAGTAAGAACTGTCAATGCTGGAGTCTGAAATAACACAGTGTGGAGCTGGAGGGGCACAGCAGGCAGGGCAGCTTCAGAGGAGAAAGAAAACTGACGTTTCGGGTCAGGACCCTGCTTTCTGAATGCTCTTCTGACTCTATTTATAACAGAGTTAATGTTTTGAGTCCAATATAACTCTTATTTGGAACTGAACCTGTCTAGAAAAGTGATATGCTTTACGCTTAAAAAGAAGGAAAGATGGACGGCCATGTGGAACAAACTGGAAAGGTGTGTTTGTGCAAAAGTGAAAAGGAATGCTAATGATAGCAATACAGAGAGCATAGAAGAAGGGTGGGTGATACTAGTTGAAAATAGGACTGCTATGTGGAAGGCTTACTTATTTAGGTAAGATACTAGGGGCACAAAGACTCCTTTCCCATCTCTTTCAAATGGCCCCCCTTCCTCCTTTTTATAAAATATAAAACATATCACCTTTCCAGACAGCCTCCGTTCCAAAGAAGAGTCATGTTGGGTGTGGGGTAGGTAGATGACCAAGACCTTAGTCTGAAGCTGTTGAAATTGAAGCTGGAGACTACAAAGTGCCTAAAATGCTCTTGCTAAGCTTGCTCTGAGCCTCACTGGAATACTGCAACGGTTATATGACAGAAATTTTAGCGTGCTTAACATTAGGCAGGTCATTCTCTCTTTAATGCATGGTATGGGCTGTTCAAGAATGAGTGTTTCATTTACAATGAAAATTGCTTCAAACTTTCTCCTAGGCCTCAATTACATTTTGAGATATTAACTGTAGAATTCTATAATTAGTTAATCTTGGTGGAATTGCATTGTGTTGCAGCAGATTCATATTGAATAATGAGTAGTTACAGATGCATTGGGAAAGCGACTGCAATTTTTAAATTTCTAGAGCGATTTAACTTTTTTTTAGTATTTTTTCTTTTGAGGTTCATTCTATATTGAATATTTTTCCATAGCTGAAGTTACCATGTGCAGTCTAATTTTAACTTATTGCTTGAAATAAAGTCCTGAGCCTGAGTACCATCACAGTTCAGCTAGTTCTGGAACACCAGAATAAGAATACAGCAGACATTCAGATCTCTGCTGCTTCTGATATTTTCATACGTGGCTTCTCAGGAGTGGAGCCTCCACCCAGCACTTACAAGTTGAGTGGCCATAACACCATAAGACGATGAGACAAAGGAGCAGAAATTAGGCCAAATGGCCCATCGAGCTGGTCCACCAATGAATCATGGCTGATAAGTTCTCAACACTATTCTCCCACTTTCTCCGCTTAACCCTTAATCCCCTTGACAATCAAGCATTTATCTATCTTTGTCGTGAATATAATCGATGAACTAGCCTCCACAGCCTGTGACAATGCATTCCATAGATTCACCACGCTCTGGCTGAAAACGCTTCTCCTCATCCCCAGTGATCTCAGCTCATTTCAGGTGGAGACTGTTCCAGACCCAACCCTCCCCTCTGTTTATTTCTGAGCTCCTTTCCCCCTCCCCCATTTCTGAAGAAGTGTCCCAACCCGAAGCATCAACTTTCCTGCTCCTTGAATGCCACCAGGCGAGCTGTGCTCCTCCAGCTCTACACTGTGTTATCTCTGACTCCAACATCGGCAGACCTTACCTTACATTAACTCTGTTTTTCTCTTTACAGATCCTGCCAAACCTGCTAGGGTTTCTCCAACGCTTTCTACTTTCGCTTCTGCGATACTTTACATTAATAAATATTATTTGTAGAGTGAGAACTGACAGAGTTTTAGACTATAGTCAGAGATTTGGATTGTACCTTGTTTCCCATTTCATTCAACCTCCTCATTAATGATGTAGAATTTAAAATAAAGAAGAACCATTATGTTTTCTTGTTAATTAAACTCTACTGTTTTGTTCTGATTTGCTACAGCTATTTTGTATTCTCCAGAGAGGAGAATAAGACAAGATCCCATTTAATCAAAAGGGTACCATTTCCAATACTACATTGTCTGGCAGTCTGGTCTCTATTTATTGACTTACTCTCCTCCTGACAACTATCTATTCACAGCCCTGTTGTCACATCTGATCCTGGAATGATATTCTGACTTGACATTCATTCTATCTCTCAGGCTGCCATGTCCGTCCAACACTGCAACATCACCAAGTTCACCTCTGTCTCAGTTCATGCATTGCTGAAAACACCAATCAAGCCTTCATTACCTCTAGGCTTGACTGTGCCAACTCTTGGCAGCCATTTTCTACCCTCCTCAAACTTGAGTGCTACTAAAATGCAGTTACTGTTTTCTTAACTCTTCAAAGGTTGTGAGTCTTTCAAACACCTTGCCACAGAGAGCTGTGGAGGCAAAGTCCTTGTGTGTATTTAAGTCTGAGATAAATAGATTCTTAATGAGCAGGGAAAACAATAGCTGCCAGGAAAGTGGTTGTGAAGAGTATCAGATCAGCCATGATCCTTTTGAATGAGAATGAGTTCCTATTTAATATGGTCTTATTATCTCCACCCATTAACAAATCTTATTTTAATTTCTAGGCTTAATTTGAACATTTGACTTTTTTGATGGTGTCCCTTTAAGGAGCTATCAAATCTTAACTGGTTTCATTAGCTTGATTTTATTGATTTGCAAAGCAGTGTAAACTAAGTTGTTGTAGGCTAAAAGGCAAGAGAAAACTCTTGGGTGGGTGTCCACAGGAGGGCTATAAATGGGTACAGCCTTTAGCATGTTGATAGGTAGCACCACGAAAGAAAGAAAGAAAGAAAGCCAGTCAGTCAAATTTTGCAACATATTTCAGGATATTTTTGCAACATATTCTGTGCCAGGTGCCGGTATTGTTAATATGGAATATTATGTACAAAGGAGACCATGGTGTTGCAGCATGGATAATTCAAATATTACAGGCTGTAGAGAAACAGGATATCTATCTTAAGGATACTTACCTGAGTTAAGAGGAAATATTCGACTTGCTAACACTGGAAGCGAAAGGCTCAGGAGAAATATTATTTGAATATTTTTAATTGTAAAAGTAAGAGAAAAATTGGACCCTGATGAAATGTTTAAGTTTGCTAAAAAACCCCAAACTGGGGATTCAGGATCAAGTTTAGAGAGGTTTCTCACAGTCTTGATGTAACTATTTTGTCAGCTCCAAAACTTGTGTTCAATCACTGTTGAACAAACAGCTTTGTATATCTGCTAGGACTTCTAGTCTTGCTTCCAAGAATCCTTTCATCATTTCCAGCAATGTGCTGGAAAGCTGACTAAGACGACTGTTCTAATTGCATATGAGTGAACTTCTTCAGCTCTTATATTACAAAGTACTGTCTTATACAACAAGCTGAGCATTTCAAACTGAGGTCAAGAGGCCATTACTATTCTATTTCTCACAAGTGTCCACACAGATCCATTCTCGGACAGGGTCAGGTCCATGTTGGCTTACTGGTACATTTCAGTTGCGAGCCAAATTAACTTAACCTGAATAGCTGAAGCTTGACAATGCAGATTAGTGAGTAATTTCTAGAACTGAGAACTCAACAATTTCTCTAAACAGTGAAAATGTCATGATGGAAGACAATTTTGACAACAATCTGCAATAGTTAGTTTATTTGCAAAGAATTGGGAATTAATTCTTCGGTGAATATATATCTGGGCATTGTATTCGCGGTCACATTACAGTTATCTGTTTAATTACAAGGTATCTGTTTATCAATCCAACAGTCATAAGGAGTGCAAAAGAATGCTCTCAAACAACGTTTTGAGACTTAAGCATGATTATGGAAACCAGAAAACATAACAGTCTTAATAATTCTTAATAATAAAAAAAAGCTCTGGTTGCCGTGGCGTAATGGTGAGCATGCAGGGTTCTGACCGCTGGGATCTGAGTTCAAGTCCCGGGCAGTCTATTTCTCGGCACGGTGGCTCAGTGGTTAGCACTGCAGCCTCACAGCGCCAGGGACCCGGGTTCGATTCCATCCTCGGGTAACTGTCTGTGTGGAGTTTGCACATTCTCCCCGTGTCTGCATGGGTTTCCTCCGGGTGCTCCGGTTTCCTCCCACAGTCCAAAGATGTGCAGGCTAGGTGGATTGGCCATGTAGTGTTCAGGGGTGTGTGTGGGTTAAAGGGGGATGGGGGTCTGGGTGTGATGGTGCAAGGGGCGGTGTGGACTTGTTGGGCCGAAGGGCCTGTTTCCACACTGTAGGGAATCTAATCTAATAACATTTTGAGACTTAAGTGTGATTATGGAAGCCAGAAAACATAACGGTCTTAATAATTCTGAATGTTAATTCCAAGAAAGAAAATTCAACTTCTTTGATGCATGATATTTGCCATGTAACAGAATCTGAAAGGGTTATAACTATTTAGCTATATTAACAGATTCAATTCTGAATAAGGTGCATAAAGGTATGTTTGGAATGGAGGGACTTGTCGGACATCTCTCCAAGGTAGGTGACTTTCTAAAAATTTCTTCTTGTAAATTTCTAAGTCAGTCTATCTAACTTGGGCTGGTGTATGTATGCCAGAAATCATCTAAATTCTTAATGAAGTATGTGATTTGCCTCCCAGTATTGTTTCTGCATTGTATATCCAATTAGCATGGACAGAAATTCAATTGATGGTATTGTAGTAGTGCTCACTATTTAGTTTAAAATATTATGGAGAACATTAACCCATTTTAAGAAGCCACATTAGAATAATTTAGCCAGGAGGGAAAATATTACGATTGACTGTTTCCCATGAAATTTCCCGATTGACCTTCCGTCTGGTCTCCCATCGACTTCTGACATCTCTGCAAGCTGGCATCTGGTAGACAAAGCTGAGGATGGTCTAACAATCTCTGTCCCAATGTAGGCCTTTGAGTGGTTAATTACTGAATCTTCAAAGGCTGCGTCTCATTTACAATCACTTTTGAGGCTGGTGGGTGGCTCTCAGGTGTGGTTTAGAGAGAAATCTGGCAAGGAGAGGGTGCTTCCCACAAACAGTCCCCTTCCACTTTGGGCAGCTGCTCATCACCCCTTTAAAGGGCTGTATCCATGGACATTCCCAGCGTTCCTTCTTCTCTGTCAAACCACCTAAATCCATCTTCCCACCACTGACAGTCATAAAGTCATACAGCATGCAAACAGATCCTTTAATCCAATTTGTTCATACCAAGTTTCCCAAACTAAACTAGTCCCATTTGCCTGTGATTGACCCATACCCCTCCAAGCCTTCCCTATTCATGTACCTGTCCAAATGCCTTTTAAATGTTGCAACTGAGCCTGCATCTACCAATTCCTCTTGTTCATTCCACATATGAACAAACCTCTGGGAGAAAGATTTGCCCCTCATATCCCTTATAAATATTTCTCCTTCCACCTTAAAATTATGCCCCCTAGTTTTGAATTGCCCTACCACAGGGAAAAAAACCTTTGCTATTCACCTTGCCCATGCCCCAAATGGTTTTATAAAACCCTAAAAGGTCACCCCTCAACCTCCGATGCGCCAGTGAAAAATCCCAGTCTATACAGCCTCTCCATTTAACTCAAGCCCTCCAGTTCCAGTAGTATCCTTATAAATCTTTTCTGCACCCTCTCCAATTTAGTAATACCCTTCCTATATCAAGGCAACCAGAACTGTACACAGTATTCCAAAATTGGCCTCCCCAACATCCTGTACATCCTCAACATGATATCCCAACTGCTATAAGCCATGGTCTGTGCAATGAAAGCAAGCGTGCCAAACACCTTCTTTATCACCCTGTCCACCTATGACGAAAGTTTCAAAAAACAATGTACCTGAATACCTAGGTCTCTCTGCCGTACCTTTCCATCCCACCATAAGACCTTTATCTGCTGATTTGGATAGTCTTACTTTCCAGTTCTGGTCATTGGAGCCATTGCTATTGCTGCAACTAACTGGTTTGTAGCTCTGAGCTGGGACATCCAACTCAGTGAGAGGCAGCAGATCCATAGCCAATTAATGCCCCATTCAACGCTCCATGCAATATTAATTCATCCATCGCGGATGTGTATCTTGCTGACTCTTTGGGCAGTAGGCAGAAAATCCCACCATTCAGTAAGTCCTGTCCCTGGAATCTGTAGCTATAACTTTATACTTTTGATAATTACATATAATAATCCTGAAAAACAAATTATTCTCAAATTATAATGTAAAACCTAGCCACCAATGACCTAGAGGCAAACTGCTTTCTATGCTGAAAAGAAAAATTAAAAATAAGACCATAAGACATAGGAGTGGAAGTGAGGCCATTCGGCCCATCAAGTCCACTCCGCCATTCAAATCATGGTTGATGGTCATTTCAACACCACTTCCCTGCACTCTCCCCATAGCCCTTGAAATGTTCCAAAGGCTTTTGTTATCAATCATAATTAGATTTTCTGTTGTTGAAATGACCATTTCCTGACACTTGTGTGGCATCATTGTTACTTGCCACTTGTCAGCATAAGCCTGGATATTGTCCAGGTGTTACTGCATTTGTATATGAACTGCTTCAGTAGCTGAGGAGTCAGGAATGGTGCTGAACATTGTATTGTCATTATTGATCATTCCCACTTCTGATCTCATACTAGATGGAAGGTCATTGATGAAACAACTGAAGATGGTTAGGCCAAGGGCACTCTCCTGAGGAACATCTGCGGCGATACCCTGGAATACTGACCTCCAACAAACACATTATGTTCCCTTGCATATGCTCAATTCCAATCAGCAGAAATATCCTGCCTCCATGCCTGATTCTCATTGGCTGTAATGTTGCTAAGGCTCCTAATTATCTTGATATCAAGGACAACGGCCTCTACTTTTAGCCCGGAATTCTGTTCTTTTGTAGAAGTTTGATCCAGGTCTGTCATGGTGGTAGAAGCTGAGTAGCATTGGCAGAAGCCAATCTGAGCATGTGAGCAGCATTAAGCTAAATGCTTTTTGACAGAACTGTTAATAACTTACTCCATCATTTTAGAGATGATTGATTGATGTTTGAGTAATTAATGGGACGGCAATTGGTCAAGTTGGACTTGTCCAACTTTTTTTGTGTAATGGACATACTGGGGTAATGGATCCCAATGTTGTAACTGTACTGAGGCAGCTTGGCATGTTCTGGAGCACACATCTTCAGTACTATTGCCAGACTATTCTCAAGGTCCACAGCTTTTGCAGTATCTAATGCCTTCAGCCATTCCTTGACAAAACTTGGAGTGAACTGAATTGGCTTTAGACTGATGTATATGATGCGGGGCACATCAAGGTGTGGGTGGTGCTGGTACATGATAATCAGTAGAATGCTATTTTGTCCCTTTTTTAAAAACTATCTGGTACAAGAAAGTTAACAGAATCCAGAATCATACTTCAGGTAACATCTTCCCAACTGTGTCGCCACCTCTGTTGGTGGAAGAGGACATACCCAGGAATGATAGCAATGTCTGGAAAATTGTGAGGTATGATTTTGGTAAGGTGACTATGTCAAGCTCTTAACTTGTCAGTGAGACAGCTCTCCCAATTTTTTTGGTAAGAGGTCATTGCAGGGTCAACTGGACTGAGTATGCTGTTGGAAACAAGAACAGAAATTGCTGGAAAAACTCAGCAGGTTTGACAGCATCTGTGGAGAGAAATTAAAATTAAGGTTTCACATCCAGTTACCCTTAGTCAGAACAGCTGTAGAGGTGTCACTGAAACATTAACTCTGCTTTCTCTCCATAGATGCTGCCAGGCTTCTTGAGCTTTTCCAGCAATTTCTGCTTCTGTTCCTGATTTCCAGCATCCGCAACTCTTTCAGTTTTTATTCTGAGTTTGCTCCCGTGTTCGTTCTGGTGCCTTGTTCACCTTTGTTTTTATTTTGGAACTTTAATTGGTTGATGTAACTTGTATTGACGGCTTGCTCGGCAATTTCAGAGTTAACCATATTGCATTGCCTAAAGCTGGGAAAGATTGTAGATCTCCTTTCCTAAAAGACACCAGCAAACTGGGGATTTCACATGAATTATCAGTTCTTGGTCGCGATTAAACTTAACTCCAGATTTACCACCCCCAACAGAAATGCCATTTTTTTAATGGTGTTTGAATCCAGGTCCTCAGAACATCACTGGGGTCAGTGGTTATTAGGACATACTACAACATCATTTAGGTGGTTGTTTATATTTCCTAAGTCCTGATCTATTTTACAGAGACTTCTTCACTGAAACTATTTTGTTGATGCTACTGTGGTAAATACAATGGGAAGTCCCTACTCCACTTCTTTGTATTTTGCTTAACCTTTAACGTATGTTTCCTTCATGGGCTTTTCAAATTCTATTTTTGTCACAGTCCTTTGCCTCATTGTGACATTGACAGCTCTTTGAAAATACTATCTACTTGGTTCCATCCTCTAACTCTGCAATACCTTCCCTTTTGTTTATATATCCAATCCACTTTTTAAACAGTTACAACTGAATCTGTTTCCCAGTTGTGCATTTTGTGATTAACATGCCACTTACAGTAATTGCCATTTATGATTTGAATGCTGACCATTTGGTTTCTGTCCTCTAGTTACTAAAGTGGAAATAAATTTGCTTCCTCTCAAGCTCTTACATAATTTAAACATTTCTACTAAATTCTCCCCAGTTTTTTTTTGCTACAGTGAATATCCTAGATTTGTTTTTGAAAGTTTCTATCCACATTGTATTCCCTCTTGAAACATTTTTTTTTCCAGACTTATTTCAGGAACAGGGAAAACTTTATGCCACAATTACAATGGAAAAATGGTTTGCCACTTGGTAATGTTTCACTTCACAGTGTTAGAACAGGACAAAGCCTAGGGAGAAGAGGTAAGAATTTAAACAGGTTTATAAGGATGATCCTGAGAACGAAGGGCTTGTGACATGAAGGGCAGTGGAAGGCTCTGGGTCTGTACTCGGAGTTTAGAAGGGTGAGGTGTGATCTCATTGACTTAAAAAATACTGGCTGGCATGCATAGAGTAGACATGGAGAAGATGATTCCAGTACTTGGACAGACTAGGACCCTATGGCACAACTTCAGGGTGAAGGGACTTAGAACATAGTGGAAGAATTTCTTCTGTGAGAGGATGGCGAGTCTGTGGAACTCACTGTCTTAAATACAGTCAATGACCTAGACTCCTCAGAGTTAGATTGGTTCTTGATTAGCAAGGGGATCAAGGGTTACAGTGGGGGAAAAAAATACACAGGAAAAATGGTGCTGAGAAACATATTAGCCGTGATTGAATGGCAGGATAGGCTTGATGGATTGAATGGCTGGATTCTGCTCCCATGTATTATGGTCTAAACCAGATTTGCTGGTCTCAGCAATATACTATGGATTATCTTTTCTCCCCTTTACTCTGCAAATCACAAATGCATTGTGGAGGAATTGAAAACCCAACTTGCTGAAATGCCATAAACACCGGTGAAAGAAACTATTAAAAAGTATAGCCAATTGATTACTGTAGATAGAATCTCACTGCAGTCAATGAAAAAAAAACTCTGCCAGCATTGAATCTTCATAAGTGTACAATTAGCCTTCCACAACCATGCAGCATCGTGGCCAGATCTGCTTTAGCATAAACTGAGTTTGTCAGGTTATACTTAAAATCTCAGATACAAATAGATCAAGATACAATCCTTCATCATCTTGTCCACAAGCCATTTAGGACCTATCACCTTCCAGCTGTGGCCGTCAGCAAACTCACTGCTTTATGCATCACAATTCTTGGCCTATTCCAACAGACTGTTAACTTGACGTGCAACTTAGGGTTTTCCCATTTCTCCTGTTCTCTAGGAAGAGAAGTCCAGAGTGACTTGGAGAATGGAGGCTGGCATAACCAGCCATAGCAAATTAAACAAAATAGTGGACAATTTGTTCTATCACTTCCTGTTGACGTCATATCTAACTTCTAACAGAAAAATCAGCAACAGTCATTGGACCACAATGTAGATTGGGCGTCCAGCCCGTAACCCACTGAACTCGCTGCTGGAGCATTCTACCAGTTCTCCACCAGAAAGACGGGACTTGGCCTCTTCTTCCATTATCAAGCAACACTGGTGTCAAGCTACAATCTGAAAACTGACGTGGTGACAGTTACTAATAAGGAACAAAAGTGGAACAGAAAAAGCTTAAGGTTATCAAGTAACTTCAAGAAGACCGGGAAGAAATGAAACAGAAGAGGCAAATTCTGATAAGAATTTTCCATTTGTTTTACAATAAAAAATACATTCATACAGAAATATAACAATCTTGCAAAAAACAATTTCAAATAAAACCTTGTAAAAAGATTTCAAATAACAAAATTTTACAAAGAAGTTTGGAGATAAACAGGGCTTTTAAAAAGAAATGTGAAACATCAATAATAAGAACAATTTTAATCGCAAGCCAAAGGTCACATGGTTTCATTAAGGCTCCATTATCCACAGAATAGTACAAGTACTGCTCATTGACAAGTTAATAGAAAAACAGTACATGGCCCAACCTTTTCTTCCAGTGACTTCAACCTTTATACACATAATGCATACTATATGTATATATTTATATATATATAATATAGCATTAAAAAGCACAAGCCGATTCAAGTTTTTGTACTTTCTGTCATTGGCATCCTTACTTAGTGGCTTGTTATGACTAGGTAGAGCACAGCAAACACGTACAGAGTTTACAAAATGCCATAAATTGTCTTCAAAAGGAAAAAAAAAGCAGCTGCCTCATATGGTTTTAGCACATAAAAAAAATCATTGAAGGGAAAGTGTGTATGTCTCTGCCCTCAAAACCATGCATTCGTGTAAACATTATATCGTCCAACTGCATTCCTCTCCACCACCATCCCCCAGCGGGTCTGAATTTAATCAGCAGCAGTTCCTGATGTTCAAGGTATTTTTTGTGCGTTTTAAAAAAGAAATACTCAAGTTGATTAAAATTCAGTAAGTGACTCCTGTTGGCCTTTGCGACAGTGAAATACAATGGCTTTCTGACCATGTTCAGAACCCTTGCAATCTGTTTTCACATGTCTGCTAAAACGCATCTCAGGCGATTCAATGATGGGTCAAATTAAGATACTGCACTCTAGACAGCTCAATATCTAATGTGCCGAATCAGCAGGCTAACAAAAGGAAATTAGTGCTAGCAAAATGCCCCAGCGAGCCACTTTATCTGATTCATCCCATGTTAGAGTCTCTCCGATGTCACTGTTAACTATTATAAATCTTCTGTTTTACTGCATTAGGGTTATAAGCGAAAATGCTTTTCCGAATTAACAGTGCTTTACAGCCGAGCAATTTGTCATGGTCATTTTTTATGCTGAATGTACAAGGAATGTGTTACCATCAACAGCACATCAATATATATTTTTTTAATAATATAAAAAAACACCTTTAATAGATTTTTAATACATTATATTCAGTCAAAATAAAAAAATAAAAGAACTAATATTTAATACTTGGGTAGACAAAAATTGGCATTTAGTACTCAGAAGATTAAAGAAAAGCTTTTTTTATTGTTTCCATGTCAAAGACAGAAAGAGGCACAGTGTACAAGATCATGTGATAGGGAGCCTTAATGGAGCCCAAGTCACCCATACCCCTGTCTGGTGACCCACATGAGATTGCTACAGTAAAGTAGCAAGGTCACTTTCATAAGGCACCATTATTTCATGTCAACAGTGCATTAACATTTAGAAACCAGAAATTAGTCCTTAGGCATAAATAAAACAAAGACCAAAATTAGCTGCTTAAGTAAATCAGTTGCTAAGCTATAGTGGTATCCAACCAAGAAAGTCCAGGCTTCCTTTATGTATCATAACATTTGCCCAACTAGATTTTGTTTTAAACTGCACATAATTGGAATCGAATTGCAGTCCCCAATTACAAAGAATGAAAAGTGTACAATCCCCAGAATCATGCAACACCTTTCTATTTATTATGAAAGTTATAGTTGTGTTATATCCTTAATACACAGCTTATACAATGGATTACAAATTAGCTTTTTTGTAGCAAGTGAACAAGGCTACTCGACACATTGCACATTTATCTGCTGCACCAGACACCAAAAGCTCCTCTCACACGGGAAAGGGGTCAGTCTCCTGTCCAGCACCTTCTTTAAGGCGTGGATCAATGGAGACATTTGGCGGTTATCCCATCTCCAGGTTTGTCCCTCTCTCTATTTTCTCTTTCGTTCTCTCTCTCTCTCTCTCTCTCTCTCACACACACTCATCCAGCCCACTGTAATGCAATCTTACCTCACCACAAGAAAAAAATCATTGGTTCCTCATCATACAGTCAACCCAGTCAATGTTCTCAGTACACATGCTCACAGCAGAGGCTCGGCAGCCACTCATACAATTAGGTACTAGTGTACATATCTGGGAAAATACCCAAAACACCGTGCACCACAGTTGCTATGCTGCGACTCACACCAACAGTCTCTGAGAACACCCTGACAAAAAAGGCCCTGGAGGCTACTGGGTAGGGTGCAAAATGGCATGCTTTGGCTGGAGCATACGTTCCTCCTTGTGTGGCAGTTCAATTATGAAGCTGAATCGCCAACCGACCTTTTTTTTGGACACTTTCAGATGTGTCTCTTCATGTGAAGGGCCAAGTGGTCTGACCTGGAGAAACACCTGAGGAGGAGAAAGAAAAGAATTACAACCAACCGATTTTATATGCAAAGGTTGTAAAAATGCAAATGAACTGGAATCACACAAAATGGATCCAAACTCATATATGCTCTTACATAACGCAAATATATGTCGCTTCAAGAATATCTGTTCAGATAAAGAAACTAGCTCAAGTCATACCATTTTGGTAAACTTTGCAAAAGTGGAACTTGCACGTTCTCATTCCTAAGTTACTTCATTCAGCACAGACACATTTTAATTGAAAAAGCCCAGCATGGCTCTTTCCTGATTAAGCTTTCTTTTCTCCTTTCAGGTAGTTCATTGTTCCTGCTTCAGTTTCGAGTGTGCTCAGCTTATAGCGGCTCCATTCATAAAACTGTGATTTTACTTGAAAGGATTATTCAAGGGAGTGCAGGTTTCAATCACAGACTGTTTATCACTCAAATCAAATCAGAGCCTACCCTACCCTGAGATATTCTCCTTCAGTGGAGTCAAATAAGAAGTTGTTTACATATCACATTTTTAACTCTTATTTGGTCAAACAGGAGGTTGGAGTCAACAGCTAGTGTTGTCCCTGAACAAAGGTACCTAGGTAGGGATGAAAAATAACTACAGGCTGCTTACAAAACCAGGCTGTACCAAATCAATGCTGTTTGATTGCAGAATTAATGGAAATCAGTTTCAAATAAAAATAGCATTTTTCAGTAGGAGACTTTAATTTTGTTGACAATAAAAATACTAAAAATGGATCCACCTTCCACATTCACTGTGTACTTTAAGTATTGTAGTGTGATTTAAAATGTTACTAAATTTGTTGCAACAATGTTACCTCCGACATTTACAATCTGTATTTTGTGATGGTGCTGAGGAGATTCTGAGTGAAAAAGAGAGTGTTCTGCTTGAGTACACATGTGGCACAATAGCGCTTCTGTAAATTTGTGTCAGTTTTTGTGTTGGTTGGCAAAAAAAACTAACAATTTGTTTCCAAGCTTTTTTGTATGATTCTATTCTCCACTCAACCCATAGCTCCCTCTTTAGGGCCACTTCCTGCACGCTCTCCTTTTCCTTGTTCTAATGAAGCAACCCCGTTCTCCCAATCAGAACTTTTCCTCAGATTCGGAGGATGGAAATGAACGAACCTGCCACTCAAAGATGGTTACGAAGTGTTGAATCCTGTTGCACTATACAACAAAAATTAGCTTTTCAACGAAGGACTGCAGAGTCTGAGCAGTTTATATCTCCTTACCTGTCACAATGAGCACACTTAAATGGTTTTGCCCCTGTGTGCTTCCGGAAGTGCCTCGTAAGCTCATCGCTTCGTGCAAATCGCCATTCGCAGCCTTCCCATGAACACCTGTAAGGTTTTTCACCTGTGGAGAGAAAATAAAAGCACATTATGCCATTGAGCACAGTTTGAACCTACACAATAAGAAACTGCATCATTTATGACAAACAAAAATAAGTAATTTTAAAAGATGGGGAGAGCAGGTGAGCGAGAGAGAAAAAGAAGGGGGAGTGCAGGCAGGTGAGAGGAAAAAAGTGGGGAGAGCGGGTGAGATGAAAAACAAAGAGGGCAAGAGAGAGATGGAAACAGAGAGAGAGAGAGAGAGAGAGAGAGAACTGACACTATTTTCCATTTCACCTTTCAATTCAACAGCACAAGTACAGGGAATCACATTCAAATGTTATTCACATTCGAGGCTTGATGTTCAAGTTATTTACAGAATGTTAATGAACGTGTCCGTTTTATGATGACTAGGAACATAGTCAAGCATTGACAACAACAAAATTACTGACAGCTTTGGTTTCACAGAATGCTAAACAGAGGACAGTTCTCCTATGGCACTGTGTGAGAACCATCGAGAAGTAATTGAATGTCTGTATTTTATTTAATAAGCTCTTTTTTTAAAAAAGCAGACAACTGCATTGCATATTAAGAATGAAACATTAATTAAATCCATATGCAGGGAAAGAAATTATGTAGCGAGAAAAAAAGAATCAATCAGCCTGGAACCATTGGGACTGTGCACATTGATGTTGTAATTGGTTTGGCATTGCAATCTTAAATAATCATCTCAAACTTGCTGCCACCAGGCCTCCTCAGAAATTGGGAATGGAACATTTAATCTGTCACAATATTTCCATGTATTCGGAATTGTTAGTACAAATACAAGTCCAATCTGGACAGAAATTGCAGAATCTAGAACACTTACTATTGCTTTATTTTGAAGCTTTGCATCTTGGCCTCACTATTATTGCATCTTTCTGCGTGGACTGTCTAAATTTAGGTTTACATTAAGTTCAAAAGGATAAGCAGGAGCTTTCAGAAAGATGTACCTTTTATGGCTCATTTTTAGTTCTATCTTATAGATTTACAAAGGGAGCAAGTTTTTTTTAAAATAGGTATGACTTTCTCACCACTGTCATGGTGCAATAATTTGACTGGTTCAAACAGATAAAATTTACTGTTATTGCTCTCAAACAAGTTAGCATGAAAAATTAATTCTGCCTAGTCTGACAGAACATGGGACAGAATTCAGATTATTGGACAGCAAAAATATGCAGCTAACAGAAAGGAACAGAGGCAAATTGTGCCTGGATTTCTATGCATATCGGTGTCGCCCATATCCTAAGAATATGCATCACTAATTTGGGTTATTGAAGGAGCAGGAAAAATGTGCTCTCCTCACACGTCAATTATTCACGTGGAGATATTAGACAATTCATGTGGCAAAACAGATACAGATCACAAACTGATTCAAGTACTTTTCTCATGCCACAAGGTTTCTTCAAATTCCCTCCCCACATACAAAACCCCACCAATTGAAACACAGAAACATGCCCTTCTACAGCTAATTTTAAAAACCGGGCCAGTCCTAAATCAGATGCACAGCAAGTTGACTCCCATTCATTGCAGGGAACATCTAGGGTATGGGCTACCAAATTAGATCAGCAGTAGATTTGACACTGTTGCTGGGTCAGAAACCTGGAAAACCCGTCCTAAGGGCATTGTGGGTCTACCCACAGCTTACGGACTGCAGTGGCTCAAGAAGTTAGCTCACTACCACCACCTTCTTAAGGGCAATTAAACATATACCATAAATGCACTGACGACTATATCCCATGTGCTTTAAAAATAAACAATAGAAATGAATTCACATTCCTTTCAGTGGCACACTCTTTGGAGTAAAAATAAAACATTACACTACAAATGGCTTAAAAGCTGGTCTAAGTGTTGGTTGACATTTAGCACTTTAGTTGGTGGTATGGCTAACATGTTGCCAACAATTTCCTGTGTTCCCCTCATTGTATTGGATCCCCCAGGCTGCCACATTTTATTCATTCTGCAGAAGGCGAATGATGAGAATGTTCTCTTAGCTCACGACCTATGGTGATCCATGACTACAGCAAATAATTTGGCAATGCACAACAAGCGCCACCTCTGCACTCATTGTGGGTGATGCAATTGCTACCAGTGAGCCGTACTTTTTGCACAATCTCAGGCACAAAGAGATTGGAATGGACCAGAAGAAAATGAAATCTCATGGCCCATCCTTGAATGGCTCAAAAGGGGATGCAGCAACAATTGTTTTATTCTTTCTCAGCCATCAACCAATTGAAAGACTCTGTGGCAAAAGAGTGCTCTGACAGACGGCTCAACATTCTTCGTAGAAAGAAAACTGCCAAGTCTAAATGTCAATGGAGGCTGGAATTCAGACGTGGGTCCTTTAGTTGACAGTCTAAGGCTTCAACAGTCCTCCCACTGAACGGGCTCTTGCCATTTAAACACATACACAAAACAAGACAATAAAAATAATCATGATTAGGCCCTCTTAAGGAAGCTGTACACTGCTTTGAATTGGCTGGCAACTAACAAACAGATTTAATTCAGTGTTTACAGCAAAAACTCGAAGGATCTCATGAAATCAGTCAACACAAAATAATCATTCCTCCCTCCAAACAGTGAAGAAACTTCTGTTCATGTAAAGCACACATTCACCTGTTCACATGTTACAGCTTTTTTTGCACCAACCATAGAATAGCAGAATTATACAGCACAGATTTGGTCTATTGTCCCTCTGCTTTTTCAAAAAACGGCCTAATTAGGCTCAATCTCCTGCTCATTACACAGAGGCATGCAAATATTTCATAAACCATAAACAGGGCACGTTTAGCAAAGGTCTGTGAGCAGCTCACGCATGAAGCTTAAAATATGAACAGCACGTGCATGCAATCCACTGCGTTCACTTCTTAAGGTGAAAAGAAGAAACTAACATTGGGAAAGCTACATTGGTTCTCATCTTTCTGCATTCTTATGTAATAGCGTGCTAACCTGTGTGAGTACGTTGATGTGCTTTTAGATGCGAACTTTTGGTGTAAACTTTCCTACATCCATTGAAATGACATTGATGAATCCTTCTCCTCCCATCGGGTGATGCTTCCCCGTTTACAGGACTAGATTTTTCCAATGATTTTGTAGCATTTCCACCACGACTTTTAACTGGTGTATTCAGCTCTGGAATGGTTGCTTGCAAGTTGGTCCACAGCTGCGGAGAAGACTCCTTAGTTAACTCTGGAGACGATGGCGGAGTGGACAGAACCGGAGAGTTTACAGTTTCAGAATTTGCCAGAACAGTACTTAAGGGATTTGAGGCATAATTTAAAGTGGGCGAGAGCTCCTCTGAACTGTCCAATGACTCGGTGCTTGCATCGGAGCTCAAGCTGTTGGTCTCCAGGTTCTGACTCTCCTGGGTCTCCTCTTCCAATAAACCTGCATTCTTCTTGTCAGTTTCATCCTTGTCCCCACAGACCATAATGATCTTGCTCAAGATGTCATCCTGTCCATCAAATCTAAATTCAGAAGCCGAGACATAAGGCTCACTTTGAAGGTACCGCTCCAACTCTAGGCAAGTCTGCAAGAAAGGAATATATGAAGGTTATTAAAGGGGTCAATTCCCAAAAAGACCATCTCCACATCTCTGTTGTCAATAGTTAATGAATTACTTTGGTTCTCATTCCAGTTTTACTTGTAAATACACAACTGCAAGTAAATCTACTTGTATGAGAGCTTTGTTGCAAGATACTTGTAAATGTTGAAAGATGTATGGAACTTTTAAATTAATGTTATATGTTCAGATTATAATTTTAAAATATCCATGCATTAATTTCAATCATTGAAAGCAGCTACAACACCCACAGTTTCGATACATAATCTGTGATATTTCAGTGATAGCGACACTTGACGTTTGCAACCACCAGTTCAAATTATTGCGCCAAAATGGGAGGTCCTCTATTTAGCATCTAACTTGTCATTAAGAATTCCTCCATACTTTCAATATACACAAAATGTCTTTTATGCAATTTTGTTTTTGCTGTGAGATTCTGATCCAATGCAAATGACTGAATTGATTAAACATTGACTTTTTTTAAAAAGAAAAGCTTCTGGTGCATGGTGTAACTGACAACAGAAATCCATATTTAGTAAGGCTGACTTGCAGGGTGTGCTGGATTCAAAAGTACAGACGTGCTTGTGAAGCTACCAGAGAACCACAACTTCCTGTATGTGTGGAAACACAACCTTTTCAGCTTTTTCAAAGAATTTCAAGCACGGCACATAAAATGGATTTCAGCAGCAAACAGTCAGTCAAACTGAGAGCCCTTGGCCTGGTTCACCTTCATTGTATGCTGACTAAAATGTCAATTAGAAAAGTGTAGGAAAGTGCTCCTCAACAGGATGCAGGATAGGAAATTACTCTGGAATGCTCTTGGGAAGTCCCATAGTGCAGAGAGCAAAACATTTTTTCCCCTCTCTCTCTCCACGGGTATCTTTGGCCAATAACATGAGAGAGCTCACTATGAGTCACTGTACTACAATCTCCAGTCCAGAGGATACTTCCTATATGTTTCCACCATCTGTCCAAGTTCCCCTCCAACCGAAAAAAAATACAGAAAATTAATGCCAGGATGGCGTGAGCAACAATATCAACCCCGAACCACCAGCTCCCCCACACCCACACCACCACCACACTGGCGTTTATCACAAATTGCTTGGCTCAGCATTTAACAACCGTGCACATGAACAAATGAATCAATACCGGAAGTTCTTTAAGGAAAAAATGAAACTAAACATAAATAAAGATTAATTTGCATTTGAGATTTCGACATCCAATGAAATCACAGATGGAAAATATCTCCTAATATGATCGCCGTTTAAAGTTGCTAGATTCAAATAATTTGATTACTCCATCTTTAGCATTAGATTCCAAGACTGCAGTTTATCTGGCGCAAATCCAAGCACTTTCTTTTGCCCACAAAAACAACTTTAAATTACTAGTTGTTGGAAGTTGTGCTTAAGAGTGGACTTCAAAGATATCCGATCTGGCTTTATTTATCTATCAGGACAATTCAAGTTCCTCATTTTAGTATTTCACAATGCCTGATCCTCACATGCAATTTATGGCAGTCAATATTCAGAGTGAGAACATTTACTGCAGTCTATTGTTCCAGGAAATACCTCATGAATGTGTTTATATTCATTTCTTTACAAGAAAGCGCATTTTCCATCGATTGTAAAATTGGGAAAGTCGTATTCAACACTCCCGTCTATCCCTCCAAAGCTTCCAGTAAACCTATCCGAAACAAGACCGAACTCTAGGTTGTAGTAAAAATGTCCTCAGGGATAAGCAAGGACGAGTTTGGCCGTCCGCCCAAACCCAAATGCCTGAAGGAAACTACTTGGATCGATTTCAATCACGTACTGAATGTTTCAGCTTCTTTTGAAGAACGGGGGGGGGGGGGGCGGACGCAGGCAATTCTACAACGCAGGATCTTTAAACAAACCATCCACATACATTTCAACTTTGTTCAAATCATTCCTACTCCTCAGCGAGTATTTGAACTGGGTTTATCTTTTACTATTCTTATGATAATGGCTGTTATCTCCAGAGAAACATCACAGCAAGTTACTTAAACAGAATTCCTTTCAATTACGTTTGCAAATAACGAGAATAAAAATCACCACGTCTGGCAAGTCTCCTGATTAGGGATTTATTGTGGTGTTCAAAAAAAGTATAATCCAACAAATCCAGAAATTGCTAATCGCTCCTGTTAGCGCCGCTCTAACTCTTGTTTGGGAGGCTCGGCGAGTTGACAATAGCCAATACAGCTCTAAAGTTTTTTTTAAACACTTGGCAATTTGACAGTTGCTGCAACTGGCAAATTTGAGTCAGAGGACTGGAGTTTGCTACAAGTACTCCAATACATATTTCCTTCATGCAGAACAGTATAGACTTAATTCCACCTCCCGACTTTACCACCCCCCGCCACGGTTCAACAGTACGTTTCAGGCACATGCAAAAAAAAATAACATTGAGTACCAAAGTATGAGAAGCCGGGTGGACTTCAATTTTCAGTGAGAATCACCACTCAACAGCACAAATGCATGTCCATGTTACAGGTCGCACACAAAAAAACAAAATGCTGTTTCCTTTTTTTAAAAAAAATTGCTATAATATTCACCTGCTGCCAGTATTCTTCAAGTGATGCCAGACCTGAAAAGTAGCCAGTGTCGTGCACAATCTGAAGCTCTTGAAAAATGCTGCATCTCGGTAGAACATCCATAGTATCTGCCTCTGAAGTGGAGTTGCTGGTATTTCTTTCACAAAATGATTCAAAAAGCGGAAGGCTTTCTCTCCGCTCCCTCCCCCGAAATACCGTTCAAGAGTTATCTCAGCGAAAAAAAAGAGGAAAGAAAGGGAGACAAAAAAAAGACAACACGCAAGGTCAGCTTGTAGCAAAGGAGATATCCAGAAACCAGCTCGTCCAAGTCAAGGAGCCTAGTGCAGAACGAGCAGGAGGAGATGAAGTGAGAGCCACCCTTCTCTCACACTCACTGATATAACATGTACACACCGTCAGCGCAGCGCCGCTTCACTTCCCTATTGAGAGCCAGAACCCAGCGAAGCAGAGACAGCGTCAGCCCCCTATCCTCTCTGGCCCTCCCTCCCACCACAGAGAGCGCTCCACCCCTCCCCCCCTGCGAAGCAGCCGCCGTTGCCGCCGCCACCACGTGATCACTCCAGGACGCAACAACCCCGCCCCCCTCCGTTCCTCTCCGACCCGCAGCCAATCGAGCCGCGCCCGCGCGGCGCCGCGTGCATGAGGTCATGGCCGTCCAATGAGGACACTCGAGGCAAACAGGACTCGCCAACCTTTCCGTTCCCCCTCTCCGCAACGGCGCGCGGCCCGGCGGCGGTATGTAACGAATCTTCTCATTGGTGGATGTCCGCCCCGCCCCCTACCCTGCACTCGATTGGTGTTGAGTCAGGCAGGCTATTTTTAGCAGGGTATATAAAGGCGAGAGGGCAGAGCGACGGGCTTCGTAGTACCGCTCATTGCACTGCGCTGCAGACGGGGAGCGCTATGAGCTGGTACTGGGCTGGAAACAGGAAAAGAGTAGTGCTAATCCCAGGTTCGGCACTTAACGCAGCTACTTAAATGACCGCGTGCGCCCCAGAGTTCATTTATATGTTTATTTATGAAACTTTGCACTTTATATCTTTCTTTGCGAAACTTTAGGTTTTTTTTTTAAATTTTGCAATAAGAATAAATGCCAAGTGTTTTTGTTTCTGCTTCTATCTGATTGTCTTTTTATCGCTATCACCTTTGAAAAGGGTTCTTTAAACATTACTTGTTAGGAACCAAGAGTTTTTGAATTTGCCATCGCAAGTTCATTTGAAGTAGCTCGAGTACGTTCGTTCTTCATTTTGCCCAATATTTCATCCCACACTAGTTCAATAATATCAAGCAAACTTGGTCAAGTATGCATTTGCGCTGGGTATAGAAATGTTTGTGTGTTTTGCGCGTGTTTGGGGAAACCTGCACCGCATTAAGCAAATTATGCTGCAAAACAAAAAAAATGGTTGTGACTAACCTAACGTGCGTCTGTTCTCTACTTCCTCCGTAAGTGGCCAACATAATTTTGGCCGGCTTTTCTATTGAGTTACGTGGACAGTGTAAGCCCAGGCCATAGGGGGACTCAGTTCACCGGACTGCCTCTGATCTGACCTGATTTCAACATTTTCTGATGAAATGATGGTAATGCTTAGCCAAATATGGGACGTGCGTTACAGATAGGGTGATGGATGATGTCATGTGTTTCTTAATATTTGCATCCTTGGAGTTCAGTGCAGCCATACATAGCATGTGGGAAGCTAATGTCTAAATAGCTTTTGGCCACTGTCTTTGAATTTGTTCTTTTTTTCATGGTAGCCTGAGAAAATCCTTAGCAAATTCCACACACCCCCCACCCCTGCCCCGCCAACTCCTTTTGTGCCAGCAGGCCCATATTGTACTGGATAGCCAACCTTATTTTTAAATAATCCTTGAATGGGACATCCCTGAAATGTCAGGAGTGCAGAAAATACCTCTGTTAGCCATCCCAGCCCCATTAATAATTTTAATTTTAATCTTAATGCACAGAAAAGTTCTGTAAGAGGCAAATCTGATTTGGGATTTTAAATAGAGAATTGACTGGTATGACTTGCAATTTGTGAAATTTGTACAGGTATTAATTTTGCTCTTGAAATATTGTGTGCACTTCTTTATAGCCCATTATAGAAAGGATATTGCAGTCATGAGGGTGTGCAAAGTATTGAGTATGATGATACTGTAATAAGAAATTTTTTTGAAGAAAGAACCAAATGATAAAATCTAAGGAATAGTTAAGTATTATAGAAAGAAAGATTTGCATTTATACAAAATCTAGTACAACTAAGTGCTACATGCAAATTGAGTACTTTTGAAGGGTAGTTAGTGTTTTAATATAAGCTTGACAACCAGTTAATACAGTCATATTCCCAGAACAACAATGTGGTAATGACCAAATAAGTTATTTTTGTGTGCTGTTGACTAAGGCTTAAATATTGGCCAGGGCACTGGGGAGAACGCTCCTACTTTTCTTCAAAATAGTGTCATGGATTTTTTTTGGCCATATGAGAGGGTTGGTTGAAAATAGGACCGAAAACTCTGGAAAGGAAAACCTTGATCCTTTTTGAATATGATGTGAATTTTAAAGATGAGGTGTTGGAAGGCAAGATATTAATTCATAAACATTGTAATGGTTGCTGAATGAGACGTGGTATAAGTAGAGTTTTGAATAAAATGAAATGCTATGGGGATTGGTGGTATGGAGGACAATTGGGAGTTTAGTTTGAAGAAGGAAAGGCATTGGATTACAATTTTTTTTGCTGCTGTGATGAGGTAGGGATGGACAATACCGTAGATGTAGAAGTTTCTCTAATAAAGAGGATCATTTCAGAAGCTGAAGTCTGAGTCAAGTAGGAGGCTCAAATTGTGAAAAGTCTGTTTCAAATTAAGAGTCTTGAGTAAACCAGTCGGAATTTTTGACAAAAGAATGAACTTCACAATAGGTGCTGAAGTCACTGACCTTCCTTCATTAACATTTTATGATGGTAGGATCATAGATTCATAGAGTCCCTAGATTGTGGAAGTAAGCCATTCGGCCCGTGGAATCTCTGAAGAGCATCCCACCCTTGACAATATCCCTGTAACCCTGCATTCCCATGGCTCATCCATGTGATCTACACATCTGGACTATGGGAGAAAACCCATACAAACATGGGGAGAACATGCAAACACCACATCAGCAGACATAGAGTCTGATAGCAAGGAATAGTCCAACTAGCCCAAACCAACCATTAACCTAAACTAAACTCCTCTCATGTGTCTGTGCTTGGCCCATATCCCTCTAAGCATTTCTGATCCAGATGTCTTTAAAATGTTCTAACTGTACCCTCAACCATTGCTTCCTTTTGAAGTTCATTCCACACACAAACCATTCTCTGTATATAAAAAAATGCCCCTCGTCTTTTTATAAATCTTTCTCCTCTCACCTGGAAAATATGCTTCCGGTTTTGAAATCCATCACACCAGTGACAAGACACCTGCCAATCATCTTAACTATATCCCTCCTGATTTTATTAAACTATATAAGGTCACCCCTCAACCTCCTACACTGCAGGAAAACAAAGGTCCCAGACTATCCAGCCTCTCCTTATTACTCAACCCTTCATTCTCAGCAACATCCTCGTAAACTACTTCTGAAACCTCTCCAGCTTAATAATAACCTTCTTATAACAGGGCAACCAGAATTGGACACAGTACTCCAGAAGGGGCCTCACCAACATTCTCTACAACCTCAAAAATGAAATCCCAATTCTTATACTCAGACATCTGAACGATGAAGCTTAGTGCGCTAGACACCTTCTTAATCACCTTGACTGCATGTGACATACACTTCAAAGGTTACTGTACCTGAGCCCCTCGGTCTCAGTGTTCTACAACATGACTGAAAGCCCTCCTTTTAGTTGTATGAGTTCTGCCCTTGTTTGTCTTGCCAAAATACAATACCTTGCATTTATCCAAAGAAAAGTCCATCTGCCACTCCTCAGCCGATTGACTCAATTGATCGAGAACTCTTTGCAATCTTAGATAAACTTCTTCACTGTCCACTGTACCTCCAGTTTTGTGTTCATCCACCATCTTACTAATTGTGCCTTTATTATTTTCATCAAAATCGTTTCTATAATTGACAAATAAAAGTGGGCCCAGCATCTATCCCTATGGAACACTGCTGGTCAGAGGCCTCCAGTTTTGAAAAACAATCCTCCACCATCACTCTCTGTCTCCTGCTGTTAAGCCAATTTTTTATCCAGTTGGCAAGCTCACCTTGAATTCTGTGTGGTCTAACCCTATAATTAGTTCACCATGTGAATCCTTGCCAAAGGTTTTACTAAAGTCCAAGTAAACAATGTCTACTGCTCTGCTCTCATCAATCTTCTTGGCTACTTCCTCAAAAAATTAATCAAGTTTGTAAGACATGAGTACCTTCACACAAAACCTTGCTGACTATCCCTAATCATTCCTTCCTCTCCAAATTAAATAAAGCCTATCTTTCAGAATCACATCCAACAACATACTCACCACCGAAGTCAGACTCACAGGTATATATGGTTCCTAGGCTTCTTCTTATACCCCTGCATAAACATAGGCACAACATTAACCTTTGAGTCCTCTGGCACCTCACCTAGAGTTATAGATTATGGAAATATTTCTGCAAGGTGCTCTGCAATTTCCTCCCGAACTTCCCAGGATACACTAGATCAGGTTCCAGAGATTTATCCACCTTTATATTTTCTTAGACCTCTAGCACTTCTTCTGTATTGTGAACTGTGCTGTGATTGCTGTGATTGTGATTGAACTGTATTGTGATTCCTGGCACTGTGTTGAAAACAAAATTGCTGGAGTTCACAACATGTCAGGCAGCATCTGTGGACAGACAGTAAGCTAACATTTCGACTCTAGGTGACTCTTCATTAGAGCTGGCACCCTGGCACTTTGAAGCTAACCACTGAACTACCATATCATTAATAGACTCCAAGCTTTCTTCACTCCTCTAGCTTTGGTATGTTGTAACATATAAAGCTCTTCCCCAAGCCACCAAATGTGTCCATGCTTTCAACTGTCGAAGTGTTCCACAGCGATAGATGCTGGGTCCACTTTTATTAATAGAACATAGAACAATACAGCGCAGAACAGGCCCTTTGGCCCTCGATGTTGTGCCGACTTGTGAACTAATCTGAGCCCCTCCCCCTACACTAACCCATCATCATCCATATGCTTATCCAAGGACTGTTTAAATGCCCCTAATGTGACTGAGTTAACTACATTGAGAGGCAGGGCCTTCCACGCCCTTACCACTCTCTGAGTAAAGAACCTGCCTCTGACATCTGCCTTAAATCCATCACTCCTCAATTTGCAGCTATGCCCCTTCGTACAAGCTGATGTCATCATCCGAGGAAAAAGACTCACTGTCCACTCTATCTAATCCTCTGATCATCTTGTATGTCTCTATTAAATTTCCTCTTAGCCTCCTTCTCTACAGTGAGAACAGACCCAAGTCCCTCAGCCTTTCCTCATAAGACCTTCACTCCAGACCAGGCAATACCCTGGTAAATCTCCTCTGCACCTTTTCCAATGCTTCCACATCCTTCCTGCAATGGAACGACCAGAACTGTATGCAATATTCCAAGTGAGGCCGCACCAGCGTTTTATACAGTTGAAGCATGACATCACAGCTCCGGAACTCAATCCCTCTACCAATAAAACCTAACACACTGTAAACCTTCTTAACAGCACTATCAACCTGGGTGGCAACTTTCAGGGATCTATGTATATGAACACCAAGATCCCTCTGCACATCCACACTACCAAGAATCTTTCCATTGAACCAGTGTTCTGCCTTCCTATTATTCTTCCCAAAGTGAATCCCATCACATTTATCCATATTAAACTACATTTGCTACCTTTCAGCCCAATTCTGCACTTTATCCAAGTCTCCCTGTAACCTGCAACATTCTTCCACACTGTCTACCACTCCACTGACTTTAGTGTCATCTGCAAACTTACTAACCCATCCACCTATGCCCACGTCCAAGTCATTTATAAAAATGACAAACAGCAGTGGTCCCAAAACAGATCCTTGAGGCACACCACTTGTAACCAGACTTCAGGCTGAATATTTTCTGTCAACCACCACCACATTTGCCATCTTACAGAAAGCCAGTTTCTAATCCAAATTGCTAAATCTCCCTCAATCCCATGCCTCTGTATTTTCTCCAATAGCCTACCATGTGGAACCTTATCAAAGGCTTTACTGAAGTCCATATACACCATTTCACTGCCCTACCCTCATCCACATGCTTGGCCACCTTCTCAAAAAACTCAATGAGGTTTGTGAGACACGACCTGCCCTTGACAAATTCATGTTGTCTATCTCCAGTCAAATTGTTGCTTGCTAGATGATTATAAATCCTGTATCTTATCATCCTTTCCAAGACTTTTCCTACAACAGACATAAGGCTCACCGGCTTATAATTACCTGGGTCATCCCTACTACCCTTCTTGAACAAGGGCGCAACATTTGCAATCCTCCAGTCCTCTGGTACTAAACCTGTAGACAATGAGGACTCAAAGATCAAGGCCAAAGGCTCCACCACCTCCTCCCTAGCTTCCTAGAGAATCCTTGGAAAAATCCCATCTGGCCCAGGGGATTTATCTACCTTCACACATTCTAGAATTGATAACACCTCCTCCTTACTAACCTCAATTCTTTAAATTCTAATAGCCTGTAACTCAGTCTTTTCCTCTACAATATTCTCCTTTTCCTGGATGAAAACAGATGAGAAATAATCATTTAGCACCTCTCTGATCTCCACAGGGTCCACACACAACTTTCCATTTCTCTCTTTGACTGGCCCTATTCCTACCCTAGTCATCCTCTTATTCCTCACATCCCTATAGAAAGCTTCAAGGTTCTCCTTTTTTCTACCTGCTAATGTCTGCACATGTCCCCTCCTTGCTCTTCTTAGCTCTCTCTTTAAATCCTTCCTAGCTAATGTGTAACTCTTCATCGCCTCATCTTAGCCACCTCATCTCATCGCCACATAAGCCTCCCTCTTCCGCTTTACAAGAGATACAATTTCTTTAGTAAACCACGGTTCCCTTACCTTATCACTTCCCCCCTGCCTGACAGGGACGTACCTATCAAGGACACACGATATCTGTTCCTTAAACCAGCTCCACATTTCGATTGTCCCCATCCCCTGCATTTTGCTCCCCCAATCTATGCCTCCTAAGTCTTGCCTAATCGGAATATAATTGCCCTTCCCCCATCTATAACTCTTGCCCTGTGGCATGTTCCTATCCCTTCAGGAGCCCAAATACACGATCTGAAACACCACAGACCCTGGCACCTGGGAGGCAACACACCAACCGAGAGTCTCTTTCGTTCCCAACAAACCTAGAACATAGAACCTCCTATCTCTCCCTCTAACTATTGAGTCCCCAATGACTAACACTCTCCTCCTACCCCTCCCTTCCCTTCTGTGCAAGAGGGACAGACTCTGTGCTAGGGACCTGCACCCTGTGCATGCCCCTGTTAAGTCGCGCGCTCCCCCCCCCCCCCCCCGCCCCCAACAGTATCCAAAACGGTATACTTGTTTTTCAGGGGAACGACCACAGGGGACCCCTGCACTGACTGCTTTTTCCACCTTCTAACAGTTACCCAGCTTTCTTCATGCTTAGGAGTAACAACCTCCCTGTACTCTTGTCTATCACAGACCCTGCCTCCCGAATAATCCGAAGTTCATCCAGCTCCCACTCCAGTTCTCTAATGCGGTCTTAAAGGAGCAAGAGTTGGGTGCACTTCCTGCAGATGTACTTGGATGGGACAGTAATGGCGTCCCTCACCTCAAACATCTTGCAGGAGGAACATTCCTCTCTCTGCACTGCCATCCCTGCTAGTCCCCTTATCAGAAAGTCTGAATTTTCTTCGCTACCAGGTTTGCCTTTCTACCAGTCCTCCTTTTAAGAGCTTTCTTAAAACTTTTTTGTCTAAGCTTTTCATCTTTTAATATGTGGGTTGTTGTAAAGAAAAGTTTTGATACACATAATAGTAAAGGAATGTTTTCAGTTGTTTTGAAATTGTAATGAAGGGAGCATAAACTCAGGATTATCACTGTTGTTCGTCAAAACTTTGAGAGCATGCAATGCAGTGTTAAAATTAGCCATTGTGGTAATTTACTTTTGTGTATGTTTATCGGAAATGTGTGTCATTGTCTAGGCTGGTTTTTATTCCTGTACCTCAATTACTTTCGAGAATCTGGTGGTGAGCTGCCTTCTTGAAACGCTGCAGAGCTTAGAGAGTGTAGATACTTCTACAAAACTGCTTGAAAGAAGCTCCAAAACGTTAACTCAGCGACAGTGAAGGAAGAGTGGAATATTTTCAAGTCAGGGTGGTACATGACTTGGAGAGGAACTTGCAGGTCATGGTCGTCCCATGCATTCAGTGTCCACTGTACCTCCAACTTTGTTGTCATCCACAAACTTACTAATCATGCCTTCTATATTTTCATCAAAATCATTTCTATAAATGACAAATTAAAGTGGACCCAGCATCTATCCCAGTGGAACACTGCTGGTCACAGGCCTGCAGTTTTGAAGAGCAATCCTCCACCATCACTCTCTGTCTCCTGCTGTTAAGCCAGTTTTGTATCCAGTTGGCAAGCTTACCTTGAATCCTGTGTGATCTAACCCTATACTTAGTTCACCATGCGAATCCTTGTCCTTCATTGACAGCTGTGTCTTCAAGTGACTAGGCACTAAATTCTGGAACTTTTGTCATAATTCCCTCTGACTCCCTACATTTCACTCTCTTCCTGCTTACATTCTATCTCTTCAACCAAAATGTAATCATCTTTCTGAACACTTTGTGTGACGTGGTAACATTTTGTCGAATTAAACTCATGTTTTAATGTTAATGATGCTCCAGTACAACAAGGCATTTAAAGTCATTCTCAAGCAAAGTCTCAGTTGGATCTTTTATTTTAAAATGAAGAATGAAGTAGATGGCCTACAAGAAGACTTGTGCTGTACTTTTAATTTCCACTGACATTGGAATTCTATCAAATAAGACACTGTAATGCAAATAAAGCTGCTGTATCAAGATTTTAAAAAAAACAATGTTTAGCTTTTATAAACACTTACATTGGAAGACGATTTCTGTATTAGCTATGATGTGTTGACTAATAAAAAAGGGAATAAATAAAGACTTTTAACTTTGCACAGTCATCAAAGCAGATTCCAATTTCCAAGGCCCTTAATGTACCCTTCAACTTCTGTCAATAATGCAGCAATAAAAGATTTTCTATATTTGAAAAGAATGAACACCTCTTTAATCTATGATATTAAAAAAAGTTTCAGTAATGTAGCTCACTGAATTTAGAATCCATTTAGTGTTATTTGTAAGATTTGTGTTCAGTAAAATTTATACATAAATATAAGAGGATAAGGAATAGTCATTTTATTTGAAAGAATTTGAATATCTCAGGAATCTGAATATCTCAGGAATCATTACTGTCTGGATGACAACATTGTTTTTTCCATGTTGACCCAATTTTAAGCAAGGTGCGGACTGAATTTCAATTTTATCTGTAGAAAAAAATCAATGAGTGGTGCCCCTATCTATAATATCAACAGCTTCTCCACAATTTTGCCAGTTATACTTGGAACTAAGGTCATTTGGGTCAAATACAATAGAAACTGGCTTCAGAAGATGATTACAATGAAGAAATCTTTTTTAAATCTTTATTGATGAGCAAAGATATATTGAGTTATTTCTCTTCTGGATATTGTCAATGAGCGATGAAGAAAGGTTTCATTATCACAGTTCACTTGAAACATTTGTGATGAGTTCATTGCAGTCAGTCCAGGTACAATAGATAAACCACTCACAATGCCCTGTTCATATCTCCTCACAATGGGTAGCACCACCAGTGACACCATGTAACAAGAGGCGCCAACTGAGGCTGAATGACAGATGTCGGTTGGAAATCAGTTAGCCTCAGTGTATAACAAGTTACAAATATTGACCTCCAACTGCAATGCCTTCAGATTCATTTCAATTTGATAAAGAGATGTTGCCATAGCCTCTAAGGTAACCACATTCATAATGGTAAAAATGCACATTGCAAATGTGTTCAAGCTCCATTGCAACAACAATGTTGCAATTACACACAGAAAATTAATTGAAGTAGCAATAATCAGGTTCATGCTGTGATTGAAACCTTTCAGTTTAAAGGCTGGTAATTTCTGACAAAAAATGATACTGTCTGTGATAGGCTTATTGATATAATACAAAGAGTATTAGCATAATATTGACTTTAAGAAAGGAAATCATTGACATAGTTACAGTAACAAATGAAACATCAACTTATTATTGAGGCTTCAAAATAATTTTCTTTGGGACTGTTTGTATATCTAGTATTTAACATTATGTCAGGGAACAATCTTGATACTACACTCCTTTAGCGATTGACTTTGATGCTTCTTACATCTGCAAGGAACAACCGTAAGCAAAAAAAAGCAAAGTGGAGGAGATCATGAAGACCATTTTACAAAGACTCTTTCCTTTCCAGTCTTTTCTTTTTCATTGAGAAATCAAAAAAAAGTGGAGTTGACAAAACGTATAGAGTAGATTTGTTTCCTAAACTCTTCCCCCTTCCTCAGCGGCACAAAAAGTAGTATTTGACTTCTTGAGATAGTAGGAACTGCAGATGCTGGAGAATCTGAGATAACAAGGTGTGGAGCTGGATGAACACAGCAGGCCAAGCAGCCTCAGAGGAGCAGGAAGGCTGATGTTTTGGGCCTAGACCCTTCTTCTTTTGTGGGTGTGACAATTTCGCTGACTTTGGACTAAGGACAGCAAAATCATTAAGGGTGATGGCTGTCCTGATGACTGTGGAAGATGTCCACGTTCAGATGTCAAGTGAGGAAACTAAGAAATACAGTTATGTCTTTCACAGTACAATAATGTTTTAACATTCATTTTCAATTCTTATATGAAGAATTAAAGTTTTAAAGTAAAGCTCAATTTCCTAGAGACTATCATTCACGTGTCTGCACTTTATTGGATTTTCACTCAGAACCTTGGCAGCAGCTGTGTTCATACTATAAATTGTTTTTTTCCAAATGTCCTGAGGCAATATTTCCATTTTACTTTTGAATGTCAGTAATTTGTGTGTAATGTAATGCGTGCTTATAGTAATATCTAAATAACACTTTTAAAACAGACTTAAATAACTTACTGGGATGTGAGTTTAACAGCAAAGCTGATTCAGGCAGGAATTTCTTTTATGCCGTTGATAATTTTAAATAGCTTCTCTGCAAGCAGAGCTCCTGTTTGAATAGTAAATATTTAGGATTTTTCAATGGCATAATGGGTAAGTACATTTTATTTTGGTCTGTTACCAGGCTATGTTACCAAGAAGGCCCTGAGTTCATTTTCACATGAGCTGATTTTGCAAATCAGGAAGATAAAGCTAAAATTCTCCTTAATGTCATTTCCTATGGAGAGTCAGGGAGAAAAATTCAGTAAGAGGCTGTACCATTCAGCGACCCCTCTGGGAAATATGCAAACATGGGACAGAAGTGGGATTAACTATGTTAACAGCTAGCCATCCGAAACTCAATATCAAGGCCTCCATGTAAGGAAAGAACTATTTTAACTGAGCTGCTAGGACCTAAAGAAAAGTATCACAACAAGATCAAGGGCCTTCAGCAGAAATTGGGAAATAAAAGAGAAAACAAAAGTCTAGAAATCTTATGGTGCTTGCCAGTTGTAAAAGCTCTGCTTCTAATCTCACACTTTCTTCATATCAACCTTCTCAAAGGAGGAACCAGGACTTCTGTGGAACCATATTCTGCTCCCAACTCTTATACCCACCGCTGCTTCTCCCCTCCACAAACCCAAACCCAGATGAAAATTATTTTGTCCCCAACCCTGGTGCCAATTCTAAGACAGGTTAGTTTTATCAAATTATAAACAGGGTCCCTGAAAATATTTCTAAGTCCTATGCATTTGAATCCATCAATTTAAGAATGTTGCCTTGTCAAAAACACATATCAGACAGAGCATTTTATTCATTGCTGCAGTAACCGTGGCCATCTTTTCCCACTTAGACACACACTTTACTTTGTAGAATCAGAGAGTTGTCCTGGCACAGGAGGAGGCCATTCAGCCTACTGTGTTTGTGCCAGCCCTCAGCAACAGCCGCTCAGCCAATCTTATTACCCTGTTCCCACCGTCTGGCTTTGCAAATTCTTTCTCTTCAACTGCTTCTCCAATTCCCTTTTTAAAGCCACAATTGAATCTGTCTTACCTACAATCTCAAATAGTGCATTACAGATTCTAGTCACTCATTGTATAAAGATATTTCCATCTGGCTTCTTTCAACAAACAACTGAAATTCTTTTCCTCTTGTTCTTAATCCTTCTTACAAGGAGTAAAATTTCTGCCTACTTTGCCTAGACCCCAATGATTTTGAACAGTCTTTTTGGATCTCTGCTCAGCTTCATTTCTCAAAACAAGAACATACCAATTTTCTCCAATTTATACATGAACTGGAAGTCCCTTGTTGGAACTATTCTCATAATATTTTCCTGTACTTTCACTAAAACCTTCACATCTTTTCTAAAGTGCACTGGTCTGAATTTGATGCAGTAATGTATTTGATGGTGAACCAATGTTTTATGAATATTAATTATAGCTTCCTTTCTATTGTATTCTATGCCTTTATTTATATGTTTCTAACCACTTAGTGAACCTACATTCCTATCTTCAATTATTTGCACACATGTACCCTTAGGTCAATTTACTTCTACACCCCCCCCCCTCCTTAGAATTGTACCTTTAGTTTATCTTGCTATGTGCCATTCTTCATATCAAAACGCATCAATTTATTCTTAAATTTCATTGTGTCTGCAAATTTCATCTGTCTATATATGTTCTCTTGAAGTCTAACACTATATACACCTCTGTTCAATATACTTACACGTTTTCATCATCTGCAAATTTGAAATTATGCCCAGTACACGTAAGTCTATCATTAATATACATCAAGGAGTGTAATGGTCCTTGTGCCAATCCCTGGAGGACTCCATACTGTAAACCTTCCATCACTTGAAAAAGCAACCTTTCACCACTACTCTCTATTTCCTGGAACTCAGTCAACTTCATATCCATGTTGCTAGTTTCCTCTTTATTGCACGAGCTACAACTTTACCAGTAGGTCTATTATGTGGCATTTTTGGAAATACATTAAGACCACTTCAACAATTTTACCTTCATTAATCCTTTCAGTCACTTCGTCAAAAATGTCAATCAACTTACTTGAACACAAATTCTTTTTTAACAAACCCATGCACTCTTTCCTTTATTAATCCACATTTGTCCAAATGATCGTTAATTTTGTCTTGGATTATCAGTCTGATTGATCAGGGAATTTAGAATTGTCAGTCAGGATTGCAGTATGGTACTCTAGAAACTATATTTACTTACACATTATTCTTTGTAGGCAGAAAAAATATAGATATTTTGTGCCTGTTTCAATTCAACAAAATAGGTGTTAGCCATTCACTGGTTTATTTTTCTAACTCCAGCCCTGCCCTATCAGAGACTACTTGCCTGATTTGAAATGTAAGCAAAGTCTAACTGTTAAATGTCAATCATCATCATTTGGTACATTGTCCACAGCCTCTATTATCAATCTACTATTTGGAATAGTCCTTTGCTGTACTTAAAATAAAGGAGCTAGCTGTTTGATAAGTTCCGGGTAAATACTTAAAGCCTTTTCCATTCTTATGTTTTTACATTGTATATAAATTGGTAGTAAAGTTAATTAAATGTATAAGAAGTAACAAATAAGCAACTAACATTTAAAAAAATTAAAACACATTGAGGCTAGCAGAACATGTGATGTGTCACCGTTGTGGTCTGTTGGAGTTTGTGGATGCCCGTTTGATCCAAAGCAAACATATTTATGGCAAATATTTAAATTCCAGCAGCTTGAGCTCAGAGGTTATGAACTAGAAGCTGAACTACAGAAAGTGCAGTGCATCAGAGAAGGGGAAAATTATCTGGATTCCTTGTACCAAGAGGCAGTCACTCCTCTTAGGGTTGTGTCATCATTTAGTCAATGTTCAGGGGACAGGGGAGTATGAATGCAAGTGAAGCAGTTAAAGGAAAGCAGGGAGAAGAATTAATTAATGATCTCGATGTGAAGATGCTCCCAAGTAGAAATGGCCTTAATGTATTTGAATTTTACATTTAGTTTGCGGAATAGTGATGTGAGTTCAAGGCTACTTTGAAAAAAATTATATAAGAAGAATTATGAAAGCAGAGTTTGCTAAATTGAATTGGCAGAAGAGGTAAAAGGCTATATCAATTAATAAAGATACATTGGCAAGTGTTTAAGGGGATATTTTAGCAGATACATTATAGATACATTCCACTAAGAAAATAATTCCAGTGAGAAAAGTTCAAATGGGCAGACCCATCATCTGTGGTCAACGAATTGCTAAAAATAGTGTGAAACTGCAAGAAAAAGCACGAGTGTGCAAAGGCGAGTGGCAGAACAGAATGTTGCACAGAATAGATATGCTAGTGTAAAACACAAAGTATGATTAAAAAAGGAAAAAAAACTGCAGCATGGGTAAAAACTCGCAGATAATATATAACCAAGAAAAGGAGTTTCTATGAATATTTAATGAAGCTAAGAGTTCAACAAGTAAGATAAATAGAACGTGGAACAGAATTATGTGTATAATCGTCTAATTTTCCCTGAGTAGACATTTTACTTAATTTCATCAAAGCTTTAGACATTTATCATAGAATCCGTACAGTATGGAAACAGGCTCATCAGTCTAACAAGTCCACACCAACCCACAGAGCATCCCACCCAAACCCACGTAATCGACATATTCCTGAACACTACGGGCAATTTAGCGTGGCCAATCCACCTAGCCTGCACATTTTTGGACTGTGGGAGGAAGCCAAACTGCCCAGAGGAAACCCACGCAGGCAGGGGAGAACGTGCAAACTCCACACAGACAGTCGCTCAAGGGTGAGGTAATATTATACTTGAGGTGCTTGTTTCGTAATGACAGTCTTATAGACATTGCAACTAATGTAGGACATCTGGTTGGCATGGATGAGTTGGACTAAGGAGTCTGTTTCCATGTTGTACATCTCCGTGATGCTCACTCTTCAAGGTTGAGACTGTCTCTCAAATTAGGTGTGCATGATCAATAACATGAACTTCAGGTCATGTGTATCTGTGGGGCTCACTTTATTTTGGTTTTTGGGCTTAAAAGATTTTCAGTTTAGACAGTACTTAATACACCAGAGAACAGTTAATCTCCAGTGAGGTGAACAGCCACTATCAGATGGATTGTAACTAGATTAGGAGCAATCACACAGCCTTGTTTGACATGGGTACAATTTTTTAGAGTCATTTTTTTTTCATGACAATTGCTGTCATATCATCGTAAAACAGTTGCAGGACAGAAATTTCATGGATATCCAAATCTCTGAAGAGGAATCCTCACAGTAGTGAAGGTTAGACAACAAAGGCCTCTGCAAGCCATCTAAATGCAAAATGTTCAGGTGAGCTACTGTACTGCCGGGAGACCTGGACTGTGAGTCATTCATGATTATATCAAATGGAGAAAGTTCACCAGCAATCTTCCGTGGCATTCTCCAGATTCAACAGGTAGAGCATTCAACAAATGCTAGGGCCTTTCGTGAACCCAACTCCAGGCGTTCATTACGAACCTCTGAAAAATCAACTAACTGGCCTAGACACTGTGCTTGAATGGCTAAAAAGTATCTTCGCTGCCATGTACTTTTTTTTTATTTGCCAGTGGTTCAGGGAGGACAAAAACAACTCTCCAAAGACTCTCTGATCTTCTGGTAAAACGTGGCAGCATTCACATTAATGACTGGGAAGAGATTGCTACCAATTGTTCAAAATGTCATAGAACATAGAACATAGAACATAGAACAGTACAGCACAGAACAGGCCCTTCAGCCCACAATGTTGTGCCGACCATTGATCCTCATGTATGCACCCTCAAATTTCTGTGACCATATGCATGTCCAGCAGTCTCTTAAATGACCCCAATGACCTTGCTTCCACAACTGCTGCTGGCAACGCATTCCATGCTCTCACAACTCTCTGCGTAAAGAACCTGCCTCTGACATCCCCTCTATACTTTCCACCAACCAGCTTAAAACTATGACCCCTCGTGCTAGCCATTTCTGCCCTGGGAAATAGTCTCTGGCTATCAACTCTATCCATGCCTCTCATTATCTTGTATACCTCAATTAGGTCACCTCTCCTCCTCCTTTTCTCCAATGAAAAGAGACCGAGCTCAGTCAACCTCTCTTCATAAGATAAGCCCTCCAGTCCAGGCAGCATCCTGGTAAACCTCCTCTGAACCCTCTCCAAAGCATCCACATCTTTCCTATAATAGGGCGCCCAGAACTGGACGCAGTATTCCAAGTGCGGTCTAACCAAAGTTTTATAGAGCTGCAACAAGATCTCACGACTCTTAAACTCAATCCCCCTGTTAATGAAAGCCAAAACACCATATGCTTTCTTAACAACCCTGTCCACTTGGGTGGCCATTTTAAGGGATCTATGTATCTGCACACCAAGATCCCTCTGTTCCTCCACGCTGCCAAGAATCCTATCCTTAATCCTGTACTCAGCTTTCAAATTCGACCTTCCAAAATGCATCACCTCGCATTTATCCAGGTTGAACTCCATCTGCCACCTCTCAGCCCATCTCTGCATCCTGTCAATGTCCCGCTGCAGCCTACAACAGCCCTCTACACTGTCAACGACACCTCCGACCTTTGTGTCGTCTGCAAACTTGCTGACCCATCCTTCAATTCCCTCGTCCAAGTCATTAATAAAAATTACAAACAGTAGAGGCCCAAGGACAGAGCCCTGTGGAACCCCACTCACCACTGACTTCCAGGCAGAATATTTTCCTTCTACTACCACTCGCTGTCTTCTGTTGGCCAGCCAATTCTGTATCCAGACAGCTAAGTTCCCCCGTATCCCATTCCTCCTGACCTTCTGAATGAGCCTTCCATGGGGAACCTTATCAAATGCCTTACTGAAGTCCATATACACCACATCCACAGCTCGACCCTCATCAACCTTTCTAGTCACATCCTCAAAAAACTCGATAAGGTTTGTAAGGCATGACCTACCCCTCACAAAGCCGTGTTGACTGTATTTGATCAAGCCATGCTCTTCCAGATGGTCATAAATCTTATCCCTCAGAATCCTTTCTAACACCTTGCAGACGACAGACGTGAGACTTACCGGTCTATAATTGCCGGGGATTTCCCTATTTCCTTTCTTGAAGAGAGGAATTACATTTGCCTCTCTCCAGTCCTCAGGTACGACTCCAGTGGAGAGCGAGGATGCAAAGATCTTCGCAAGTGGCGAAGCAATTGCATTTCTCGCTTCCCAAAGCAGCCGAGGACAAATCTGATCCTTGGATGACGAGAGCGGTGGAGCTTCTAGTGAATATAACCAAGAAGGCTAAAGAAATGCTACCCCTTATCATGAGACAAATTGAACATTAAAATACGGATGTCATGAAGGGCATTGGTAAGGCCAAGCTGGGATTCTGTGCAAAATTTTGGTCTTCTTACGTAAAGAAAGAAATGCGTTTGTGGTTGTGGTGATGTTTCAGGGGAGGTTTACAAGATTAATACCTGGAGTAAGCAAATTGTCTCCCGAGGATAGGTTGGACAGACTGAACTTGTTTCTAATGAGGGGTGACTTGATAAAATTAAATATGTATGATCCTGAATTGTCTGGACAAGGTGGACATGGAAAGGATTTTTCCTCTTGTGGGCAAGAAGACATTGATGGGATCACCCTTTTTAAGAAGATACAAGAGCATTTGTTTTCTCTTTGAGTTTTGTGTGATTTAGGGACTCTCTACCTTAGAAAGCAATGAGGTAGACAGGAGTCATTAAAATTTTTTTAAAGTCTGAGGTAGATAACCAAGGGATTCAGAAGCTATTGGGGCTGATGGGAATGTGAAATTTGAAACACACTTTGGCCATGATCTTATTGAGTGGCAGAGTAGGCTTGGGGGGCAAATAGGTTACTTCTGTGCCAATTTATATGTCCATATATAATGTATGCCAAGCTGCATCATGCTGAGAGTCCAAATGCCTTAATGTTGCAGCATAGCAGTAGCAGAAAAGGAAAAGAAGAAAATCCTGCAACCTGGGATCCCAGCACTTTATGGGACATCCTGCCTATTGTGGCCAAAGATCAGCAGGTTGAGAATCAGTCTGTTCAATCACTTGAAGAGACACAGCAAAAACTTGCGAACTTCATTTGAAGTCATCACCAAATCAAACAACTGCTGCTGATCATGGAGGAATATCTCTTCGTGTGTAAACTGAAATGTAACTTCTTTCTGGACCCAGGCTTGGACATCTGAGTTGGTTAAAGGATATTGACATTGGTAAAACATTGAAGCCTGCAGCCAAGATAACAAAGTGTGAAGCTGGATGAACACAGCAGGCCAAGCAGCATCTTAGGAGCACAAAAGCTGACGCTTCGGTCCTGGACCCTTCATCAGAGCTGTCAATGTCTGGCTTGTGGGCTTCTGCCCTCATTCTTATCCTACATTCATATGTGTGGTTAGCAATTGTTCGTCCTTTGTAACATAATTAAAAGACTCCGACAGAAGATTGGTAACATGTGTATCTGAGTCTAGTTTATTTGAAGCCATGAGGTCATGTCACAGCTGTACAAAACTCTGGTGCTGCTGCACTTGGAGTATTGCGTACAGTTCTGGTCGCCGCATTGTAGGAAGGATGTGGAAGCATTGGAAAGGGCGCAGGGGAAATTTAGCAGGATGTTGCCTGGTATGGAGGGAAGATCTTATAAGGAAAGGCTGACAGACTTGAGGCTGTTTTTGTTAGAGAGAAGGTTAAGAGGTGACTTAATAGAGACATACAAGATGATCAGAGGATTAGAAAGTGTGGTCAGTGAGAGCCTTTTTCCTCGGACGGCGATGGCTTGCACAAGGATGCTAGCACAGTCTAGCACTGAGGGGTGATAGATATAGGACAGATGTCAGAGGTAGGTTCTTTACTCAGAGAGTAGTAAGGGTGTGGAATGCCCTGCCTGCAACTGTAGTAGACTTGTCAACTTTAAGGGCATTTAAATGGTCATTGGATAAACATATGGATGATAATGGAATAGTGTGTGTTAGATGGGCTTTGGATTGGTTTCACAGGTCGGCGCAACATCGAGGGCAGAAGGCCCTGTACTGCGCTGTAATGTTTTATGTTTTATGTTCCATGTTCTATGTTCTATGTAGCCTTTCCAGGATTGTATCAGAAGAGTTTTGGATTTCCAATTCCTCATCTATCAATGTTAAAAATGATTTAAGGCTATTGTGTTCCCCACACCTCCACTCAGATCCGGCTCTGTTTAATTGACCTCTAAGATTAAGCAGAACTGGGAATTTGCCTCCAGGTTCTGCTATGTTGATCTTAGCAGGGATGGCCCAGTGAAACATGAGGGAAGTTGTTCAGAGTTCCTGCTCCTGATCCTAGTGGAGGTGTATATCTGAAGTCAGTGGGCTAGATTTTAGCAGAAGTGGTCCTGACAATGTGTGGAAACCTAGAGGCAAACCTGCTTCAGCCATTTGACAGACATCAAGGCAGGTTTGATCGAGTAAATACCATATGAGTCCTGTTGAAGGGATAAGAGCTTGCCTCCAAGACCTGTTAGCTGATTGGATGGCCAGCATATCTTCTGCACTAGCAGTACCACAGTCTACAGGTTTCCCTGTGGGAATGGTATCTGATCAATTGGTTGCAACATGTTGGTTTCTTGGCAAGGTTGATGGGGTTGGGGCTCACCAGGACCAGTCAGTCAGGCCCTGGCAGTGAGGTCTTTTGCTGCATGCTGAGGGCAGGGATGGGTTGCTGCAAGGTTTGCCAATTTCTTCAGGGGAAGTGAGGCCAGGGACCCTTCATAGAATCCTAAACTAGCAAGGCCACCCTCAAGCCCATTGGGAGGCTGCCAGATCTCCTCACATTGCAGAGGGCGCCCCAGCGATTGCAGAGAGAGGCCTTCATTTGGCCACTTAACCGAGTCAACTGGCCTCTGAGCAGAAGGACTCCACCACCCTATGGTGTCAGAAGATAGTGAAGATTCACCCTGCCCCACTTCCAAATCCTTCAACTCTTTCTCTTACCTGCCTTGTATTCTGCTGCAGAAGGTGCATCATGAGAGGTTAGGATAGAATCTGGCAATAATGTTCCTTACAAATAGAATCTATGGGCTAGATTCCCAAAGTTTGGACAGGGACCCAGTTCCCAGGTTAATTAAAATCTCTAACCAATGGGCTTTGAAAATCCTATCCCTCATGTTATAATAATGGACTGAATTTCATTGCCCTCTTACTATTGGGGATGTGATGGCCTAATGTTGTTATCGCTAGACTTTTGACCTGGACAACGTTCTGGAGATGCAGGTTGAATCCCTACATGGCAGATGATGGAATTTGAATTCAGTAAAATATCTGAAATAAGAATCTAATAATGACCATGAATCCATTGTTGACTGTTGGAAGAACCCATCTGGTTCAATAATGTCGTTTAGTCAAGGAAACTGTCATCCTTAACTGGTCTGGCCTACACGTGACTCCAGACCCACAACAATGTGGTTGACTCCAAACTGACCTCTGGGCAATTAGGGATAGACAATAAATGCTGCCCAGCCAGTGATATCCCTCATCCAATTTTCCTATGTTCCTTGGGTGGGAGTACTCAAAAGTGAATGATGCTTGTGGAATTGTTCTCTGGAGATAGGAGAAAAGAACTGGGAGATTAAAAATACTGCATAAATTTGAGTGAATGTAGCATAGGATAACGGAAAGAGTTGAATCCTGAAAATAAAACGTTTGCTATGTGTCTGACCTAATTTGCTCCTGGCGTAAGCACATTTCTGAATCACTCAGTGGTCTTTTGTTGCTAATTCTGTGCTTCCCAACATTCCAGCTCTCTTCTCTCGGCTATACAGACTGTATGAACATGCCAAAGCGGCATTATATTTCCATAACGGATGCTGTGAATCAAACTTGTGGTGGTTTGTGCATCGTTATGAAGGATATATTTTGGTACCCAAGTGACAGGTTCCATAAAATTGATTTCACAAAACTCTGTTGCACAGCAAACTGACACAATTGTGTTTTATTAAATAATCTTAACCACAATTCGCATTTCATTTTCCTGTTCTAAACATATTGAAATCTATCAAATTAGAACAGTTGTAAGTTTTGAAGCCAAGTTAGTCACATTAGTATTTTCCACAAACTTCATAATTTCCAAATCACATGCTGCTCCATACAGTTAACATACACTAATAATATCTTCTTCAAAACCACAAGGTATAGGAGCAGAATTAAGCCATTTGGCTCATTGACACTGCTCAATCATCTGATCATGACTGATATACTTCTCAACCGCCATTCTCCTGCTTTCTTCCTGTTGATCCCCTTACTAATCATGAAAGTATTATCTTGTCTTAAATACACTTAGTGACTTGGCCTCAAAAATCTCTTATGGCAATGAGTTCCACAGATTTGTCATCCTCTGACCAAAGATAATCCTCCTCATCTCAGTACTTAAGGGTCACCCCTTCGCACTGAGGCTGTGCCCTCAGGTCCTAATCTTTGCTATTCGTGGAAACTCCATTTTTGCAGCAGCAGCAAGAGCAGTGACAGCGAAGACTAGGGGACTGCCAAGAAGGTAAGTTCTCCATTTTGACAATGGAGCTGAGTGAGAGCGGTCGAATTGCGCTTTGGGAAGGTGAGTGAACTGATGTATTTAGGCAGTGGGGCTAAACCCGAGACACTACACGTGTTGTGTCTCCCACCCGTCCTCCTCATCTGACCAAAAAAACACTCTGGTGTGTTGATAGGTAAGGTTTTTCTTTTAGTTTTTTTTAATCATGGAGGTTGGTAAGTAGAGTGATTGTAAAAATTTTCCATTTTATTTATCTATTATTTCATATTATAACAGGACTAAGCTAAGCTTAAAAATAAAAATGGCAGGAGATCCCAGACCTGTGTTATGCTCCTCTTGCTCAATGTGGGAGCTCAGGGATGTGGCTGATGTCCGTGACCCCTACATGTGTAGGAACTATGTCCAGCTGCCCCTCCTGTTAGACCGCATGACGGCTCTGGAGCTGTGGATGGATGAACTTTGGAGCATCCATGATGCTGCAGAAGCAGTGGATAGCACATTCAACAAATTGGTCACAGCTCAGATTAGGATTGCTGAGGGAGAAAGGGAATGGGTGACCAAAAGGCAGAAAAAAAAACCGGAAGACAGTGCAGGCATCCCCTGTGGTCATCTCCCTCCAAAACAGGTATAACGTTTTGGATACTGTTGGGGGACATGGCTCACCAGGGGAAGGCAGCAGTAGCAAGGTTCATGGCACCGTGGCTGGCTCTGCTGTACGGAAGGGTGGGAAAAAGAGTGGAAGGGCTGTAGTCTCAGGAGATTCGAATATAAAGGGAGTGGATTGGCGGTTCTATGGTTGAAACTGAGACACCCGAATGGTATGTGGCCTTCGAGGTGCAGGGGTCAGGGATGTCTCAGTTCGACTGCAGGATATTCTGAAGGGGGAGGGTGAACAGCCAGTTGTCGTGGTGCATACAGGCACCAATGATATACGAAATAAATGGGATGAGGTCCAGCAAGCAGAATTTAGGGAGTTAGGAGCCAAGTTAAAAAATAGGACCTCAGAGGTAGTAATCTCAGGATTGCTAACTGTGCCACGTGCTAGTCAGAGTAGAAATGAATGAATAGGCAAATGAGTGGCTTGAGAGATGGTGCAGGAGGGAGGGGTTCAGATTTTCGGGACACTGGGACCAGCTTTTGGGGGAGGTGGGACAATTACAAATCAAACAGTCTACACCTGGGCAGGAATGGAACCAATGTCCTCAGGGATGCTTTTGCTAATGCTGTTGGGGAGGGTTTAAACCAATGTGGCACGTGGATGGGAACCAAATGAGGAGGTTAATGGACATTAAGGAGGTAGTAACTAAAGCCTCTAAGGAACTAAGTAATGAAGTCAGCGTGACTAAGGGGAACAGTCAGAAGAGAGCAGATGGTGAACGCAAAGGGACAGATGGTCTGAGGTGCATTCGTTTTAATGTGAGTACTGTAGTAGGTAAGGTAGATGAACTTAGGGCTTGGATTGGTACCTGGGAGTAAGATATTATTGCTATTACTGAGACTTGGTTGAGTGAAGGGCAAGATTGGCAACTAACTATCCCAGGATATAGATGCTTCAGATGAGATAGAGAGGGAGGTAAAAGGTGTGGAGGAGTTGCATTACTGGTCAAAGTGGATATCACAGCTGTGCTGAAGAAGGGCACTATGGAGGACTTGAGCAGTGAGGCAATATAGGCAGAGCTCAGAAATAGGAAGGGTGCAGTAACAATGTTGGGGTTGTACTATAGGCCTCCAAACAGCAAGGGTGAGGCAGAGGCACACATATGTAGACAGATTATGTAAAGATGTAGGGGCAACAGGATGGTGGTGATGGAAGATTTTAATTTTCCTAAGATTGACTGGGATTCACTTCGTGTTACGGGTTTAGATGAAGCATCCAGGGAGATTTTCCAGAGCAGTATGTAAATAGTCCAACTCAGGAAGGGGGCATTTTGGACCTGGTGTTGGGAAATAAGCCCGGCCAGGTGGTTGAAGTTTCAGTAGGGGATTACTTTGGGAATAGGGATCGCAATTCTGTAAGTTTTAGAATACTCATGGACAAAGATGATAGTGCTCCTAAATGAAGAGTGCAAAATTGGGGGAAGGCCAACGACAATGAAATTCGACTGGAGCTGGGGAATGTAGATTGGGAGCAGCTGTTTGTGGGTAAATCCACATTTGAGATATGGGAGGCTCTTAAAGAGAGATTGATTAGAATGCAGGACAGACAGGTCCCTGTGAAAATGAGAGATAGAAAGGGCAAGATTAGGGAACCATGGATGACAGGTGACATTGTGAGACTAGCAAAGAGGTAAAAGGGAACATACATACGGTTGGTGACTGAAAACAGACAAAGCTTTGGAAGAATATCGGGAAAGTAGGACCAAAATGAGGAATTAAGAGGGCTAAAACGGGTCATGAAATATCTTTAGCAAATAGGGTTAAGGAAAATCCCAAAGCCTTTTATTCGTACATAAGGAGCAAAAGGGTAACTAGAGAAAGGATTGGCCCACTCAAAGATAAAGGAGGGAAGTTATGCGAGGAGTCAGAGAAAATGAACGAGATTCTTAATGAGCATTTTGTGTCGGTCTTCACCGTGGAGAGGGACATGATGGATGTTGAGGTTAGGGATAGCTGTTTGATTATTCTAGGTCAAATCGGCATAAGGAGGGGGTACGTGTTGGGTATTCTAAAAGGCGTTAGGGTAGACAAATCCCCAGGTCTGGATTCACACTTTGTTATCTTGCATTCTCCAGCATCTGCAGTTCCCATTATCCCCGGATGGGATCTATCCCAGGTTACTCAGGGCAGTGAGAGAGGAAATAGCTGGGGCCTTAACAGATATCTTTGCAGCATCCTTGAGCATGGGTGAGGTCCCAGAGAACTGGAGAATTGCTTATGTTGTCCCTTGTTTAAGAAGGGTAGCAAGGATTATCCAGGTAACTGTAGACCAGTGAGCCTGACGTCAGTGATGGGGAAGCTGCTGGAGAAGATACTGAGGGATAGGATCTATTTTACATTTGGAAGAAAATGGGCTTATCAGTGATCAGCAGCATGGTTTTGTGCAGGGTAGGTCACGTCTTACCAACTTGATAGGATTCTTTGAGGAAGCGACAAAGTTGATAGATGAGGGAAGGGCTGTAGATGTCATATACATGGACTTCAGTAAGGCATTTGATAAGGTTCCCCATGGTAGGCTGATGGAGAAAATGAAGTCACATGGGGCCCAGGGTGTACTAGCTGGGTGGATAGAGAACTGAGATAACAAGGTGGAGAGCTGGATGAACACAGCAGGCCAAGCAGCATCAGAGGAGCAAGAAAGCTGACTTTTTGGGCCTAGACCCTTCCCATCAATCTTGCTGCTCCTCTGATGCTGCTTGGCCTGCTTTGTGCATCCAGTTCTACACCTTGTTATTCAGATTCCCCAGCATCTGCAGCTCCTACTATATCTGGATAGAGAACTGGCTAGCCAACAGGAGACAGCGAAGTGTAATGAAAGGGAGTTTCTCAAAATGGAGAACTGTGACCAGTGGTGTTCCACAGGGATCCGTGTTGCGACCACTGTTGTTTGTGATATACATAAATGATCTGGAGGAATGTATAATTGGCCTGATTAACAAGTTTGCAGATGACACTAAGATTGGTGGAGTAGTAGATAGTGAAAGGGATTGTCGGAGAATGCAGCAGAATATAGATAGATTAGAGAGTTGGGCAGAGAAATGGCAGGCGGAGTTCTATCCAGGCAAATGTGAGGTGATGTATTTTGGAAGATTCAATTCAAGAGCGAACTATATTGTAAAAAAAGCCCTGGGGAAAATTGATGCACAGAGAGATCTGGGTGTTCGGGTCCATTGTGCCCTGAAGGTGGCAACGCAGGTGGATAGAGTGGTCAGGAAGGCATATGGCATGCTTTCATTCATTAGACGGAGTATTGAGTACAAGAGTTGGCAGGTCATGTTACAGTTTTATCGGACTTTACAGTTCTGGTCACCACATTACCAAAAGGATGTGGATGCTTTGGAGACGACGCAGAGAAGGCTCACCAGGATGTTGCCTGGTATGGAGGGCGCTAGCATTGGAACGTGGTTGAGTAGATTAAGATTATTTATATTAGAAAGACGGAAGTTGAGGGGGGAGACCTGATTGAGATCTACAAAGTTATGAGAAGTATAGTCAGGGTGGGTAGCAAGGAACATTTTCCTAGAGTGGGGGATGCAATTACTAGAGGTCACGATTTCAAGGTGAGACAGGATAAGTTTAAGGGAGATATGCTTGGAAAGTTCTTTACGCAGAGGGTGGTGGGTGCCTGAAATGTGTTGCCAGCAGAGGTGGTAGTCTCAGGCACTATAGTGCCATTTAAGATGTATCTAGACAGATACATGAATGGGTAGGGAGCAGTAGGATACAGATCCTTGGAAAATAGGCAACAGGTTTAGATCGAGGATATGAAGGGCCGAAGGGCCTGCTCCTGTGCTGCAATTTTCTTTGCTCTTTGTTCTTTGAAACATCTTCTCCACATCCAGTTTATTCAGGACTCTAAGTATTCTGTCAGTTTCAATGAGAACACCCCTTATCCTTCTAAATTTGATCGAATGTAGACCAGAGTCCTCAACCATGCCTCATATGACAAGTCCTTCAACACTAGGATCATTCTTGTGAACCTTCTCTAGATCCCCTCCAACACCAACACACCTTTCCTTACATTCAGCGCCCAAAACTGCTCTCAATATTCCAAGCGTAGCCTGATCAGAACGTTATACAGCCCTGGGAGTACATCCCCACTCTTGTATTCTAGTCCTCTTGAAATGAATGCTAACATCACATTTGCCTTCTTAACTGCCACTTGAACCTACATATTAATCATAACAGAATCCTGAAGTAGAACTCCTAAGTCCCTTTGTATTTTCAATGTAGAAAAGTAGCAATGAGATTTTGTGTGAAGATTGATATCAATGGACTGATTAGGAAGGCAGAGCAGTGGCAAATGTAATTCACCCCAGAAAAAATGTGAGACAAGGGGTTACACAATGGATGGTAGAACACTGGAAAGTTCTAAAGCTCAGAGGGACCTTGATGTGCATATCCACAGATCTCTGAAAGTATCAGTAACAGTACTTGAGGTGGTTCAGAAAGCACAAAGAATGCTTAGTGATAATGGGAACTGCAGATGCTGGAGAATCCAAGATAATAAAGTGTGAAGCTGGATGAACACAGCAGGCCAAGCAGCATCTCAGGAGCACCAAAGCTGATGTTTCGGGCCTAGACCCTTCATCAGAGAAGCCCGAAACATCAGCTTTGGTGCTCCTGAGATGCTGCTTGGCCTGCTGTGTTCATCCAGCTTCACACTTTATGAACAAGGAATGCTTACCTTACTTAACCAAGGCATTTAAGCGCAAGGAGGCTATGCTGGAACTGTATAAAATACTGGTTAGACCACAACTGGAACACTGCATTCAGTTCCAGTCACCACTCACAGGAACAATGCAATTGCATTAGAAAGGGTAAAGCTTGAGATTTACTCCCTGTAAATCTCTGTAACTTTGTCCCAGTCAAATTGATGTCCTCCACAAGGCAGTCTCACTCTCTTCAGTTAGATTCATTAAATTTGGTGTGCGTGAACAAGGACAGAAGTGAGTGATTGTAAGTGAGACAAGAATGGAGACACAAGGGCAGGTCTCAAGGAATCTTCGTGCCTGCAATAGTGTAACAGGAGTGAGGTTCTTTCAAACTGTGTAGATGACAGTGTGGACTGCAGGGAGAATGACCAAACTGACCACAGGTCTGTGATACCAAGAAACATTCAAGTGGAGGTGGGAGGGCTGTGAAGGAAATAGGAATTTAGCAGTAGGAGGGGATATTACAGGGATAGATAATGTTCTCTTCAGCTTGTGAATGGGAGTCCTGAAGGTTGTGTTGCCTGATGGAACCAGTAAATACTACCTCCTCAGGGCTGGAACAGAAGAGGAGCGATCCAATTGTTGTCATCTACATTGGACCTAATGACATTGTCAGCTCTGAAAAGATGTTTCTGCTGAAAGTTTTAGAGCAGTTATGACCTAATCTCAAATGCATAAACTCCAAAGTGATAATCTCAGGATTACTACCTGAGCCATTGGTAAATTGTTATTGGACAAAAAAAGTCAAGGAGTTAAGTGTGTGGCTTAAAGATTGGTCTGGGAGGAATGGGATACTGGCACCAGTAATGGGGTGGAAAGGATTTGTTACAGTCAGGCAAGGCTTCATTTGAATTAAGCTGGGACCAGTGTTCTGTTAAATCAAACAACTAGGCCTGTAGATAGGGCTTTAAAGTAAGTGGAAGTGAGGAAAAATCTGAAGTTGAAAAATGTAGGCTTGCAAATCAAAAGGATGTGGCAGAATTATTAAGCAACTTTGTTAACAATCATAGCCAAAGTGGGACAAGAAGGGATAATGCATGCATTAAAAAAAATCAGCAAATCGGGACAGAGGTGGAGCAAGAGGTAATCATGCAAAGGTAAAGGCTCTTTACTTGAACATGGACAGTATTTGAAAAAAAATGAATTACCAGCACAAATAGAAGTCAATTGGTATGGTCTTATAGCCTTTATGGTAATATGGTTACAAGAAGATGAAAGCTGGGAGCAGAACATTCAGGAGTATGTGGCCCTTTGAAAGGACTGGCAAGAAGAAAAAGGTGGTGGAGTGGCTTTGTACAGTGGAATTAGTACATTAGTAAGAGATCACCTTACATTAGGAGGTGAGCAATCCATATGGCTGGAGGTTAAGAAATAACACAGAAAAGAAGACACTGGTGGAAGTAATCCACAGACTCCCTAACACTAGTTGTTTTGTAAGACAGAATATATCAGAAGATAATGAGGACATGTAAAAAAAAGATAAATTTATTAACCATGGGTGACATTAGTCTTCATATAAATTGGAAAAATCAAATTGGCAGAGGTCGCTGAGGGGATGAATTCATATTGTACATTTGGGATAGTTTCCTTGAACAATATATTATGGATCCAACCAAAGATCAGGCTATTTTGGATCTGGAAATGTGTAATTTGGCAAGTTTAATAAAGGACCTCAGAATAAAAAATCTCCTGGAGATTAGAAACATTTATGTGATGAATTTAGCAACTGGTTTAAGAGTGAGAAACGTGGGTCAGAAACAACTGAGCTAAACATAAATAAGGATAATTACGTAGAAATGAAAACAGATTTGGCTGTAGTGGCCTGGGAAAGGAGCAACAGTGGAAGATGTCTTTAAAAAAGTTCATGACTCACAACAAAGGAACATCCCAGTAAGAAAGAAGGATTCTAAGAAGGGGATAAACTGACTACATAGGAACATAGAAATAGGAGTAGGCCATTCAACTCCTCGAGCCTGTTTCACAATTTACTGAGATCTTCGTAGACCTGTTGATGGAGGTCCATATACCTGCCTTTGGGCCTCATCCCTTAATACATCTGCTTAACAAAAATTTATTGATCTCAGAATTTAAATTATCAACTGATCTAACATCAATTGCTTTTGTGGAAGACACCATCCTTTTTGAACAGAAGTCCATCCTAACATCTTTCCTGAATGGTTTGGCCCTAATTTTTTGACAATATTTTGGAAAATTCAATCAGATTACCCCTTAATTTTCCATATTCTAGAGAAAACAGGCCTAATTTGTATGGTTAACCAGGGAAGTTAAGGACTGTATCAAATTGAACGAAAAAGGCAATTTGACAAAAATATTGTAAATCAGAGGAACTGAAAAGTTCTGAAAACCAACAAATGGCAGCAAAAATGGGTGAGAAAATAAACTACGAGTGCAAGCTAGCACATACAGGTATTTCCCCTATAATGTGATGGTTGTGTTCCTGCGTGACCTCGCACTATAGAGAATCGCCATAGAAACCCACATTATAGGGAAATCGCTGTAGAAAATCGCCATACCTGTACAGCAGAAAATTCACATTATCCAAACAGTGTCCACTATTCAGCCAACTCACTTTAACAAAACACATGTTATAGCAGAAATACCTGCAGTATAAAAGCAGGCAGTGACAGCTTGTTTGCATATATAAAAAGGAAGAGAAAGGCCGCATTGAACAGGGGCCACTTAGAGAATGAGACTGTGGAAATAATAATGGGGAGCGAGGAATATGAAACAGTGTAGAATAAAAAAAGATTGTATCAGTCTTCACCAATGAGAAAATGAATAACATTACAAAACTGCCAAATGATCAAGGAGGAGGAAATAATCATAGAATCCCTACAGCGTGGAAACAGACCACTTGGGCCAACAAGTCCACACCGCCCCTCCAAACAGCAACCCACCCAGACCCATCCTTTCTCTGTAGCCATATATTTCCTATTGCTAATCCACCTAATTTACATGCCCCTGGACACTATGGGCGATTTAGCATGGCTGATCCACCTAATGCGCACATCTTTGAACTGCATGCCCAGTGTCTCTCCTGAGTGACATTGTCAGTGCTGTGTAGTCTCCGTTGAAGCTCTTTTGTTCTGTCTTGTTCTGAATTTATATGGTCTGGTCTGTCATGGTGGGCAGTCTTGATTTGGGTTTTCTGTCGTAGTGGTGTGTAGATGGAGTCTATTTCAATATGTTTGTTCATTGCATCGATGGTTGAAAACCAGGCCTCCAGAAGTTCTGAGATAATGGGAACTGCAGATGCTGGAGATTCCAAGATAATAAAATGTGAGGCTGGATGAACACAGCAGGCCAAGCAGCATCTCAGGAGCACAAAAGCTGACGTTTCGGGCCTAGACCCTTCATCAGAGATTCTCTGATGAAGGGTCTAGGCCCGAAACGTCAGCTTTTGTGCTCCTGAGATGCTGCTTGGCCTGCTGTGTTCATCCAGCCTCACATTTTATTACCTCCAGAAGTTCTCATGCTTGTCTTTATCTCGCTTGTACATAGTACTGTAGTTTTGTTCCAGTCAAATTGACGTCCTTCTGTGCTGGCATGTATTGAAGCAAAGGAGAGTTTGTTGTTCAGTTTTGCTGCAAGTTGGTGTTCATGGTGGCGAGTTTCCTGCCCATTTGTCCTATTTAGTGTTTCTCGCTGTTGCTGCATAGTATTTTATACATAAAATTTGTCTGGCTCATTGTGGGTATAGGGTCTTTCATCTTTGAGAATAGTTAGCAAAGTGCGGCTTTATTCTAAGAGGTTATAGGAGTCTTATAGTCAGTTCTGATGTGTTTCTAGCATGGGGAAGAGTGGCCAGCGTGTTAGGTATACAGTGTCTTCTTGGTGTTTGTTTGCCAGGCATCGGCATCCGTAGCTGTTAGGACAACCAATGTTAGTAAAGACTCCGTATGGGCGTTCCTCTTTGTTTTTGCACAGCTCTGGACTGTTGCAGTGAATTATCGCTCATTTGAAGAGTCTTGACACAGCTTTGTTTGTGGATGCTGGGGTAGTCACTGTTGTAATTCAAGATTTGGTCCGTGTATAGTCTTTCTCTATATACTGTTAAGGAATTTGCCACTGCTCATTCGTTCCACTATTGCATCTAGATAAGGGCGTTGATTGTTGTTCTCTTTTTCCCAGGTGAACTTGATCCCAGTGAGTATGCTGTCAATAAGGTGGTGTGTTTCTTCTAACTTTGCTCGTTTAATGGTCACAAAGGTATGCTCCACTTATCCAACCCATAGTTACCCTCAAAGGTGAAAGACCCCATACCCTTGATAAGCAGAACAAATGTGATATATAAAATACCATGCAACAACTGCGGGAAACACTACATATGACAAACGGCATAAAATCTGCCACCAGGATACGTGAACACCAACTCACAGCAAAAGGGCACGGCCAACTCTCCCTCCTTTCAATACATTCCAACATAGAAGGGATCAAACATAGAATTGACTGGGACAAAGTTACAGTACTAGGGACAAGCACAAGAATTCCTGGAGGCCGGGTTTCCTACCACCAATGCAATTAACAAACATGTTGATTTAGACTCCATTTACATACCACCACAGTACAAATCCCGAACCAAGGCTGCCCACCATGGCAGACCAGGTCATATAAGTTCAGAGTGGGCAGAACAGTGCTTCAATGGAGGCTACACAACACTGATGACGTCATCCAGAAGGGAGAAAAAAATGGTTGCATAAAAACCAGTCGGCTTGGCAAATGAACCAACCAAAAACTCCAAAGTAATGGATACTCTGGTGGTCATCTTTCAAGAATCTTTAGGCTTTTGGAAAATTAACAATGTGATGGAAAGTCAATGAGACGATTAAACAGTTTACTGTAGGCTAGTTAGCTTAACATCTGTCATTGGGAAAATGTCAGCATCTGTTATAACCGATATAAGAACAGAACGTTTAGAAACACATATTATAAAGCCAAGGCAAGATGGTTTCAAGAAGGGAAAATCATGCCTGACAAATTTATTAGGATGCTTTGAGGAGATAACAGGACCATAAAATGATAAGACTACAAGATATTATAGTTGAAATAGGCTAATCAGCCCTTTGGTTCCGAACATTTTAAATTTTGTTAGGATGTCTAATGTTTCCCAACTTAATCTATGGGAATCCTGTGGGCATTTGATATTTCCTTGCTTGCTATTGATCCAGTGAACACCTGATCATTTTCTTGTCTGAAGAAAGTTAAATTGACCTCTTGCTAGGGATTTATCTGCTCAGCCACAGCCAATGTTTTCAACACTCTCCAGCTCATTGATGATCAAGAGATTGAAGGTTTTCTGATCTATTTTAACAAAATTTAATGCTGCTAACCATGTGTTTCATTTGTAGATTAAGTCGCATGATCTTTATCAAACATGATGAGCTCCATCAATATGATATTTTTTACCACTGTGTATTATATCATATTAATGACAATGATCTAATGATCAATCAACCATTATAGATTGTTTAACTCCATGGGTTAGCTTATTTAAAAGAGTAAAACGCATTCTAAGTTACAAGTGAGACATTTCAGCTGTCATGACCATGGATCTTACAGATCTTTTATGGACGTATCAAATTTTAAAGTTCTATTTGGGAAAAAAAAGACATTCAGCAGAAATTCTCTGTACGGTTAGATCCAGTAAATAGCTGAAAAGAGAGGCTGTAGAATATCACACCTGACAAAGGCATTGAAGAATCTTCTATGGAAGAAAATGCACATCAAACTGAATTTGTCATTTCCTGAGAATATCAATAATGATAATAATGGTTAAAAAATATCAGTCTGGGCAGTGATATATTTGCATTCCCTCCCCTTTTGAAAATACACAGGGATGGGGGCTAAAAGTGAGCTCCAGTATTGAACTGTGCATGGTAGTGGCCCACATTCTACTGTGTGAATTTGAGAGTCACAGCTCTGAGCCAAATAAGTATTCCTGCACTGCAGGTAAAGAAAAGGGCAAATACTCTTTCTCATTCTGAGTGATGCTAATTAACTGTACAGTAAGGAACAGGGCAAAAGAATTTTGAAGAACCTATACTGTCATGAATACTACTGATAACATGCACTTCAACAGCTGTTACTTCCCACTCTTTGTGAATTATTCAGAGGTTGATCCATATATGTCTTTTTGGACTTTTATCTATTTGGACTTACCTCTTATTTTTAATCTGTGTGTTGTGTTATTAATTCTTCTCACATTTAGTAACAAATAAACTTGCACTTTATGTAAGAAAGCGTGGTTAAGTTGACTCCTTTGAAAACGTAAACTAATTTACATCCTGGACAAAAAGATCCACAAGGGAAGGGATCTTTGTGAATTAACCTTGTCGTGGTTATTTGAGGGAGCAGGTAAGTAACTAAGGGGTGTCAATCAGCATTCCTTATCTAGCAGCTTAAAAGTTATAGTATCCTTTCTAAGTCCATACAAAATTGGGGAACATCACTTAGGGAATGGTTATAACGCCGTCAACTACCCAATTTATGTGTGTTGCAGCTCACAAATAACAAAGGTCAAGACTTATACAGTGAATGGTGGGCCTCTGAGTAGTGTTATCGAACAGACAGACCTAAGGTTTCAGGTACATAGCTCTTTGAAAGTTTGCAGGGTGGCTAAGAAGGCATTTAGCATGCTTGCCTTCATTGCTCAGATCATTCAGTATTGAAATTGGAAAGTTATGTTGAGGTTGTACAGGACATTGGTACGGTCACGGTTGGAGTACTGTGTATAGTTCTGGTCGCCCTGCTATAGGGAGGATATCATTAAATTGGAGATCATTCAGAAAAGTTTTACCAGAATGTTGCCAGGAAATGAGGGTTAGAGTTTTAAAATAGGCTGGATAGGCTATGACTTTCTCACTAGAGTGTAGGATATTGAGGGGTGATCTCTTAGAGGCTTATCTATCAAGGAGCATCGATAAGATGAATTGCAAAGGTGATTTCTCTAGGGTGGGTGACTTCAAAACTAGTGGTATGTTTTTAAGGTGAGAGGTGAAAGACTTAAAAGGGACCTGAGGAACAACCTTTTCACACAGTGTGTAGAATGAACTATGAAAAGAAGTGGTAGATGCAAGTACAGTTACAAATTTGAAAAGAAATTTGGATAAGGACATGGATAGGAAAAGTTTAGAGGGCAATGGGCTAATTGCAAGTGGGAGTAATTTAGTTCGGGAAACTTGTTTCATATGGGTAAGTTGGTCCAAAGGGGTCTGTTTCTGTGCTGTATGTCTCCATGACTCTAAACTGAATAGCTGACAAACTGGAATGCAGAGCTGCACTTCATGTAAATTCACACAGCATAGAGTGCTTAAAAACAAACTCTCTTAAAGCCAAAGTATGCACACAACAGGGCCAAAAGAATGCCTTTCAGTTTGGACGAAGCAGTGAGTAGCTGTGGAGACTGGCATTTCTTCAGCTCTTCTAACTTTGCCATAAAAGCAGAACAACTCTCCACAGGACAGTCTATAGCTGAGGCCTAGCAAGCGCAAATGCCTCCTAGTCTGCCTTCTGCTTCCTGAAGACATTTGGTTGAGCGCCTGTCTGCAAGTGAGAGACAATCCATTGGTCTTTTGTGAAGCTGGAGAATGGTTGTAGTGACTATGTCAACTGTTATCAAATCTGAATTCTGTCTTCACGTATCATCACAATACATATTGCTGAATAATCATCTGTCAGAACCTATTGCCCAAATCCTAAATCACAACAAGCCCTTTGCTCACTGACTCCTAGGCTGGCAATGTTTTGATTTAAATTCTCATCCTAGTTTTCAAATCCCTCTATAGCCTTACCCTTTCCTATCTCTGTAGCCTGGCTCTAGCCCTACGATTATCTGAACCAGCCATGATCCTCAGTTCTGGCCTCTTGCACATTCCTGATGTCTGTATTCTCAGCCTCTAGTCTCTAAGCTTTGCAATTCCATTCAATTCTCTATCACAGTCGACTCCTTAAAACCTATTGCTTTGCGCAAGCTTTTGGTCACCCGTCACAATATCTCATTAAGTGGAGCTTTGAATGTGTAAAAATAGGCTGTACGTAAAAATGTCACTTCATGTTTCAAAAGCAGGTAAGGTAGACATTCAGAGATAACAAGGTGTAGAGCTGGATGAACACAGCAGGCCAAGTAGCATCAGAGGAGCAGGAAGGCTGACATTTCGGGCCTTAAAGTGAGTCTTTGGACACATTTATTCTGATTTGGTCTGAAAATTTTTGAATGAAATTTTGATGGCCTTTTAATATACTTTGCTGCTATATTAATTTGCACTGAACTGCATCGCACAATGCTAGCTATTCTTAATGTGCAGTTTATTTAATAAATTATGAAAGTGAGAAGAATCTTAACACACAGAAAATGAATTCTCTATTCAAAGGGCTTTACTCAAACTGTGGAGTCATCTTATGAAAATTCTGTTAGCAAATTACAGCCAGCAGTGAACTGTGGTTTGTCACAGTGTATTCTGTGCTTGTTTCAGAAAAAGGCACCAACACAATTTCTGTGTTAAACATTGCTGTCTCAGAACCATCAAATAGCGAAGCAACACTTCCTATCATACTGGCTAACAATGATTATATCTGAATTACTTGTGTAAAAATTGTTAACCTGGTACAGAAGTGCTTGCAGTGTTACTTCATAATTTAATCTCTTCTTTTAATCATAAGACAAACCTATCTTACACTTGGTTTTTCTCACCTTGCTTAGGTACCTTTTTATAACCTTCTTTTTTAGCCTCTCTTGCAGTCTGCTGAATAACTCTGTCAATAATGTTCTTCACATCATACAGGGCAGGCTATGAGGTAATCAGTGCATTAGCTGTAGCAAATTAGCACGTGAAGCTGTAGAATGTTATACCACTTAAAGTGGCAGTATTTTTATTGTACCATTCATCCCATTCCCAGCTCTTTTCATTTCAAATATTTATCCAATTCTATTTGCAAAGTTATTATCAGGTAGGTTGTCACCCCCCTTTCAGGTTGGGAGAGGAGGGTGTTGCTGAGGATTTGCCATCGATCATGAGAGCACCCCAACATGAAGGTAAGAACAGTTCTGAGAAGGAGTCACTGGACTCAAAACAATAATTCTGCTTTCTCTCCACAGATGCTGACAGACTTGTTGAATTTCCCCAGCAACTCCTGCTTTAGTTTAGACAATGAGTTTTACTGCTCAAAGCCTGTCATTGGAATACAATGCTTCTGATTCCAAAGACACCTCCATTGACCTAATGATGGTTTGTGTATGCCGTGGTGGTTTTGGGGATGGTGGTGGGGTTGGTGGTTGATGCTCAACCCACATCAAAATGGCCACAAAAATCACTCCTTGTTGGTGAATTTCTTTTACAATGACTCTTAACCTCTTTGTTATTAACAGCTCGAAAGTCAATTCACTTTCCGGTTCACCCTAACAAACTTCATGTAGGCAGGAATCAATAGGGAAGCTGTCCTAACACAGCTCCTACCACACTGACTGACAACTTTTATAGCTGTTTTATCCGGATCTCTTGTCTCCAATCACTTCTTAGCGGTGGTGGGAAAATCTAGTACTTTTGAACTTGCATTAGTTACCTATTGAAGTTGATACTGGTAAAGTGACTGCCATGAGTTCATAAGTGAAATCCAGTCTTAAAAGTGTTAAATTCTTTAAATTCTCCTAACATTTGAGGAAGCATCTTTTGAAATGCAGTAATGGCTTTAAAGAATGTTCAACTGAATTCTCTTTCAATGTAGCATTCAAAAATGAAATATTATTCAAAGAGGAAACGTAATGTTTTCTTAATAAAGGCTCAATCGGCCTCTCTTAAGTGATATTTGAGTTTAATTGCACAGTTTAATGTTTGTTAGACATTGTTAAAACTTGCCATCCTTCTCCACTATTCACCCACGGAATAGATTTTGTGTTACTAATTGTGAAAAACAAAATGATTGAATATTTCCTATGTAAAGTCAGAATGAAAGTATAGTACTTATAGTTTTCAGCTACTTTTAACACATATAAGGACCGAAAAGTTATATGCAAGTAAATTCCAGACTGGACTTGCAGGCTCTTGCAATACAAACAAACTACAACAAAGATTGTAAAATGTGAGGCTGGATGAACACAGCAGGCCCAGCAGCATCCCAGGAGCACAAAAGCTGACATTTACAACAAAGATTGACACAGGTTAATTCAAGATAACAAAGTGTGGAGCTGGATGAACACAGCAGGCCAAGCAGCATCTTTGGAGCACAAAAGCTGACGTTTCGGGCCTAGACCATTCAAGAAGGGTCTAGACCCGAAACGTTAGCTTGTGTGCTCCTAAGGTGCTGCTTGGCCTGCTGTGTTCGTCCAGCTCCACACTTTATTGTTTCGGATTCTCCAGCATCTGCAGTTCTCATTATCTCTGATCACAGGTTAATCCAAGCTTGCTTTAGCATTATTAAACAGACCACTTACTATAATCTTTCATAATTATTTGACTATTCCAATTGTAAATACATGGAAAAGACAGATCACGTTTTAATTTTACAAAGCTCAGTTAAGACCAAAATACTAGTTTAATTTAGGTATTGATGAGAATAATGTTAAGCATTTTAAAGAATGTTGTTAGTTTGAAAGTATAGTGTCACAGTCAAACCCAATTACACAATATGTGGAATAAAGGTCACTTTCCAGTTTGGCATCTTATGATAGAGGCAAGTGGTAAGGGTGAACCAAATATTAATTTGGGTGCTCCGCTCCCTCCGCTCCAACCCCAACCTCACCATCAGCCCTCCGCTCCCTCCGCTCCAACCCCAACCTCACCATCAAACCCGCAGACAAGGGCGGCGCAGTGGTAGTATGGCGCACTGACCTCTACATCGCCAAGGCCAAACGCCAACTCTCCAACACCACCTCCTACCGCCCCCTCGACCATGACCCCACACCCGAGCACCAAACCATCATCTCCAACACCATTCATGACCTCATCACCTCAGGGGACCTCCCACCAACAGCCTCCAACCTCATTGTTCCCCAACCCCGCACGGCCCATTTCTATCTCCATCCCAAAATCCACAAACCTGCCTGCCGTGGTCGATCCATTGTCTCAGCCTGTTCCTGTCCCACCGAACTCATCTCCACCTATCTGGACTCCATTTTCTCCCCTTTGGTCCAGGAACTCCCTACCTACGTCCGTGACACCACCCACGCCCTCCACCTCCTCCAGGACTTCCAATTCCCTGGCCCACAACACCTCATTTTCACCATGGACGTCCAGTCCCTATACACCTGTATTCCGCATGCAGATGGCCTCAAGGCCCTCCGCTTCTTCCTGTCCCGCAGGCCCAAGCAGTCCCGCCCCCACCAACACCCTCATCCGCCTAGCCGAACTCGTCCTCATCCTCAACAACTTCTCTTTCGATTCCTCCCACTTCCTACAGACTAAGGGGGTGGCCATGGGCACCCGCATGGGCCCCAGCTATGCCTGCCTCTTTGTAGGTTATGTGGAACAGTCCCTCTTCCGCACCTACACAGGCCCCAAACACCACCTCTTCCTCCGTTACATTGATGACTGTATCGGCGCCGCCTCTTGCTCCCCAGAGGAGCTCAAACAGTTCATCCACTTCACCAACACCTTCCACCCCAACCTTCAGTTCACCTGGGCCATCTCCAGCACATCCCTCACCTTCCTGGACCTCTCAGTCTCCATCTCAGGCAACCAGCTTGTAACTGATGTCCATCTCAAGCCCACCGACTCCCACAGCCACCTAGAATACACCTCTTCCCACCCACCCTCCTGCAAAAATTCCATCCCCTATTCCCAATTCCTCCGCCTCCGCCGCATCTGCTCCCACGATGAGGCATTCCACTCCCGCGCATCCCAGATGTCCAAGTTCTTCAAGGACCGCAACTTCTCCCCCACAGTGGTCGAGAATGCCCTTGACCGCGTCTCCCGCATTTCCCGCAACACATCCCTCACACCCCGTCCCCGCCACAACCGCCCAAAGAGGATCCCCCTCGTTCTCACACACCACCCCACCAACCTCCGGATACAACGCATCATCCTCCGACACTTCCGCCATCTAAAATCCGACCCCACCACCCAAGATATTTTTCCATCCCCACCCTTGTCTGCTTTCCGGAGAGACCACTCTCTCCGTGACTCCCTTGTTTGCTCCACACTGCCCTCCAACCACATCACACCCGGCACCTTCCCCTGCAACCGCAGGAAATGCTACACTTGCCCCCACACCTCCTCCCTCACCCCTATCCCAGGCCCCAAGATGACTTTCCATATTAAGCAGATGTTCACCTGCACATCTGCCAATGTGGTATACTGCATCCACTGTACCCGGCGTGGCTTCCTCTACATTGGGGAAACCAAGCGGAGGCTTGGGGACCGCTTTGCAGAACACCTCCGCTCGGTTCGCTATAAATGTCTGCACCTCCCAGTCGCAAACCATTTCCACTCCCCCTCCCATTCTTTAGATGACATGTCCATCATGGGCCTCCTGCAGTGTCACAATGATGCCACCCGAAGGTTGCAGGAACAGCAACTCATATTCCGCTTGGGAACCCTGCAGCCCAATGGTATCAATGTATACTTCACCAGCTTCATAATCTCCCCTTCCCCCACCGCATCCCAAAACCAGCCCAGTTTGTCCCCTCTCCCCACTGCATCACACAAACAGCCCAGCTCTTCCCCTCCACCCACTGCATCCCAAAACCAGTCCAACCTGTCTCTGCCTCCCTAACCTGTTCTTCCTCTCACCCTTCCCTTCCTCCCACCCCAAGCCGCACCTCCATCTCCAAACTACTAACCTCATCCCACCTCCTTGACCTCTCCGTCTTCCCTGGACTGACCTATCCCCTCCCTACCTCCCCATCTATACTCTCCTCTCCAACTATCTTTTTTTCTCTCCATCTTCGGTCCGCCTCCTCCTCTCTCCCTATTTATTCCAGAACCCTCACCCCATCCCCCTCTCTGATGAAGGGTCTAGGCCCGAAACGTCAGCTTTTGTGCTCCTGAGATGCTGCTGGGCCTGCTGTGTTCATCCAGCCTCACATTTTATTATCTTGGATTCTCCAGCATCTGCAGTTCCCATTATCACTCACACATCATTAATTTGGCTGCTGTTAGGTTAGCTACTAAATCCAACACTGTCTAATTTGAAGTAGAAACAGAAAGTGCTGAAAGAAAACTCAACAGGTCTAGCACCTTTTGTTGGCAGAGAAATGTTTCAAGTTCAATATGACTCCACTTCGAAGGAGGTTTGAAGAGTTCTCTCTGACTTTTCTCTCCTTGGATAATACCAAACCTGATCAGCTTTTCAAACGCTTTCTATGTTTATTTCCAGACTTCCAGTACTTCGCTTTCCACTTTTTTCTAATTTAAATTTGGGGTCCGCTGACATTAGCCTTTAAAAGGGAGTGGTGCTGCTCACATGCAAGCAAGTACTTCTCCTGTGATGTGACATTGCTATTGCTGCTTCCCCTTCCTTTTCAGTCCCCCTGACCTGCAACCCCATTGCGTGTCTAATTGTACGGGAATAAAAAGTACTTATCAATTAAAGCGTATTGTACTCCAGCAATCCTGCTTCTATAAAAGATGCAACACATATCTCTACTTTCAATATCGAGGAAGGGAGATGATTTAGAAATAAGTATTCATTTCTGGCTTAAACCTGGCGTCATCCATGGCAGACATAGTGCCTACCATTTAGTGGTGGTTGGGAATGGAGGAGGGATGTCTCTAACACCTATTATTAAGACCATGACGACCTCCTGAAAGCCTGGCTGGGATTGACTCAGATTTGGATCTGATCCGTAGGAATTTGGATCCCCTGCAGTTGGTAGAAGAGTGTAGCCTTTATCTGAGGGCTGGCAATTAAAAAAACAGTTCAAGAGAAGTACTTCTGATTTGCAAGTTCATTTTTGGTTCATTCCTGAGCCAGGTTTTGGATGCTCACCTTCTGGTTATTAAGGTTGATATTCACTTTCCTGCCTTACATTATGCCTTTCATTCTATTATATCAAAAAAAAAGCACCCTGATTCTCCCCCTTTCATCCCTTCTCTTTTCAGTGTTATTGCATGGGTTAGAATCACTTATGTGCAATTTTCATGGGAACAAGCACTTCCTGTGAGTGTTAAACACTTACATCTGGATAGTTTATTGTAACAGAGTGAAAATAATAGGTTGTGCTCTGGGATTTTCTAATCTGCATTTTATAAACAGCTATTCTATTATGAAGGAGTTTATCTTATCAAGGATCAAATACCACAACTATTTACGGTGCTTTAGCTAGACGCAAGGAGAAGATTTTGTCAGAATCTGCAAATTAAAAGTCTTTAAATAATGATTTTAATAAAGGAGTTGATTGTATTTGTGCTGAATGACCTCTCTAATTATATTTGAAGTCTTATAAGGCCCAGATTATTTTCTGGATTGTTTGCAACTCGGGACATCTGAAGAATTCTGAAATGTGGCACTACTTCATTGAGAAATGCAGCCATGAAGTGAATTGTAAACATGCTCATATATATAAATAAAACAAACTTGACTGATTCTGTAAAGACTTTAGTTTATTGCAAGGTCAATGTATTACATGACAACATCTGTTTCAGAGTTGATTTTTTGGAAGTGACTCTTGTTTTGCCCTCATTTAAATTCCAGTGAGCTATGTTGGCAAATTCTGTTGACAAATGCTGACTGAAAGTGGGATCATGTTTTGTTAGGGTTCCTCTATCATTTCTTAATTTTATCCATTTAATTTTTTGTTTTACAATGTAATTTGATTGTTGCTTTTTATTTCCTGATGAACATAAAACAAAGGACAGGCCAGCACAAATTCAGACCCTTTGGCCTACTAAACATGTGCCAACACTAGTCACCTTTCTAAACTAAAAACTTCTACATTATCCTTATTCCTAATTCATGTATCTGTCAACATGCTTCTTAAACATTTCTTCAGAGATAGTAGGAGTTGCAGATGCTGTAGAATCTGAGATAACAAGGTATAGAGTTGGATGAACACAGCAGGCCAAGCAGCCTCAGAGAAGCAGGAAGGCTAATATTTTGGGCCTAGACCCTTCTTCAGAAAGTCTAGGCTGAAATGTCAGCCTTCCCGCTCCTCTGATGCTGCTTGGCCAGCTGTGTTCATCCAGTTCTACACCTTGTTACCTCTTAAACTTTGCTATTGTATCTACTCCTACAACCTTTTCTTGCAGCACATTCCAAGCACTTACAATCCTCTGTGTAAAAGAAATTGACTCTCATACCTCCTTTAAACTTTTCGCCTTTAATCTTAAGCCAATGTGGTTTCCTCCCTCAGTCCAAATGTTCAGTGGATTGGCCATGCTAAATTGTCCCATAGTGTTGAGGTATGCACGGGCTAGGTGGGTTAGCCATGGGAAAGGTAGGGTAGGGTGGGAGTCTGGTTTTGGGTGGAATGCTTTTCAGAGTGTTGGTGTGAATTCAATGGGCCAAGTGACCTTTTGTCGCACTGTAAGGATTCTATGATTGCATGATTCAATCTTCTTTAATAATTGGCATTTCTACCCTGGTAAAAAGTTTCCAACTATCCACTCTATCCGTCCCTTTGTAAACTCCTACCAGGTTGCCCCTCAGCCCCCGATGCTCAAGTGAAAATAAACCAAGTTTTTATAATCTCTCCTCATAGTTAATACCTTCCAAACTAGGCAGCTTCCTGGTAAACCATTTTTGTATCCGCTCAAAAGCCTTCACACCCTCCTGGTAGCGTGGTGACCAGAATAGTATGCAATATTCCAAATGTGGCCTAACTAAAGTTCCTATACAGTCGCAACATGACTTGACAATATTTATATTCTAAACTATATTCCTTCTTGATCACCTCATCCATTAGCGTTTCTGTTTTCAGAGAACTGTTAATGGTTCTAAGGATTCCACTATTTACTGTGTAACTCCCTGCTTCCAAAATGCATCACCTCCCATTTGTCTATATCCTGCTGTATCCTTTGGCAAGACTATCTGAAGTTCCCCCATATTTGCATCATCCACAAACTTAGTAATTAGACCACCTACATTCTCCTCCAAATCATTTATATATATATTACAAACAACTGACGTCCTACCATTGATCCCTGTGGAGTACTACTGGCTACAGATCTCTAGTCAGATCTTCTACTGGTACTGTGTTTTTTATGACTAAGCCAGTTCCATATCCATCTTACCAGCTCATTGAGGATCCCATGTGACTTAACATTCTGCATCAGCCTGCTATGAGGAACCTTACAAAAACCATGCTAAAGCCCATATAGACAACATGCACCAACCTGTCCTCACCAATCATCATTGTCACTTCCTCAAAAACCTCAATCAAGTTTGTGAGACACAACCTCCCTTGTTCAAAGCCATGTTGCCTGCAGCTAATAAATCCATATATTTCCAAATGCCAGTAAAACCTGTCCCTAAGAATCTTTTCCAATAACTTGCTTTCCACTATTGTAAGGGTCACTGGCCTGTAACTTCTCAGGTTATCCCTTTTCCCGCCTTAAACAAAGGAACAACATTGGCTATTCTCCAGTCCTCTGAGACCTTTCCTGTGACTAAAGAGGACATAAAGATTTTGTACAAGACCCCAGCAATTTCCTACATCGTGTCCCTCAGTATTATGAGATAGATCCCACCAGATCCTAAGGATTCACATACCTTGGTGCTTCCTCACCTTTCTTTCGGACAGATAGTTTTGAAAATGCTTTAATGTGATTGTTTTCTTGATCAACTTGATTACCGCAGTACCAAAGAGCAACGCTGGGAATCCACCTATAAAGTTGACACAATCAATTGCATGTCAAGAGAGCTGGAGGCTTCATTTCTAAAGCCACTAAGTCTCTCAGCAACGTTTTCTCTAAGGTCAGCTGTAAGCACCAGAACCTTGTTGCTGAATCCAGTATCCTCACCAAGATGATCTCCACATATGCTATTCACAAGCAATTTGTATCCATGAGAAGGAAAATCCCCAACTCACAAAAAAAATGCAGTCACAGACATCTAATAAGCAAAACAAGGGGCTTATAAAAATACCAAGTACAGACCCCACAGAATGTGACAAATGCAAGACCAAAAAAGCAGCTTATAAGAGTGGCTAAAATGATTATGAAAGGAAACTTGCAAGGGACGTAAAAGACAATAAGAAGAGAATTTATATGAAAGATACTGGTTAAGAGTATTCTTAGTGCACTGAAGGCTGAGATTGTGGATAATGTCAATGACCACAGGGAAATGACATGCTGAACAATTGGTTTACTTCAGTGTTCAGACCAGGAAAGGAGTAGAGCTGGCTGGAAGTGCAAAAGAAATTGACAGAAGATCAGGTACAGGATCTAAATAAAATTATCTTAAGTAGATAATCAATAATGGAGACATTAATGGAGCTGAAGAATTGTAAATCCCCAAAGCCTGATGGTCTCCATCCATTTGTGTTAAGGGAAGTAGGAGAACACATTTCCATTGTCCAAACCATAATCTTTCAGCATTCTCTAGATTCAGGAGCTATACCTCTGGATAGAAATAGGTTCATGTCATTCCGCTGTTTAAGAATCGTGACAATGGGCTTCTTCCAAGTCCATAGTTTCTCACCCACTGTGGTTGACAGGGCCCTCAACCATATCTGGCCTACCACACGCTCTTCAGTCCTTGCTCCCTCCTATTTCTCACAACAGACTGATTGGGTTCCCCTCATCTTCACTTTTCATCTGACCAGCCTCCCCATTCAAAGGATCTTTCTTTGCCATTTCAGTCAACTCCAACAGGACACCACCACCCAACACATCTTCTCATCACTTGCCCTCTCTGCATTTCACAAGTATAATCTCTCCGGGACACCCTAGTCCATTCCACAACCACCAACACCAGCCCTGTCTCCACAGCACCTTCCCATGTAACCACAAAAGGTACAACACCTGCCCCTTCACATCCTCTCTGCTCACTAACCAAGGGCCCAGCCAGTCTTATTAGACAAAGCAGCATTTCACCTGTACCTCCTCCAATCTTGTGTACTGTATTCGCTGCACCGAATGTGGCCTTCTCTACATTGAAGAAACCAAACGCAGACTGGGTGATCACTTTGCAGAACACCTCCAGTCTGTGCACAAGCATGACCCTGGCCTTCCTGCAACTGATCATTTTAACACAGTGTCCTGCTCACATGCCAACTTGTCTGCCCTCGGTATGCTGCAGTGCTCCAGAGAATCACAGCACAAACTGGCGGAAAGACATCTCATCCTCAGGCTAGGCACTTTATAGCCTTCTGGACTTAAAATTGATTTCAACACCTTCAAACTGAGAAGAAGCTCCTTTTCTCCCCCTTTCTTTTAGCTTGTTATCATGTACTCTCTCCCCTCCCCCTACTCCTTTGGGACTGTCTGTCCTTTCAAGTCTGGCAGGAGATACACCATTGTTGTGCCATTCTCACATTTTGATCACTTAATCTGAACTATCTACATCTTTCTTTCTATCAGCACCGTACAACCGCTACCTCCCTCCTAACCCAATTATTGCATAAATGCTGTCCCTTCACACTTCAGTTCTGATGAAGAGTCATCAAGACTTGAGACATTAGCTTGCTCTCTCTCCATAGATGCTGTCTGACTACTGTGATCACTGGTCTTTGTTGTTTTCAGTACAGATTCCAGCATCTGCAGTGATTTGTGATAACAAGGTATAGAGCTGGATGAGCACAGCAGGTCAAACAGCATCAGAGGAGCAGGAAAGCTGCCGTTTCGTGCCTAGACCCACCATCCCGAGAGGTTGAACAGCCTCCATTTGTGTTGTACATGTTAAATTGCTTTTTGATTTATCCTCATGAGGATGCAAGCATCACTTTAGATGTTCCTGTGGGAAATGCTTGTCCCTTGCCTAGCAATTTAGTGGATGCAGTTCACCTGTGGTAACCTTGACATTTATTTGATCAGAGATGTTCATTAAGCATTTATTTTTCTCTTAAAACAAAAGTAACACAGGCTTTGGGACACAATTCATCTGCTTGACCTAGAACTGACAGATTGAGCCTATGTGCATTACCCCAAATAACATCCAACTGTCTGGTCCCAACTATTGAGTAGGAATGAAGGTTCCAGCCTAGGGGGATTTCTAGTCCAATCTCCCTGCTGCAAGTCAGTTTAGAATTAAGTTTATTATCACATGTACTCAAGCTACAAAAGAACAGGAGTATAGTAAAAAAAATACAATCTCTAACACTCCACACCCTCTTAGGTACAAAATACCTCGGTACAAATCTTAGATACACAAAATAGAGAAAATAAAGAAAAAGAGTTAGACTATGTTATGGATAAATGTATAGTATAAGTATAAGGCAGGAAATTTAGAAATAAAGCTAAAAAGATAGACATTACAGTCTTTCTATAAGGGCCTCCACATGGTCTGGCTGAGATGGATCAGTTCCCCCACCCGTAGCCATTATTGCACTGGGCCACTGGTTGGCTCCATTCTGTTTTGAGCTACTGGCATTCGAGGGAAAAGACAGAAGAGAAGAAAAAAAACACATCAGAAAGAAAAATAAAGATAAAACAGAAGAAAAGGAGTGGATTTTGTGTGGAAGGTTTTCCCCTCGTAAATCATTTAGAGAATTCTGTAAAAAATATTTTTAATTTCTCTGTGGTTTCTACTTACGGTGAGTGTCTACTTGAGCCTTCTCAGAAGTATAGTCTGAAGATGAGCAAAATAAGACTTTTAAAGTCCATCATTGCAGGAGACGCTCTTTGATTTTTTGAAGAGCAAAGAATTGAATTATTTTGGGAAAAGAGCCTCAGCCCTTCCATTTGCATATTCTTCTTTGGAATGAGACATGAATACCATTCCTTGTTTAGTTTGTGGAGAATGTTTAGTTGATCATGTTGTCATAACAGATTTAAAAATTTCTCTGCTTTGTAGATTTAAATCCCTACAATACCTAAACTAAGGTCCATTGTTCACTTGTCCAGCACTGTGCATAAATTAATGGAAATAATGATGGGCCCAGGATTATCTCTAATCCATTCCAAATGGAAATGTTTAAACTAAATACCTTCAATACATGTGCAGGAATATATCTAATCAGACAATTGTTTCAGAACTGACTAGAGCTTTTCTCGACTTCCTCGTATGTCTCTGGAATCTAGGTTGGCAAGCGGTGGTGAAGAATTTATTGAGTCAACAAATCCATGTGTAACTCTTGATTTTGTTCTCTCTATTTCCCCTGAAAATATTCAGCATTGAAGATCATGACAATAATCCATTAAACTTGGGCTGGAGCTACAATACAATACTGAAAGCTTCCTGCCCACTTTATTCAGAAGCTGATAATTTAAGAAAAGCTGACTCAGAATCATGATGGTTGATGATTATATCATTTAGGTCCTGGAGGGCCTTTTCCTCCTTGGAGAATGGTTAGTGCAGTTTGAGTATGAGCTCAGAAAGAGCTCTAGATTAATTCTTGTAAATCAGCTGATGATAGATTCATAATATTCATTTATAAATATAGATTACTAATTGTCTGAAGAAAACTGAAGGAAAGTATTGACCATGTACTGGAAAACAGTGTGAAAGACTGTTAAACAGCATTTGCAAAACTGTTAATTGTGATCATAGAGCTGACTCACATTGAAAGTATAATTGACAAGGGGCTGCTTAGTTCAGTTGTCTGGCTTCTGATGCAGAGTGAAGCCAGCAGCATAGGTTCAGTTGCCACACTGGCTGAGAGCACTATGAAGGTCCCACCTTCTCAACCTTGTCCTTTGCCTGAGGTGTGGTAACCCTCAGATCAAACTCACCATCAGGTGTTTCTCTCAAATGAAAGAGCATTCCTGCGGTCCACTGGGATGCTGGAAACTTAATCTATAGGATTTGATGGTACATGAATCAATGATAAATAGATGGCTCAAGTACAGGTGGCAGTGGTAGACTTCAACAGATGAGTTGAGCATAAGACCATAAAAGATAGGGGCAAAATTTAGCCATTCAGCCCATCAAGTCTGCTCCGCCATTCAATCACTGCTGATATGTATGTCAACCCTGTATTCTCCTGCCTTCCTCCCATCACTCTTGATCCCCTTACCAATCAAAAACCTATCTATCGCTTTCTTAAAATACTCAGCGATTTGGCCTTACAGCCTTCTGCGGCAATGAGTTCTATGGATTCACCATCCTCTGGTTAAGTAAATTCCCCCTCACCTCAGTTCTAAAGGGTTGTTGCTTCACTAGCCCTAGCCTCTCTTGCTAATGAAAACATCTATTCACATCAGCATCCATTGCATCCAAGCCTCTCAATATTATGTAAATTTCAACTATTGATATAGGTCCAGCTTCATGGTTGTTAGTAAACTGTAGATTGATGAGAGGAATGTTTCTATCAAGCACCAAACAGATACAGAACAGTGGCATCCTATGGGAAGGTGTCCAACAGCTAGAATGTTCTCAATGAATTTCCTTCATACTTTGCTCTAAGCGGAGGGCAAGATCAATCAACAACATAATATCAGAAAGTGTAAATAACACCAGTGTTGAAGATTTGTAGATATTGTTCTGCTCCTTTGAACTAGACAATCTGTGGATATAAAGCAGGTGTATCCAAGACAATGGCAGGTGAAAGCAGACTTTCAGGGCACCACAAAGATCACATAAAAGATGTGTAACATCTGAGAAAATCTTGGCCACCAACAAACAATAATGAAGCGCGTGATAGAATGCTCTTGTAGAAACATGTTGAAAACTCAGCAGTATCAACAACATCAGAGAGATCCATTCGAAAAGATGTCAGCAACATTGTTATGTAAAAGTTGACGTAGATGGTATCTATCGCTTATTTTCCTATAAAGCCATCAATCAATATATTCACTGTTTTAGAACTTCATTTTGGCTCCAGTGCCCAGTACAAAGGACATTCAAACAACATTTTCTCAAAAAAGGGCCTGAAGAACTGCTTCCTCTTCAACTACCACCCTTAAATACGAAGTTAGCTTCTTTTCAAGGCTCATAACCCTTAACTCTTAGTTAGGATGTTGTTCAGTACTGTGATGTTGATATAAAGTGAAAGTAATGCTAACAATTTAATGTATTTACCTCATGGTATGCAATATTTAATGAGGTTGGTAGCACCAGATGTAGCCTAACTTATGTCATTAGTTAATAGAATCTCTGCATTGTGGAAACAGGCCCTTTGGCCCAAGTCCACACCGACCCTCAGAGTGTCCCACCAAAACCCATTCCCTATGTGTCAAGAGTAAAATGACTTCTTGAAGCCCTCCACCGACACCCTCATCCGCCTAGCCGAACTTGTCCTCACCCTCAACAACTTCTCTTTCGATTCCTCCCACTTCCTACAGACTAAGGGGGTGGCCATGGGCACCCGCATGGGCCCCAGCTATGTATGCCTCTTTGTAGGTTACGTGGAACAGTCCCTCTTCCGCAACTACACAGGCCCCAAACACCACCTCTTCCTCCGTTACATTGACGACTGTATCGGCGGCGCCTCTTGCTCCCCAGAGGAGCTCGAACAGTTCATCCACTTCACCAACACCTTCCATCCCAACCTTCAGTTCACCTGGGCCATCTCCAGCACATCCCTCACCTTCCTGGACCTCTCAGTCTCCATCTCAGGCAACCAGCTTGTAACTGATGTCCATTTCAGGCCCACCGACTCCCACAGCTACCTAGAATACACCTCTTCCCACCCACCCACCTGCAAAAATTCCATCCCCTATTCCCAATTCCTCTGCCTCCGCTGCATCTGCTCCCACGATGAGGCATTCCACTCCCGCGCATCCCAGATGTCTAAGTTCTTCAAGGACCGCAACTTTCCCACCACAGTGGTCGAGAACGCCCTTGACCGTGTCTCCCGCATTTCCCGCAACACATCCCTCACACCCCGCCCCCGCCACAAACGCCCAAAGAGGATCCCCCTCGTTCTCACACACCACCCCACCAACCTCCGGATACAACGCATCATCCTCCGACACTTCCGCCATCTACAATCCGACCCCACCAACCAAGACGTTTTTCCATCCCCACCCCTGTCTGCTTTCTGGAGAGACCACTCTCTCCGTGACTCCCTTGTTCACTCCACACTGCCCTCCAGCCCCACCACCCCCGGCACCTTCCCCTGCAACCGCAGGAAATGCTACACTTGCCCCCATACCTCCTCCATCACCCCTATCCCAGGCCCCAAGATGACTTTCCACATTAAGCAGAGGTTCACCTGCACATCTGCCAATGTGGTATACTGCATCCACTGTACCCGGTGTGGCTTCCTCTACTTTGGAGAAACCAAGCGGAGGCTTGGGGACCGCTTTGCAGAACACCTCCGCTCTGTTCGCAATAAACAACTGCACCTCCCAGTCGCCAACCATTTCCACTCCCCCTCCCATTCTTTAGATGACATGTCCATCACGGGCCTCCTGCAGTGCCACAATGATGCCTCCCGAAGGTTGCAGGAACAGCAACTCATATTCCGCTTGGGAACCCTGCAGCCCAATGGTATCAATGTCTACTTCACCAGCTTCAAAATCTCCCCTTCCCCCACCGTATCCCAAAACCAGCCCAGTTCGTCCCCTCCCCCTACTGCACCACACAACCAGCCCAGCTCTTCCCCTCTACCCACTGCATCCCAAAACCAGTCCAACCTGTCTCTGCCTCCCTAACCAGTTCTTCCTCTCACCCATCCCTTCCTCCCACCCCAAGCCGCACCTCCATCTCCTACCTACTAACCTCATCCCACCTCCTTGACCTGTCCGTCTTCCCTGGACTGACCTATCCCCTCTCTACCTCCCCACCTGTACTCTCGTCTCCACCTATCTTCTTTTCTCTCCATCTTCGGTCCGCCTCCCCCTCTCTCCCTATTTATTCCAGAACCCTCACCCCATCCCCCTCTCTGATGAAGGGTCTAGGCCCAAAACGTCAGCTTTTGTGCTCCTGAGATGCTGCTGGGCCTGCTGTGTTCATCCAGCCTCACATTTTATTATCTTGAACCCAAAGACCCAGTTTCTAGTTTGCTGGATGACCTTTCACCTGATGTTTCCTGTGTCTCACGCCATTCAGTTTTTAATGTTAAGAGAGCGATGCTATGACATTAGAAGCTCATTGACCTTCCCCCTGCCTCAGCAGAATGGTTTTCAATTTGATAATGCAGATGCAAGTGAGAGTACATGCCTATGGCTGGAGGATTATAAAATATCTTTCTCAGAGATTACCTTCTCCACTGTTGTGGCAAGCTGTCAGATAAAATGTTCAATAAAAATAATTGAGTTGAGTTATCCCCTTTATTGTACGGTATTGGATTGAATTGGACAGCATGCCACACAAATGAAATGTTATATATTTAAGGCCTTATTAATTAATTAAACCTGTCACTATAATGCGTATTAAAGCCAGATTGTACTTTCCTCTTAGGGAGCGACTGTATTGTACTGTGCCAAAAATAAATTTTAAAAATGACAATTTATGAGTTTGTTCTAAGAATTAAGGATCTTCATTTAAAAAAGTTTCTGGATCTGTACATTTTGTATTTCCTACAATGCTTATCTTCACAAAATTCCAGGAAATCATTGCATAAAATGACAGGGAGCTGGATTATGAATGTGGAAAAGATCTTACAGTTTACAGACAATTGCAAATAGCTATTGACTATAAAAAGTTTAGAGAGTGTAATTATATGCATCCTGACTAACCGGAGAATGTTATGCCTGCACTTGCCATGCGTTTTAACAATTATGGAAAACTGTTCCGGATTCAAAGAGCCACTTTTCTTGCAATCTGCTGCACATTTCTGACATGTGTCATTTACAACCAGGTATCTTGGATTATATACTGTACTGTGTATTTCTTACGATTAGCACTGATTTGATTCTATGTGCTGTTAGGTTTGGCAGTGACACTGAATTATGATGAGAACTATATGAATATATTGCTGGTGTTCTTACTTTTGTCAACAGGTTCCTTTCATCAACTGCAGTTTCCCTGTAACATGTATTCCCCCTAATCCCGTTGTTGAGCACCTAATTTACATGAATGAAACATATCATTTCAGATTCTTTGAGATGCTAACACCTTCTTGAAATGGATGCACAGACTTCACAAGATGATGTCTGAATAGGGACCAGGAAAGATTGCTGACTTGGCTGAATTGAGTTTTTAACAGTATTAAATAAGACCACTCTAAAGAAGCCTGAATGATATATGTTGGAAGTTTACGTCTGAAGTTTCTATTGGTTGTGATACTACTTTTGTCCTCAATTGATGTATGTGTTTTTGAATTAGGTCCAACACTAAGTTAAATAATCCCAGAGTAATTCTATAATTAAAACCATGACACAAATAGATCTGAAGCAACAGTCTTGGAACTCCGTATGAGACACTTCATTGGTGCTTTGCCATCAAAACAAATTAGGCTAATTTTTTTGAATTACTCAGCTACAGACCAGGTACTAGAAAGGACACGATACTCCAAAGTGCGCTGCACCCAACTTGGCTGTATTTTATGATGGGGGGGGGGGGGGGTCATATGAACGAAAAATATGAATTAGGTCATTTGGCCCCTTGTATCTGTTCTGCCATTTGAGAACATAATGTCTGATCTGATTGTGACCTCAATTCTACTTTCTTATCTCGCCCCCAATAAATTCTGACACCCTTGTCAATCAATTTCGAGGAGGCAGTAATGTTGCGGTAATACCACTGGGCTTGTAATCCAGAACCTCAATCTCTTCTGGCGATGTAGTTTCAAATACCACTATGTCACATGGTGCAATTTGAAATCAACTAAAATCTTAAGCAAAAATTGAGTCTAATGGCAACTACGTAACCACTTTTAATTCTTGTTAAAAACAATCTGGTTTACTAATGTCCCTTAGGAAAGGAAATCTACCATTCTAACTGCTTTGGCCTACATGTGACTCCCGACACACAATAATTGGTTGCCCCTTGGCAATAACTGCTGGCTGAGCCAACAATGCCCACATTTGTGAAATCTAAAATTCAAATCAAAATCATTCAAATATTGCTTTAAGATTTATTTTAGCAACCCAGATTTTGGCCTCTTGTCAATTGTGTTTTTTAAATTCTGACTGCAGGGTGTTTTTGAAAGAAGATTGGATAAACATCTAAAGAGACAGAGAAAAAAAAAATGGGTGAAGGAGAAACATGGCTAACATTAGGACTAGCTAAATACCTCTTCTACAGAGCTATCACAAGCATGTCAGGTTGAATGACCATCTCAAATGCGGAAATTGTTCTATGTTTCTACAAAGTCTATCATTAACATATTGTGGATGTTTCTGGGCATTGGCACTCCTTGGCCACAGCATATTGAACCATGAGAAGTGTGGATTTCCCCATCCCACAGGCTATTGTTTTCTGCATCCAAGTCCACGGTCACTGGCAATTTTGAATTAAGGGCTCAACCGTTTTCATATGTTTTCCATGACAGTTCTTGGCTGTGTTGTATCCCCCAGTAGAATATTGCAGGAAACTCAAATGGAAAGGAACATTACTTAGTGTTGAATACCACAATAGAGCCACCACTTGTGATGTAGGTAGACTAGTTGCATGCCAGACAGACTGTTCTGCAGATCCACCCCTGAGTCTACTTTGTGAAGAATTCAGGGGATGAGTTCCAGCTGGGCAGACCATTGCCTGCAGCAGTGATGTTGTAGTCATGCCACTGGAATTGTAATCCTGAGCCCCAATGGTTTCAAATCCCACCATGTCACATGCTGCAATTTGAAATCAACTAAAATCTTGAGCAAAAATCTAACCTAATAACAACTATGTAACTACGGTTAATTCTTGTTAAGAAAAAGGCTGGTTTACTAATATCATTGAGGGAAGGAAATCTGCCATCATGACCAACATGTGACTCAACACGCACAACAATATGGTTGTCTCTTGGCAATAAATACTGGCTGAGACAGCACTGCCCACATTCATGAAAGAGAAACAAAAAGAGAAAAACAAAATCTGTCTAGCTCAGACTTAAAAATAATCAACGACCTGGCCTCCACTATTTCGTGAGGAAGAGAATTCCACAGGCTAATGGTCCGCTGAGGGGGAAAAAAAATCCTCATTTCTGCTTTAAATGCGGGACCCTTATTTTTAAAGACTGCGCCCCCTTGTTCTCCCATTTAAGACAGAGATGAAGAACTTTTTTCTCTCTGTCAGGGGATGAGTTCCAGCTGGGCAGGTCATTGCTTGCTATCAAGGGAACTTATACGCAAAGAGCTCCACAAAAAGATGAATTCATGATTCCCCATGGGCCTTGTAGGGGCTATCACTCCCAGTTTTTGGTCTTTCTTTCGAGGATATGGGCAAAACTGTTAAGGTTCACTTTCTGATTCCCCTGAAATAAATGGTGTGGGATTTCCTGCACCATTGCAGCTGCTATGTTAATCTTTCCTGCATTTCCTTAATTGAATAGCCCTTGTGCATGTTATACTTATCCCAATGTAAGAAAGTGGCACTTCAAAAAGTAGGAAATGCTAACTCTGACTTCATCCCTTCCTGCTATCCAGAAGTTCTTCACACCGTTCTATGGGGCAGTACAATGGCTCAGTGGTTAGCACTGCTGCATCCTAGTAACAAGGACCTGGGTTTGATCCCAGCTTTCAGTGACTGCCTTTGTGGAGTTTGCACATTGTCCCTGAGTCTATGCGGGTTTCGTCTGCATGCTTTGATTTCCTCCCTCAGTACAAAGGTGTGCAGCTTAAGTTGATTGGCCATGGAAAATTGCCCAGAGTATCCAGGGAAATGCAGTCGAGGTGGATTAACCAGGGAAAAGCAGGGTTACAGTGATAGGGTAGGGTAGGGAAGTGGGTCTGGTGTGATGCTTTTTGGAGGGTTAATGTGCACTTGATGGACTGAATGAGCTGCTTCAACACCGTAAGGATTCTATGTTTCTTGGGGCAGCACAGTGGCTCAGTGGTTAGCACTGCAGCCTCACCACACCAGAGACCCGGGTTCGATTCCAGCCTCGGGCGACTGTCTGTGTGGAGTTTGCACATTCTCCTCATGTCTGCATGGGTTTCCTCCGGGTGCTCTTGTTTCCTCCCACGGTCCAAAGACGTGCAGGCTAGGTGGATCGGCCATACTAAATTGCCCATAGTGTTCAGGGGTGTGTGGGTTATCGGGGGATGGGTCTGGGTGGGATGCTCCAAGGGGTGCTGTGGACTTGCTGGGCCAAAGGGCCTGTTTCCACACTGTAGGTAATCTAATCTAACCTAATCTAAAATGAGGAATGCCATGATCTGACTTCACCCCTCCCTGCTATCCTGGAGTTTTCACACTGCTACATATGGAATCACTCTTAGTAGATTTTCCTCTCAATCATCAAACAGATATACGAAAATAGAACACTGTACTTCAGGCAGAAATTGTCACCATCAGCAGTCCCTGAATCATGAATGAAATGGAAATTACAGGGTAAGGCCCCCTCAACTGAGTCCAAGCAGTTTGTCTCTTTTCCCAATCTCTCAATGATAACCAACCAATTTCCTTCCCCTTGAGCCCTTATGATCACAGAGTAAAAACTGCCAATTTGTGTTGACATGTGAATAGGCTTGTGGCTCATTGCAACAGTCACAAGACTTCACAAAACCAATTATATTTAGAACCTACTGAGCAAGCTGAATGTCAAAGTTGGATTGTAAACAGAAATCTAAAATAGAAGAGTAGAAACTAAATCAAAAGGCTGGAAATGCTCAGTAGGTCAGGCAGCATCTGAGATGAGAGAAACAGAGCTCCAATGGCTTAATATTTGTGCTGTCTTCAGCATCCCAACATCTGCACAAAATGGAGATACAAGCCAATACAAGCAGAGAGTGGGATGGACTCAGGATTATTCCTGGAGACAGCCGTCAAAGCCGTGGTTCTCCTTGTCCCTGTGGATTGAGATGAGTGAGTATTGGTCGTGTCTTTTTGTGGTCAATTGGTGTTCATGTTCTCTTGTTGTTAGTTTCCTTCCTGTTTGTCTGATGTAGTGTTTCTTACAGTCTCTGCATGGGATCTTGTAGATGACATTGGTCCTGTCCATGGCGGAGAGTGGGTATCTAGTTCGGGTGAGCAGTTGTTGCAGGTTTGACATGGGCTTGTGTGCCACTCTGATGCCCAGCACTCATAGGAGTCTTGTGGTGAGTTCTGACACGTTTCTGATTTGGGTACTGTGATGAGTGCGTCGGGGTATATAATCTCTTTCGTATGCTGCCCACGTGAACAAGGAGAAGCATCATTTCAACTGGGACAACACAAGTTCCTGGGATAGGCTAGGCAGAGACAGGCACGAGAATTCCTGGTACTCCACGAAGCATGCCATTAACGAAAACATCGATCTTGGCCCCATATACATTCCACTACGAAGGAAACCCGGAAGTGAGGCAACCCATCTCAATGGACCCCAAGAGTTTAAAAACCAGGTGGTAAAACGCTTCATTGGAGGCTGCAATGGGGATGTTGCCAAGCACGGTAACAAAATGTCTGCGAAGCCAGAAACCAGCTCGGCGAGGCAAACAACCTCAATTTTCTGTTTGTATTAGATTTCCAGTATCCACAGTATTTTGCTTTTTAATAGAAATTTACTAATTCGGTATAATGTGAAACCAGTCACATCTATTTTGGCTTCACATATTTGAGAGATATCCAATTCATTTTAAAGCGCCATTTGATTTATCCATGGAGTCTAATAAATGCTCCTCCAACAGCCCTTTTCAAACCTGCCACCTCTACCACATGGAGGTTCAAGGGCAGTAGAAACATGGGAACAACAGCTACAGCTAAGCTCCCCCTCTCTCCCTCAGGAATGGTAGTTCAGTTACAGAACTTCTTCTGTTGCGAGCATCTAATTCTGTGGCACAAAGGACTGGGTCTTACATTTATTTTGGCTAAATCCATGTGGTGATGACTTCTTTGGAGGAATTCTTGCCATGAGGCCTGGTGGGTTTTCTTGCCTTATCTTACCACAATCCTACCTCATTAACTATCAACCACAACACTGTGGTGTCCCTCATGTCCAATCCTGGCGCCATCTTACCACCCAGTGGATATGCCCGAATTCACCTTGTGCAGGTGACATCTATTAGAGGCTGTTGTGCATCTGAATGGGCACTGTCAGTCTGGAGTTGCCTTGCATGTTTCCTGATATTTTCCTAGGATATGGCAGGCAGGGGACAGCAATGTGTTGGAGGTCCTGCTGGATGGTGGTGCAGAAGTGAGACATCCTCTGCCCTCAGTTCTGAGGAAGGGTCACCAGACCCGAAACGTGAAATCTGTTTGTTTTCTTCACAAATGCTGCCAGGCCTGCTGAGCTTTTCAAGCAACTTCTGTTTTTGTTTCTGATTTACTGCATCCACAGTTATTTCAGTTTTTAACAGCTGTGCCACTCACTTTCATCTTCATTTAATATGTGTCTTATTCCAGGAGGTAAAGTGCCCACAATAAGGCAGAGAGTCAAGAGGGATGGTAGGCTGCCTAGCATTTGGCTCTTAATATTCTGATTCTGACCATCCTGAGTGGCTGACTAACTGCTTTGAGACTCCTAAACTAGTAATGGAGGCTGTCCTTGACTCATTATGCTGGGACACCATGCTTGAAGGCTATTCCCCTTGGCTTGGCTGAAGCTTTCTGATAACCATGATAAATTTTCTTTCTTAGTGTCTGTGTAAAATGGCAAGGTAAGGCAATGCATGACAGAGAAGCTATAACGTAGAGGCAGGCTGAGGGTCAATGTACACTAAGAGATCAAGTTAATAGGCTGAAGATGCAGCCTGATCCAGCCCATGAACTGAGTGCATGCCCCTAAGTGCATAATGTGAATGCTGCAGTCTTACAAAGTTAATTGCCAGTGCAAATGAAGGTGCAACATTGAAGTACAGAAGTGTTCTGTGCATGGATCAGAGATGTGCCATGAGGGTTCTTAGAGGCTGGCACATGTTGGATGTCAGCCTCCATTAATGCGGGGTGTGTGTGGTCAGTGCCCATGGACTGTGCCCTGAGATGTTGGCACCTAGTATCCAAATGGGAGGTTCTTTGGAGCAAACAGTGAGCTGAAGTTGCTCTGGTTTTCTTGACATCTAGATTGTTTGGCAAGTTTGGTAAGATAGGAAGCTAAATGTCAATGAGGTAAGTTGTGCCAAGCAGAGGACATTCAACAAATGTTAATCTCATCAACTGGCATCTCGCTGCTGCCGAGTGAAAATCTCACCACAACACTTATTAAAAGCTTAAAAAATAGAGTGAGATGTTGGGATGGGCTTCATCCTATTCCTTGTCTGATTCTGCCACAGATCTTGCCATATTTCACTTTGTTCAGACCCTTATAAGATTCTGTCCAAAGAATTAAAGCCAGAGTGCTATCAATTGTCCAGCTAGCTGAGGAATGCTGTCACCCAATCATCAACGGAAAGTTGTGCAAACACAGATTATTTAAAAATGTCTTTGTTTTTCTCTTTATCAGCTAGAAAAATCACTGCATTCCAATGTCTCAAGTCAAGGACACAGTTCCTGATAACATGCTTGAGGGAGCCGTTCCATCATAAGTGCCCCTGGATGTTGAATTAAACCAGTTTCTTTTCTATCAGTCTCTGTAGCATCAACAGTAGACAAAAGAAAACCAGTAAATTCTTCTTAAATAAACTAACTCCCACCATCAGCCCATAAAAACCACATTGATCAGGGACTGCTTGTGAAAACAAAAATCCATAAAATGCCTTGTGTAATTTACAATTTTCAGCAGGTTTTTCTAACTCATAAATGTCAGAACTGCAACTTTAACTGATTTATGGATTTGATTATCCAGTTTTGGGTACATCTGGAGTGGTCATTGAATTGAATTTTATCCGCTCGTCAATTGTGAATTTCTTACCATAATTATGAAAATGCCTTTTTGTGTCTTAGGTCATTGCCGCTGGGAAGTAGCTTTTGAACAAAAAATACACATGACTTCCATGTGCTATTCTTCTATTTTAATTTTTCATCTTTACACTGGCTAGGGCTAATCTTGGAAATCCCTATTGGTACAAGAGATGGAATCCAGCTTTAATTAAATATTCAATGGCTGCTCTTGAAACCCGTGAAAATTTGGGCCCTTGGTGATGATGCGTCTCCGGAGGTCAGGTCATTCATAATTAAACAGCAGCTTCAAGTGGGAATAGCATGATAGATCTGTAGTCAGCAGTAAATCCATTAAATCCCAACTTCAGAAAAGGAATTAGCACCCGTACTGGTTTTTCCTTTTACGGAGGTGCATTTTAGTATCGTTGCTCTTATAATGTTCATCTGAAAAACACGGCAGGGTATGCGTGAATATAATAAAGTGTGAAGCTGGATGAACACACCAGGCCAAGCAGCATCTCAGGAGCTCAAAAGCTGACGTTTCGGGCCGAGACCCTTCATCAGAGAGGGGGATGGGGTGAGGGTTCTGGAATAAATAGGGAGAGAGGAGGAGGCAGACCGAAGATGGAGAGAAAAGAAGATAGATGGAGACGAGAGTATAGGTGGGGAGGTAGGGACGGGATAGGTCAGTCCAGGGAAGATGGACAGGTCAAGGAGGTGGGATGAGGTTAGTAGGTAGGAAATGGAGGTGCGGCTTGAGGTGGGAGGAAGGGATGGGTGAGAGGAAGAACAGGCTAGGGAGGCCGAGACGGACTGGGCTGGTTTTGGGATGCAGTGGGGGGAGGGGACGAGCTGGGCTGGTTGTGTGATGCAGTGGGGGGAGGGGAGGAACTGGGTTGGTTTTGGGATGCGGTGGGGGAAAGGGAGACTTTGAAGCTGGTGAAGTCCACATTGATACCATTGGGCCGCAGGGTTCCCAAGCGGAATATGAGTTGCTGTTCCTGCAACCTTCGGGAGGCATCATTGTGGCACTGCAGGAGGCCCATGATGGACATGTCATCTAAAGAATGGGAGGGGGATTTTGACTTTCCATATTAAGCAGAGGTTCACCTGCACATCTGCCAACGTGGTATACTGTATCCATTGTACCCGATGTGGCTTCCTCTACATTGGGGAAACAAAGCGGAGGCTTTGAAACTGCTTTGCAGAACACCACCGCTCGGTTCGCAATAAACAACTGCACCTCCCAGTCACCAACCATTTCAACTCCCCCTCCCATTCTTTAGATGACATGTCCATCATGGCCCTCCTGCAGTGCCACAATGATGCCACCCGAAGGTTGCAGGAACAGCAACTCATATTCCGCTTGCGAACCCTGCAGCCCAATGGTATCAATGTGGACTTCACCAGCTTCAAAATCTCCCCTTCCCCCACCGCATCCCAAAACCAGCCCAGTTCGTCCCCTCTCCCCAATGCATCCCAAAACCAGTCCAGCCTGTCTCTGCCTCCCTAACCTGTTCTTCCTCTCACCCATCCCTTCCTCCCACCTCAAGCCACACCTCCATTTCCTACCTACTAATCTCATCCACCTCCTTGACCTGTCCGTCTTCCCTGGACTGACCTATCCCCTCCCTACCTCCCCACCTATTCTCTACTCTCCACCTGTCTTCTTTTCTCTCCATCTTCAGTCCGCCTCCCCCTCTCTCCCTATTTATTCCAGAACCCTCACCCCATCCTCCTCTCTGATGAAGGGTCTAGGCCCAAAATGTCAGCTTTTGTGCTCCTGAGATGCTGCTGGGCCTGCTGTGTTCATCCAGCCTCACATTTCATTATCTTGGATTCACCAGCATCTGCAGTTCCTATTATCTCAGAGTATGCCTGAAGCGTGATCTGCACCAATTATGACCGGAACAATTGGAAAATAAAAGGAGCTTTGTAAAATGATTCTGTTCTTTCTTTCACATTTTCAAGGATGAGGAAGGCTGACCACCTTATTGTCTTGTTTGAAGATAAAAGTTAAGAATGGTTTGCCTCAGTTGTGCAGCGTATTGATGAGACCATATCCTAAATGTGCAATTTTGGTCTTTCTCTTTAAAGAATGTAAGTGTGTTTGAGGAGATTTACTAGGTTGCTACCTTGTTGTCTTGTGAGGAAAGATTGGACAAACTGATCCTGTTTCCACCGAAGTTTAGAAGATTGAGAGATGACGTTATTAGAGTATGTAAAATCCTTAAAATAGACTTCACAAGGTGGAGATGGAAAGGATGCTTCCTTTGATGGGTGAGTCCAGAACAGGACCACAATGTTCCGTTTGTTTGAGCACACCAATAGTAAGTGAATAAGGCAGAACAGCATTTATTTAGTACTAGCGAGTTTTGAGAAGATTTGTAGCTCAGGTTGAGGTTCTGGATGTGAGTTTGCTCACTGAGCTGGAAGGTTCGTTTTTAGATGTTTCATCACCATTCTAGGTAACATCATCAGCGAGCCTCCGGTGAAGCGCTGGTGTTATGTCCCGCTTTCTATTTATTATTATTTAATAAATAGGAAGCGGGACATAACACCAGTGCTTCACCGGAGGCTCACTGATGATGTTACCTAGAATGGTGACGAAACATCTGAAAACGAACCTTCTAGCTCAGCAAGCAAACTCACATTCAGAACATTTATTTGGTATCTTCAACTTAGCTTAACATTCCATTACACTTTACAAGACTGTTAACAAATCAAATTTGACATCCAAACACAAAAAGAGATAACAACGGTTTGGTCCAGTAAGTGTTAATGAGTGATTTAAAGAAAGGGAAACAGTAGAAAGGGGAGAGGCTTAGAGAGGAAATTCTAGGCTGAGCTTGTGCCCAGAAATGGATTCACGCACGCAGGTTGGATGGTTGTAGAGTTGGAGGAGTCATTCAAATTGAATTACTGGGTTTGATTCCAGCCTTGGGTGATTATTATGTGGAGTTTGCACAGTCTTCTCTTGTCTAGGTTTCCTCCACTTGCTCTGGTTTCGACCCAGAGTCCAAAGATGAACAGGCTAAGTGGTTTAGCCATGGGGTAAAACCCACTGTGGGATTATGGGGAAAGGGGGGGGCGGTGGATCTGGGTGGTACCAGTCCTCACTGGTTGGAGATCCAACTAGCACAAAACAAGATGGTTGTGTTTGCTGCAGGTCAATTATTTTCAATACTAGGACATTTCTGCAGGGTTTCCTCAGAGTAATGTCCCAGGCCCAATTTTATTAATGTGGCTCATCAATGATCTTCCCTCTATCATCACTTTTGAAATGAAGTGACTATCCTTGCGCAAACAGATGATATACCTACATGTGACTATGCTTTACCCAGTTTCACAGCAGTCCACCTCCATCACAATGGAGATGTAGTAATACTGACCTACTTTGGCAATATTGCCCGCATTGTTAAGTAATCATTGAAGATGGCAAGAAAAAAGAGCATTTTAAGCTTTGCCGCACTTCATTCCTGAATATAATGAAGGGCCAATGTGAAAGTGAGCATGAGAGTAATAGATCTAAACTTTACCAAAATTTAACTAGTGTCATTTCCAAAGAATTTCTTGGAGGGTTTCCCTTTATGAGCTCTAGCAGGTTTTCTCATAGAATTTTATGCTGTTCATCTCTTTATGTAAACACCATGCTTTGTAGTAGAGTAATTGTGCTATCATGTGCTCGTTGGCAGCGAGGGTACTCCCCAGGACCTCTGGGATTTCCAAGGTGTCATCTTGGATCCTGGCGCAGGGAGTCCTCACATCAGTTGGATGTAGATGTGAATTCAGCCCATCTGGATTATTGTGCCTGATTCTTTCTTTCTCCATCATGATGTTCCACCTGCTCAATGTTCTCATACTCCTGCTCAGAACATTGTGGTTGCTGGTTCAGCTCTGCAACATCAGTCACATCCCATCTTTATCTGCTCCACAATATGGTATCACACGCTGTCTGCAGTATACTGCAAGGCCCCCACAGACCAATCCAAGTATCAGAACCTCATCTTCAGGAGTCCTATTGACCGCTTCATGATGGCCCTGCATATTCTTGACCTCAGTCAAGGGATTTAATAGTGGAGGTAATCAGTCATGTTTGCAGAGAGTAACTTTTGCCTTGTAGTCATTTTAAGACGTGTGGCCCCAGAAATAAAGCAGGAACATGAGAATTCTCAAGGCTGTATACGTCATGCCAGGTTCCAGCATATATGGTTCAGGTAACTTGTAAACAGTTGAAGCCCCAGTGTGGACCCTTGCGACACATTTTTTGTGGCATCCTGGCAGATTGAATAAGATTTATTTATTTCTATGCTCTGTTTCCTATTCCTCACCCAATCATTATTCATGCCAATAGCTTAACCCTAACACAACGAGCTTTTCATTTCCACAAAAATATTCCATGTGCCACCATATCAAATGTTGCCTGGAAATTTAGGTACAGTACATCCACTTGTTCCCCTTTATCTGCAATACAATTTACCAGGGCAGCATGGTGTCTCAGTGATTTGCACGGCTGCCTCACAGCACCAGGGATGCAGGTTTGATTCCACTCTTGGGTGACTGTGTGGACTTTACACATTATCCCCATATGGACGTGAGTTTCATTTAGATGCTCTGGTTTCTTCATACAGTCCAAAAGTGTGCAGATTAAGGTGGATTGACCATGCTAAACTGCTCATAGTAGGCAGGCTAGTTGGATGAGTCATGGGAAATGCAGGGCTACAGGAGTAGAGTGGGCTGGGGTGGGATGCTCTTTGGAGGGTGCATACGGACTTGATGGGCCATATGGCCTGCTTCTAAGCCATAGAGATTCTACGATTCCTCAAAGAACTCCAATAAATTAGTTAAACATGATTTCCCCTTAACAAAACTATGTTGCCTCTGCCTGATTCCCTTGAACTTATCCAAGTGTCCTCTTATAATGTCTTAAATAATAGCCTTTAACATTTTCCCAATGGCAGATGTTGAGCTTACTGGCCCATAGCTTTTAAAATACATAGAAAATAGGAGCAGGAAAGGGCCATTCAACACTTCAAGAGTGCTCTGCCATTCAATAGGATCATGGCTGATTGTCCAATGCAGTCCTTGTTCCTGTTTTCTCCACATTTCCTTTGATGGCTTTTGCACTGGAATTATATCTAATTCCTTTTTGAAAGCCTTCAATGTTTTGGCCTCAACTGCTTTCTGTGGCACCTAATCCCACAGATTTACTACTTTCGGGGTGAAGAAATTTCTGTGCATCTCAGTACAAAAGGGCCTATGCTGTATCCTTAGACTCTGAAACCTGGTTCTCAACTCCCTGGTCTTTGGGAACATCTTTCCTGTTTTTACCTTGTCCAGTCATGTGAAAATGTTCATGTTTCTATGAAATGCACTCCCTCATTCTTCTAAATTTCAGTGAATTTATTCTCACCAATCCAATTTCTTTTCACACATCAGTCCTGCCATCCCAGGAATCAGTCTGGAAAACCTTTGCTGCACTCCATCTTGCTCCTGTCCTCAAATTCCCTCACAATGAGGGCCAACATACGATTGCTTTCAGCACTTTTGATATCCTTGCAAACCTGAACGTTTCCTGCACTCTGCTTCTTTTCCTTTTTGAATTAAGGAGCTGGTTTAGCTATTTTCCAATACAAAGGAGCCTTCAAATCAAATGAGTTTTGGAAAATTGAAATCAATGTATCAATTATCTCATAAGTTATTTTTTATTTTAAGCCCTTAAGATGAAATCCATCAGGGCCTGTAGATTTATCAACCCACAGTTTTAACAATTTATTCAGCACTACTTCCCCATTTGTTGAAATGTTCATGAGTTACTTCCTCCCCTTCATTTCCTGATTTTTGGCTAATTCCAGGTTGGCACTTAAAGCTTCTCTAGTGAAAATCAGCTCAAAGTATTTGCTTAATTCATCTGCCTTCTCTTTTGCCTCTGTCACTAATTTCACAAATTTATTTTCTACAGGACAAAACTTACTTTGTTGACTATCTTTTAAGAAAAAGGTCCGAGGAAACATTTTGTGCAACCATAGCGTCTCACTGTCATCCAGTTGAAGCCAGATTGGTGGAGATCAGTGATGATTTCCTCACTAACATGAAAATCTACACAGTTGCCTGGGAGCCACCAGATGCCTCATTCCTCCAATCCCCGCAAGTGGCTTATACAACTTCCCTACAATGAGTTGGACCCTGACAACTACCCATGCTTTTAATGAGCAGACCACGATTGTCTGTGGTCCAGCTCTCTGATTGACCTGAAAGGACTGCCCTGAGCAGACCCCTGACTAATCACTATGCAGGTCACAGTTTGCTGATTGCTACTCTCGATCTCTGACTTCGACTGCAATCTCCAACTCCTGAGTGTGTGTTCCATGGATAGTGATGGTGGCTCAGTGGTTAGCACTGCTGCCTCACACCGCCAGGGACCTGGATTCGGTTCTGCCCTCAGGTGATTGTCTATGTAGAGTTTTCATATTCTCCCCATGTCTGCATGGGATTCCTTCCAGTGCGCCAGTTTCCCGACAGTCCAAAGATGGCCAGGTTAGATGAATTGGCTGTGGTAAGTTGCACATTCAGGGATGTGCAGGTGAGGTGGATCAGCCATGGGAGTTTCAGGGATAGGGTAGGATGGTGTGGGTCTGTGTTAGATGATGTTTGGAGGGTTGGTATGGGCTTGTGGGCCAAATGGCTTCCTTCCACATTGTAGGGATTCAATGATCTGAAATTCTGACCATGAAGGTTGGCATTTGACACAAGCCAGCTTCACTACATCCTCCTGCCTCATCTCCCGCCTACTTAGATTACACCCATCCACTTCAGATCTGCACCGTGGAGTGTGCCAATATCTTTCATTGTGAGTCTGCATGCAGGCTGTTTTATACACAGGTACAGACACCCACCTCAAACTTCAGCACCTCAGGGCTGTTTGCTCTTTTAGCACACACTTGCTTCAAGCCCACTTGGATGGACAGGGTGTGTCAGGTCAAGGAGGCGGGGATGAGAGGAACGGTTGGTCATGGGGTGAGGCCGGGGGGTGGGGAGATATTAAAACTGGTAAATTCCATGTTTAGGCCATCGGGCTGTAAGCTCCCGGGGCAGAATATGAGGTGCTGCTCCTCCAGTTTGCCGATGGTGCCATTGTGACACCGGAGGACGCCCAGGATGGACATGTCACCCAGGGAGGGAGGGGGAGTTAAAATGGTTGGCGACCGGGAGGTGTTGCTGAATGTCACATAAGAGCACAGATGCTTTATAAAACAGACCTCCAAGTCTAGTCTTGGTCTCACAGCAGTTCTGTCTTGCCTTGTCAAATAGCACAGATACAAAGCCAAGCAGCTAATCACGGTTGTCAGCAGTAATTAGTCAAGGAGACAGATATGTTTCTGTATGGCACCGTGCTGTGTCAATGTCACACCTACAACCTGAGACAGCAGCTTAGACAGTAAATGTGCTGGCTGCGTTTCGACCAAACTTCAACAGTTAAGTAAGTTGTGCATAGTCAAGGTCACAGACACTGTCATCAGTCAGTAGGTAATGTCACAGTCAGCCAGGGGCAGTATCTGATCTTAGACCAGGCACTTAGTCACTACCAATCGGCCATTTGGGGTGGTCGGAGTAATGTATCACTGCAATCCAGGGAGTGGGTCATGTTCAATCCTGCAGGTCCACTGTTATCAGTCAGGGGATTGAAGGTAAGCCACACAGTGAACTTTCTGGTGCAGGAAGGTTCAATTGCATGTAAATGATGTGAGGTTAATCAGTAATAAGATGTAAATGCATGCAATAGACCTCCCACCACTCACGAACGAGATTCCCATTCTGTTACTACAGTCTTGGGTGTAAAGTTGGACCTTTTTTTGTTAACATCTTATTTTCTAGACCTTGACCTACTTTTCTAACTGAATTACCATTCCCCATATTGTTCAGGGGCTGGCAAAATTCAGCTCATGTCATCTCAGCCCCATGAAGAAATATGATGAGCTCAAATTTCAAGCAGCACAATGGCACAGTGGTTAGTAACGCTGCCTCACAGTGCCAGGGATCCAGGTTTGTTGACAATAGCAGGCAACTGTTTTTGTGGAGTTTGTACATTCTCCCCGTGTCTGCACGAGTTTAGTCCTCATGCCCCGGTTTCCTCCCAAAGATGTGCAGGCTAGGTAGTTTGGCCATGCTAAATTGCCCGCGATGCCTAGGGATGTGCAGACTAGGTGGATCAGCCACAGGGAATTCAGGATTACGGGGATAGGGTAGGGTGCGCTGGGCCTGGGTGCCCATTAGAGGTTTAGTGCAGTAGTGATGGGCCAAATGGCCTACTTCCACACTAAGGACTCTATCATTTGAAATAATGTGATATCACTTGACTTTGTCTATCTTACTTCAGAAATGGTGAAGAAAATGGTTCACTAACATGCTGCAAATATAGAACAGTAAATTGGTTTGGCATAGGAGAGGGTCCTATCATTCTGTAGTACCCATGCCTTCAAAAGCAACTCAGTACCTCACCCGTTCTGCATCTCCTTCACCTCTTGCCTCCCCCTGACACTAGGCTGCTTCCCACTCCCCCCTCCTCTGTCACCCTCACTGCTTCTCACTCTCCCCCTGTCACCCTCACTCCTTCCCACTCCACCTCCCCTGTCACCCTCACTGTTTCCTTCTCCCCATCCCCTGTTACCCTCACTGCTTCCAACTCCCCCTTCATCTGACACCCTCATTCTCCCCCAAAACCACCCCATTGCTTTCCCCTCCCCTCACCCCCATCACCCAAATCTTCCCTCGCCCCCGTGAACCCCCGCTTCCCCTCCCCGTCACCACTACAGCTTTCCCCTCCCACTGTAACCCCCACTGCCTCTCCTCCTGTCACCCTGCTGCTTCCCCTCTTGTTCCTTCCGCAACACAATTGCTTTCTTCTCTCTCTCCCCCAACACCCCCACTGTTTTCTTCATCTCCCCCATCCCCGTCATCCCCATTGCATTCTTCACTCCAACCCCTGCAATTTTCTTTCTTTTGGCGTTTCGTTGTTATGAAAAAAAGACTGAATCTATGTCCAAAATTTCATGTTGTGCATTCTGGATTATGTTAATCGTTTAAATAAACAATGGAGGATTGACCATTTCAACCTCATGTGTAAAATTAACCAGTTTGTAGACATTTGATAACACATCCTTTTTAGTTTGGGACTACAACCAGTAAAGAATTGTCTCTTCCCCAGGATATGAACTTGAGAGTATACATAGAGGTATTGAACTGCACATGCACAGCATGGAATGCTTCTTTGTGTTGCTAAAATGCTCTGCATTTACAAAACAATACATAGTCTTAAGTTATTTCACATTTGCCTCCAAACTATTCAGGCTTCAATCAATGTAAAATGGCTATTCTAAAGAAGGGTCACTAGACTTGTAATGTTAACTCTGCTTTGTCTCTTCAGATGCTGCCAGACATGCTGAGTTTCTCCAGCAATTATTCTTTTTGTTTCAGATTTCCAGCGTCCTCAGTTCTGTGTTTTAAATGAGGGCTACTAGGGATAATTTTGGTCTCTTAACCTGGCACTGCACCGTGACTAGACAGAATGCGAAATGCGAAGATTAGCTGATCTCGCAACTCCGTGCACAACTTTCTGGTGACATGCATGTGCTTCATTCTTGAAGCGGAAATTTCAGTTACAAATCTCCACAAACTAGCAATTCATTGGGCTGAGGTAATTTGCACAATAATGCTGCAGCAAAGGGTCTGACAATACTGCTTCCAGCAATTTGTCTGGTGAGGTATGTAACTGGAATGTGATTGCAACAGGTCAGTGATGTCATTACATTGCTCCACAGTACAATCTTTGTCCTTCTTTATTTGCACACAAACAGAGGATAATGAAGTGCTAAAAGCCAGGTTTTATATCTTAGAATGTAGTTAGTTTCGATATAGAATAAATGTAGAATCCATGTATGATATCAATAAATAATTACTATCCTTCAAGGGATCTATTAGTATGTTGTGGTAAGAAAATTACTTTCAAGATCAAATTAAATACAGAGATATATTAACATAAAATGAATGGACCATCCTGCAATTAGCTTCATGGGAATGTGAACTGATGTTTTTTTTGTCATGGAGGAATGTGTTCAGAATACAGTCATTGGAGTAGATGTTTTTAGCTTGTAAATACATCAGAGGCATGCTTATGGGACAGCACATGATTTATCTGAAAACTAGAGGACATTTAAAACAGCAGCTGGAATCTAAATCGTTATTGAGGTCTTTCATGTCATATATGGACAAAATAGAGCAACAAAAAATATAGAAAGACAGGCATTAATTTTCATTGGCAACAAAAATACTTTGATCTATTAAGTGTGATGATACAGAACTTGGAAATGCAGTTCCTGGCTGTTGATATTATCGGCTGTTCATTTTTATTGTCTAACTACATATGGTTGATGAGTAACGGGTAAAAAGGAATCTATGAAAGCCTAGTGTTTACCAGTCATAGCAATGAACACAGAACTGTTTGCTAATTAGATCAGCACATTGTCAACACCCAGTAGTCATCAGAAAGCACAATAATATCACACAGAGACTAAATCGCAAGTTGAAGACAAACCTTTTCTTTTCAGCAGAAGTAGACATAATGAATGCCCTCTTGTAAAGAAGGAAAAGTTTGTTCCTAATAAATATGGATAATTCAATCACGTTGTTAACTCTATTTATTTAATAAAGGTATTTATGCAATGAATGTTGATAGCTTATTTGCAACCGGCTCTCGGCCAAGTGCAGCTCACAGACATAACAAAGCACAGTGATAAGCAGTAACCTATACAGCGTATCACAGTAATCCTTCACATTTCTAACCTTTTATTTTAATGCCGTGTTATTTCCTAACAACATGAGTTACCTAACTTAACATACTAAATAGAACATAGAACATAGAACAATATAACGCAGAACAGGCCCTTCGGCCATCGATGTTGTGCCAACAGGGAACTAATCTAAGGCCCTCTCCCTACACTGTCCCATCATCATCCATATGCTTATCCAAGGATTGTTTAAATGCCCCTAATGTGGCTGAGTTCACTACATTGGCAGGCAGGGCGTTCCACGCCCTTACCACTCTCTGAGTAAAGAACCTACCTCTGACATCTGTCTTAAATTTACAAGCTCTCAATTTGTAGCTCTGCCCCATTGTACAAGTCATCATCCTCGTAAAAAGACTCTCACTGTCCACCCTATCTAATCCTCTGATCTTCAACAGTTCTGAGCTTCAACATGGTTCCAGTGTTGTTGTGGCTGAATGGTTAGACTCAAACACAGAATCTTAAAAATAAATACCTTCTTTGTACGTGGAAGTGTTGATAGGAAAAACCTACAACCACTATTTTTAAAAAGCTTGAGAGAAATTCTCCTTGCTGACAGTAAAATAGTGCAGTGAGAACAACAGCAAAACAAACTTCATTTGGTTGATTTTTGCACTTATGACAACAAAAAGGGTCATCGCACCCAGTTAATGTTTTATCCAGGTGGAGGAAAACCCGGACCACCCAGGAGCGTGGTATCTTTAGATGCTTAGGCTGGTGTTGGAAAAGGTGTGTTACCTCTTTTTCAGGTCAACTGTGCCCAATGGAAATTACCTCTCACCACATTCATACTGACCAACTCACCCACCACCTAAAGTTTCTCAAAATCATGTCCCAGCCCAGAGCCTCCCCATTTGACACCAGCAAAATCACATTTCCTATGACCCAAAATTTACCTAAGTATCCAATTACAGCAGGGATCACCAATGGCAGTGGCCTGTGTTCCTGGCAGCTCTGATCACCATTGGCAGTAGCCTGTGTTCCTGGCAGCAGTCACCAGTGCCACCTGGTGCTGTTGGGTAACAGACCTGGCGGTGCTCGACTGGTGAAAACCAACTGAAGTTGAATTTCCTGATACAGGAAAGGAAAATCCTGCCTTATGCCTATTAACGGCCAAAAGGTAGTCCAAAGAACAACAGAAATGTGGAACTCTTATACAAAGAAAAACAGCAAAGTTCACACAACTAATAATTTAAAATCAGAGATTTATAGATTATTATCATACAATATTTAGAGATGTGGAAGCAAACTAAGTGCATTAAAGTACAAGTTAGTCTTTATCTCACTGAATAGAAGATCAGGCTTAAGGGCCTAAATGGCCTATTCCCAATCCTGCATTCATAAGAGTGATGGGAAGAATGTCAAAAGAAAAGTGAAACCAGATGGTAAAGGAAAGCTCTCCACAAGCATACCGAATGACAGAAGGCCTATTGGATTCCCTTGGTATTTAGTGCAACCTTACATGTTTTGTACATTTACGATATATTGAAAGTTCCCAGAGTCAATATAGATCAGCAAACACAAAGGAAATAGGTGATTAGGACCTGGCCTGAAGCAGGAGTTGGCAACAAAGTTTTGGATGAGCTGAAGTTTATGAGATATGGAGGATAAGAGGCTGGGAGAGTGCTGGAATAGTTGTGTCTGTCTTAGCTTCATCAGCAATGAGACTAAGGCATGAATGGAAATAGTGATGTCACATTACAGTAGTCTATCACTATAGGGATGGAAGTGCAGCACAAGGTTGAACAGGATTACAGGGTTGGTAATTGTCTGATTTACAGGGTGTGGCCAGTGACAAATTGTTTACCTATTGTGAGCCATCAGTCTGACAGTGTATGAAGAAATAAAATTGGCTGGACCCAACACTGATGATGCCAGAACATTAAGTCTGAGGTGGAGTGGGGAAACAAGGAGTCCCAAGATAAGAGACAAAAAACTGCAGATGCTGGAATCCCAGGTAGTTAAACAGGAGGCTGGAAGAACACAAGATAACAAAGTGTGGAGCTGGATGAACACAGCAGGCCAAGCAGCATCTCAGGAGCACAAAAGCTGACGTTTTGGGCCTAGACCCTTCATCAGAGAGCTCTCTGATGAAGGGTCTAGGCCCGAAACATCAGCTTTTGTGCTCCTCAGATGCTGCTTGGCCTGCTGTGTTCATCCAGCTTCACACTTTATTATCTTGGATTCTCCAGCATCTGCAGTTCCAATTATGGCTGGAAGAACACAGCAGGCTAGGTGGCAGCTGGAGTCAGAAGCAATCGATGTTTCGAAGTAGAGTAATACCTGAAGCGTTGACTGCTCCTTTTCTCCAAATACTGCCTAGCCTACTGTGTTCTTCCAGTCCTAGGATGACTTGCAATTGGGTTCAAATACAGTATTTGGTCGAGTGAGAAGCAGCAACACTGCTGACTCAGTAAACCAAGTATAAATGGCATGACCATTCTGTATGTCTTGAAAGACAAAGTGAATTAAACAGATTCAAATAAAACTATTATTGTAAAGATATTCTTTTCAGATTCCATCCCAGCAAAGAAATCTTTTCTTCAGTGTCTACCAATTGTACCAGCACCAGGTGGAGCATATGATACCTAGGACCTTGAATTATAGGTTGAAATACCCTCTTGTTGGAAGCATTCAGTATACTGACTATTAATTTACAAATATCCTACCCTGTCACCACCCAAAATTTATACCTGACGTAATGACAGGTTGCTTTTGAAATTCTTGGAGAAACTTCCAAGTCAACATGCCTTCGGGGTAGGGAAACAAAAATAATGCTTGGATTAGCGCAGCCCAAACAACATAAGACCATAACACAGAAGAGCAGAAGTTAGGCCATTTGGCCCATCAAGTTTACTTTGTCATTCAATCACGGCTGATAAAGTTCTCAAGCTCATTCTCCCGCTTTATCCCCCAAGACAATCAAGTTCCCCTTGACAATCAAGACCTATCCATCTCTGTCTTAAATATACTCAATAACCTGTCCTTCACTGCCTTCTGTAGCAATAAATTCCATAGATTCACCACTGTCTGGCTTAAGAAGTTTGTCTTTTACTCTAAAGCTGTGTCCTCGGGTCCTAATCTCTTCTGCCAATGGAAACATCTTCCTGATGTCCACTCTGCCCAGGCCATTCAGTATTCTGTAAGTATCAATGAGATCCCCCATTATCCATTTAAATTCCATCAAATATAAACCCATAGTCCTTAAACATGCCTCATATATTAAGCCTATGTTAACTCTACATGTTAACACTCATGAAGCTTGACACTATCCAGGAAAAAGCACCCTGCTTGATTTGCACCACATCCCCTTCTATTCCCTTCATTACCAATGCTCAGTAGTAGCAGTAGTTACAATCTTTAAGATTCACTGCAAAAATTCACCTAATCTCCATAGATAGCACCTTCCAAAAAGCTGACCATTTCTATCTAAAAGGACAAAACATCAGGAAGATGTAAAAACCACCACCTGCAAGTCCCCCTCCAAGCCACTCTCTATCCTGATAACGAAAAGTATTACTGCTCCTTGAGTATTGTGGGTTCAAAATAGTGGAACTCTCTCCCTAATAGCATTAAAGGATCAACTTAATGCATGTGAACTGCAGGGTTCACAAAGGCAGCTCATCAACACCTTCTCAACTGAAGCTAGGTTTGGGCAACCAGTGACATCCTATGATTGAATAAGGAAAATTCAGCATTTAGTAAGCACAAATCCCTGTTTAACATAGTAGGCCCCCTAAAGCGGTGCCTGGGTCCTATTATCACAACCTAACACTCTACTGTTTTAGCCCATGATGGAAACGACTGATCACAGAACTCAGAGGACAAATAAACGTTGTGAGCAAAAGTTATCTGACATGAAAAATTAAAGAAACTTCTGAGTTTTGGGGTGCTTGTGGGGATGAGATATGAAATGAATGATTTGACAGTAATAATGTTTATCTGATCTCATTCAACTCAATTTGCCTTTGACAATGTGCAGAAGTGCAATTCCCTTTGCACAATTTGTGAAACTAATTTCCAACATGCCAGTACATGGAGAACTCTAGAATTGTAGTTAGTATTTCAGAGTATCAAAACAAGTAATGGCACAGGCCAGCCTAAATCAAATGAGCTAATAGAAAAAAAAAACTTGAAAATATTTACTTGCACAGGCAGTGTACTGACTAGGTCATTACATTTCTCCGAGCTGAGTTTTAACTTGAAGATTGACAGGCAAAGCCTTCATTCCAATCGATACAATGTTCTTTTTGTTGGTTTGGTTAAGTTGCAGGTAGATGTGTAGGGAAGAAGGTGTTTGGTATGCTTGCCTTTATTCGTCAGTGCATTGGGTATATGAGTTGAGACTTGATGTTGCAACTGTAAAGAACATTGGTTCATCTACTTTTAGCATACTCCGTACAATTCTGGTCTCTCTGCGGGTTTGAGCTATAGGGAGAGGCTGAATAGGCTGGGGCATTTTCCCTTGAGCTTTGGAGTTTGACAGGTGACCTTATAGAAGTTTATAAAATCATGAGGGGCATAGATAGGGTGAATAGCCAAGGTCTTTTCCCTTGGGTAGGGGTGTTCAAAACTAGAGGGTGTAGGTTTAAGGTGAGAGGGGAAAGATTTAAAAAGGGCCTAAGGGGAAACTTTTTCATGCAGAGGCTTGTGTGTGTATGGAATGAGCTGTCAGAAGAAGTGGTGGAGACTGATAAAGTTACACCATTTAAAAGGCATCTGGATGGGTAAATGAATAGGAAGGGGCTAGAGGGACATGGGCCAAATGCAGGCAAATGGGACCAGATTAAGTTAGGATATTTGGTTGGCATGGACGAGTTGGTCTGAAGGGCCTGTTTCCATGCTGAACAGCTGTAAGACTCTATGACTCTAACTCAACTAATGTTAGTTCCCAACAGGCTCAACTTTACAGTGTCAATGTGACAATTTTGTCAATGATGTACATTAATTCATATGGGAAATGGAAGTATCAGACATGCAATACTGTGATATTTGATGATTACGTTTAAAGCATGCACAGACAACACATGCTTTATTCAGTTTAAATCGAATGCTGGTTCTTGTCTAGGAATGCTTTCAATTAAGACTTATTGTGATCACAAAGGATTCAATGGAGTGGCCATTTTTTTGAGCATTGTCCTGAACTTGTATTAGTAACCACAGCACTCAATCTCAGTTAAGGCACCGCTACAGAGGTCTATTTAGCTCAGTATATTGTTGACCATTTAACTAGATGTGTCTAATCTTTTCACAGTGACCGAAACCTTGGAATTTCAGGAGAATCGTAATGAAGACTTGAGTGGAGAAATTCCAGAACATGGGGTCTAGGCAGCCGGAATCATATCTTCATGAACATTGAAAAGGGATTGTACGTGACTCCAGAATTAGAAAAATAAAACTAATCTAGATGATGGCGGTTGTGAAGAGGTGAGGGGTGGAGGAATTGAGGGAGCAAGGGAATGGTAGTCGTATGTGGGCCTACAATGAATTTACCAAAATTCAAAAGTAATGAGTTCAAATCGCAGATAATAAAATGTGAGGCTGGATGAACACAGCAGGCCCAGCAGCATCACAGGAGCACGAAAGCTGACGTTTCGGGCCTAGACCCTTCATCAGAGAGGGGGATGGGGTGAGGGTTCTGGAATAAATAGGGAGAGAGGGGGAGGCGGACCTAAGGTGGGGAGAAAAGAAGATAGCTGGAGAGGAGAATATAGGTGGGGAGGTAGGGAGGGGATAGGTCAGTCTAGGGAACACCCACCCCAAGACGCACCTCCATCTCCTACCTACTAACCTCATCCCACCTCCTTGACCTGTCTGTCTTCCCTGGACTGACCTATCCCCTCCCTACCTCCCCACCTATACTCTCTCCACCTATCTTCTTTTCTCTCCATCTTCGGTCTGCCTCCCCCTCTCTCCCTATTTATTCCAGTTCCCTCTCCCCATCCCCCTCTCTGATGAAGGGTCTAGGCCCGAAACGTCAGCTTTTGTGCTCCTGAGATGCTGCTTGGCCTGCTGTGTTCATCCAGCCTCACATTTTATTATCTTGGATTCTCCAGCATCTGCAGTTCCCATTATCACTGATACATTTCAAATTGGAGAGTGATTTTGAGCTGACTTGATTTACTTACTGGAATATCCAAGTTACTGTATTGAAACCTCAAAAGACCCAAAAATAAAACTAATTGGAATTGTTAAGTTGTAGGTAACATTAAAGAAGAGGGAAACAGTGTGTCAAGGTGATCCGATAATTATGAGTATACCTAGTCAATGGTCCAGATTTTTCGATATGGAGATAATCATTCTAGTGCCCTGTGCTGGAGTTACACCTTGGGTTACTTGAATCCATTGAGCCAGATTTTTAAACTGACCAATTGTTAGCAACATTTTAAATGCTGTTCATTTAAATAAATCCAGCAGCACAGATTTAAGGGAGAGCCACAGATGAAAACAGGTACTTGGAGACTGTTCCTCAGAGATTTTCATTGACAGGCTATGACCAATGAGCAAAGGCAGCATCGATATCATGAACATGAGACAGCGGATGAAAAATATTTTTTGATGCTCATGTCCCAATAATCTGTAACCGCAGAATATATGAAAAAGGTCCAAATTATTTCACAACTATTTTGTGCAATACTAGTGTTTAGCTCTTTTGAGAGTTCTTTCATTACATAACATGATAGTTTTAAATTTGAAAACTCATTAATAAGCTTCAAATGTAAATATGATTTCCAATACTTTCGGAATTGGCTTTCTTTAAGCAGCAGTGTTTCAAGTTTTAAAATGTGCCTTTAAAGCTACGTTGACCTTTAATAACTTTTTAAAAAATGTAAATATATGTCATCAGTAGTTCTTCAGCATTTTATAATTCACTGTAACAAGCTTATTTGTGTAATTTAGCTTTTTACAATGTTTCTTGAAGGTGCAATGTGTTGTCACTGATATGCAAGCCACCTGTAAACTGATGTGAGCAACAACTAACTGATAATCCGGAATCCGTGAGTGGCAGACATGCTGAGCCCTACCACCTCAATGTTTTGCTTACTGTAGTGTGCAACTTGTGGTGAGGGTATGATGCAGGAGTAGGGGCAATCAGGGAAGCGTCAGGCAACCTGTCTGCTTGCTGAACAGAGCTGAGTGATTGATTAAAGGGTAAAAATGGTATCAATGTGGATTTCAGAGATAATGGGAACTGCAGATGCTGGAGAATCCAAGATAACAAAGTGTGAAGCTGGATGAACACAGCAGGCCAAGCAGCATCTCAGGAGCACAAAAGCTGACATTTCGGGCCTAGACCCTTCATCAGACCCCTCTCTCTGATGAAGGGTCTAGGCCCAAAATGTCAGCTTTTGTGCTCCTGAGATGCTGCTTGGCCTGCTGTGTTCATCCAGCTTCACACTTTGTTATCAATGTGGATTTCACCAGCTTCAAAATCTCCCCTCGCCCCACTGCATCCCAAAACCAGCCCAGCTCGTCCCTGCCTCCCTAACCTGTTCTTCCTCTCACCCATCCCTTCCTCCCACCTCAAGCCGCACCTCCATTTCCTACCTACTAACCTCATCCCGCCCCTTGACCTGTCCGTCCTCCCCGGATTGATATATCCCCTCCCTACATCCCCACCCATAGTCTTCTCTCCTGTTATCTTCTCCTCTATCCATCTTCGGTCCACCTCCCCCTCTCTCCCTATTTATTTCAGAATCCTCTTCCCAGCCGCCTTTTATGATGAAGGATCTAGGCCTGAAACGACAGCTTTTGTGCTCCTAAGATGCTGCTTGGCCTGCTGTGTTCATCCAGCTCAACACTTTGTTATTTTGGAGAATTGTGTGTTGGGTGACAGTGTTTCACAAAAAGTGATGGCATGTCTCTGTAAAGTATTGTAAGGTGACCTGAATTCAGCTTCAAAATGCTGTATTGCCTTAACAGTGTCAATGAAAGTCACAACAGCACTGAATTTCTTTGCATGTGGGTCATTTCAGTCCAGAACTGGTGACAATATCCTAGAGCACTACTAAGGCCTGCATTCACTAGGGAACTGAGGCAATTTTTTGAAGGGTTTTAGATGGCATTAATTTCATATTCACGTACAAGCATTTCGATTAGGACTGGTGACAGGCTATTTCATTGCTCGAGCCTGCTCCGCCATTCAGTAAGATCATGCCTCATCTGTTTGTGTTTGGAATTCACCCTGACATCTACCACTGATAATTTTAGATTCTGTTGCTTGAGATGAATCTGTTTGTCTCCGCCTTAAAAAGAAACATTTAGTAATTGTACTTCTGCCGTCTTAAGAGATACAGTTTCAAGTTGTAAATTGTTCTGAAAGAAAACAAATTCTTCTCATCTCTGTCTTGAAAGGATGGCACCTAATTTTTAAACAGTAACCCCCTAGTTCTGGATTTGCACAACTGCCAAGACCATTCAGGGCCGATCAAGGCACCCATCCCTCTTCTAAACTCCAATGGAAACGGGAACAGTTTGTCCAATGTTTCCTTATAAGACAATCCACCTATTCCAGGTATCAATCTAGTAACTTCTAAACTACCTCCAATGCATTTATATCCATTCTTAAAGAGAGAGATAAAACTACAGAAAGATTTCGCGAGAGAGATAATGGAAACTGCAGATGCTGGAGAATCCGAGATAACAACGTGTGGAGCTGGTTGAACACAGGGGGCCAAGGTTATGTGGAACAATCCCTCTTCCGCACCTACACTAGCCCTAAACCCCACCTCTTCCTCCCTTACATTGGTGACTGTATCGGTGCCGCCTCGTGCTCCCAAGACAACATTTCATCCACTTCAACAACACCTTCCACCCCAACCTCAAGTTCACCTGGACCTACTCCAACACATCCCTCACCTTCCTGGACCTCTCAGTCTCCATTGCAGGCAACAACCTAGAAACCAATATCCATTTCAAGCCACTGACTCCCGCAGCTACCCAGAATGCACATCCTCCCACGCACCTTCTTGCAAAAATTCCATCCCCTATTCCCAATTCCTTTGCCTACGTCGCATCTGATCCCAGGATGAGGCATTCCACTCCCGTACATCCCAGATGTCCTCGTTCTCCAAGGACTGCAACCTTCCCCCTGGAGTGGTCGAGAACGCCCTTGACCGTATCTCCCGCATTTCCCACAACTCATCCCTCACTCCCCATCACTGCAATAACCGCCAAAAGAGAACCCCCTCATCCTCACATACCACCCCAGCAACCTTCGGATACAACGCATCATCCTCCGACACTTCCACAATCCACAATCTGACCCCACCACCAAAGACATTTTTCCACCTCCACCCTTGACTGCTTTCCCGAGGGACCACTCTCTCCGTGATGCTCTTGTCTGCTCCACACTTCCCTCCAACCCCAACACACCCGGCACTTTCCCCTGCAACTGCAGGAAGTCCTACACCTGCCCCCACACCTCCTCCCTCACCTCCATCCCAGGCCTCAAGAAGACTTTCCACATCAAGCAGATGTTCACCTGCACATCTGCCAATGTGGTATACTGCATCCGCCGTACCCGTTGTGGCCTGCTCTACATCAGGGAAACCAAGCTGAGGCTTGGGGACCGCTTTGCAGAACACGTCCGCTCGGTTCGCAATAAACACCTGTATCTCCCAGTCACAAACCATTTCAAATCCCCTTCCCATTCCTTAGAGGACATGTCCATCCTGGGCCTCCTGCAGTGCCACAAAGATGCCACCCGAAAGTTGCAGGAACAGCAACTCATATTCCGCTTGGGAACCCTGCAGCCCAATGGTATCAATGTGGATTTCACAAGCTTCAAAATCTTCCCTTCCCTCACTGCATCCCAAAACCAGACCAGCTCCCTAACCTGTTCTTCCTCTCACCTATCCCCTCGTCCACCTCAGGCCGTACCCCCATTTCCTACCTACTAACCTCATCCCGCCCCCTTAACCTATCCGTCCTCCCTGGACTGACCTATCCCCTCCCTACCTCCCCACCTATACTCACCTCTACTGGCTCCGTCCCTGCCCCTTTAACTTGTCTTTCTCCTCACCACCTATCTTCTCCTCTATCCATCTTTGATCTGCCTTCCCTTCTCTCCCTATTTATTTCAGAACCCTCTCCTCATCCCCCTTTTCTGAGGAAGGGTGTAGGCCCGAAACATCAGCTTTTGCGCTCCTAAGACGCTGCTTGGCCTGCTGTGTTCATCCAACTCCACACTTTGTTATCAAATATTTTGCGATGTGATCTCACGAATGCCTTAAATAACAGATACATAATATCCTCACTTTATGTTCAATTCCTCTCATAATGAAAATCAGCATTCCAGTAAACTTCTTACTGATGTGCTGCACTTCCATATTAACCTTTCGGACTTAAGCACCAGAACATCTAGACCCCTTTAGCACCTTAGAATTCTGCCATTGTTTCCTATTTAAGTAATACTCAGGTTTTTTTAAACTTTTCTGCCAATGTAAACTACTTCACATTTTCTCAAATTATACTTTCTCTGCCAAATTTTCATCAATTCAGAAACCTCTCTATATCTTCTGCATTGTTGTTATGGCCTTTTCACAGCATACATTTCTACTTATCTTGCATCATTGGCAAATTTATCTACCATGATTTTGGAGCTGCATCTAAGTCATTGATGTAAGTTGTAAATGCTGAGTCACCATGTGAGTCACCACACATCGCAGTTGAAGACCCATTTATGCATAAAAACCAAAAGAACTGTAGATGCTGTAAATAAGGAACAAAAACAAAGTTGCTGGAAAAGATCAGCAGGTCTGGCAGCATCTGTGAAGGTAAAAACAAGAGTTAATGTTTTGGGCCTGGTGACTGATTTCTGAGGAAGGTTCACCAGACCCTGAACATTAATTCTCTTTCTTCCTTCACAGATACTGTCAGATCTGCTGAGCTTTTCCAGCAACTTTGTTTTGGTACCTGCTTATTTATACTCTTTTTTTATGCCAGCCAGCAAGTATGCTATCCATGCTAATATGTTACACCCTACAACTTGGGCTCCTATTTTGTGCAATAATCTTTTATGTAACACCTTATAAAACATCTTCTGAAAGTCCAAGCACAATATATATAGAGCTCTCCTTTATTTGCTGATTCAAAAAAGCTCTGTGGTTAAACATGATTTCCCTTTCATTAAAAAAAGCCCCCACTGACTACACCTAATAATCTTTGATGATCTATTCTTCTACCTTCCCCAATGCAGCTGTCAGGCTAATTTACCTGCAGTTCCCTGTTACATTTGGTACTTTCCAGTCGCCTGGAAGCTTTCCAGAATCTAGTAGATTACGGAAATTTAATACCAATGCACTTTATTGGTCACTTTTAAAACTAAGATTAGGCCATCTGGACTCAAGGACTTGTCAGCCTGCAGCTCCATCTGCTCAAACCCTGCTTTACTCAAGGTAGTAATTTTGCTAAGTTCCTCTCTCCCTCCACTTCCTGACTTACATCTATTACTGAGTTTAAAAAAATCTTTTCAGCACAGCCCTGTTGGGCCGAAGGGTCTGTTCCTGCTATACTATTCCACAATTGTTCAACAGTGAATACAGAAGGAAAATTTGTTAATTCTGCTGACAATTCCTTATGATTATACGGTATTATTAACTCCCCATTCTCACTCTCAAGAGGACCAACAGTCGCTTTACTTACACTTTTCATTTTTAAATACCTGTCAAATCTCTTGTTATCTGTTTTCACATTCCTAACCAGTTTCCTTTCATGCACAACCTTCTTTCTCCTGATTAATCTTTTAGGCATTCTCTGCCATTATTTATATTCTGTTCCCTAATCTGACCTGTCACTCATCTTTGCACAATTGTACGTTTTCTCTTTACGTTTGATGCTTTTCTTAACTTCTTTAGTTAGCCACATACAGTGGGTTATCCCATCAGAATTTCCTTATAGTAGCAATATCTTCATCTTGAGTTTTCTGAAATAACTCTTAAATGTCTGCCACAGCTTCTCTCTTGCTCTCTTCCTGGCCTGTTCACTCTAGCTCGTTCAGCTTTCATGCCCACATTGTTGGCCTTACTGAAGTTTAAAATGTTAGGCTGATCTATTCTTTTTCCTTTCAAACTGAACATAAAGCTCAGTCATGTTGTGATTGCTGCTATCTAGGGGATGTCTTTACTCTGAGGTCATTCATTAATCTTGTCACAGAACACAGTACCAAGTCTAGTACAACCTGCAGTCCAGTGTGGTTCCAAAATATGCTGCTTTAACAAATTATCTGGCAGCATTCCCTGGACTCTTCATCCAGACAATGCCAACCTGATTTTTCTAGTTTATATGTAGATCGATATCACACATGACAATCCACAAGCAGTCAGTATTTCTTTTTGTATAATTCACCTTGTGCCGTTCATCCCACATTACGGTAAATGTTAGAAGGTCCGTAGACCACTCCTATAAGTGACTTCTTCCTTTTACTATTCCTCATCTTGGTGGGCTAGGGATGGGGGCATGGGTGGGGTGGAGAGTTGGTTAGCTTACATGGTTGGCCAGTTAGAACATAGAGCATTACAGCACAGTACAGGCCCGTCGGCCCTCGATGTTGTGCCGACCTGCCATACCAATCTGAAGTACATCTAACCTACACTATTCCATGTACGTCCATGTGCTTGTCCAATGACGACTTAAAAGTACCTAAAGTTGGCGAATCTACTACCGTTGCAGGCAAAGCGTTCCATTCCCTTACTACGCTCTGAGTAAAGAAACTACCTCTGACATCTGTCCTATATCTTTCACCCCTCAATTTAAAGCTATGCCCCCCCGTGCTCGCCATCACCATCCTAGGAAAAAGGCTCTCCCTATATATCTTATCTAACCCTCTGATTATCTTATATGTCTCAATTAAGCCACCTCTCAACCCTCTTCTCTCTAACGAAAACATCCTCAAGTCCCTCAGCCTTTCCTCGTAAAACCTTGCCTCCATACCAGGCATCATCCTAGTAAATCTCCTCTGCACCCTTTCCAAAGCTTCCACATCCTTCTGATAATGCGGTGACCAGAACTGTACGCGGTTGGTTTGAAATGTAGAGTGAATGGGTTCAATTCCTGACCTGGTTGAGGTCACCAATGAAGGACTCCTCCATTTCAACCTCTGCCCATGTCTGAGGTGTGATAGCCCTCAGATTGAACCGGCACCAGGGCCATCTCTCTGTAATGAGAGACTAAACCAATTGTCCAGTAGGACTATGATGACTTTATTTTCTCCTCTCTCTACACATGGCTCATGGAGCTGTATATTCAGAGAAATCAGCTAAGTATCAGTTTTGTTGAGTTTTATGGAAGATATGTCTGTGCAAGACCCAGAGAGTTTTGCCCCAAACTCAACTCATTAACTATTTTTTAACACCCTTCTGGTGCTCTTCTTATCCTGTGTTATCCTGACTCACCGATAGTAAAGAGGTCGCCACTGCTGAGATATCCTGATTCCTGCTAATTAAAAAGGCTATTGTTAAGAACTGGCAGTTCTTAGTTGCCCTGCATGGTTTGTGACATTTGCCCCAGACATGGCAGATAAGGGGACATAGTCACCTGGTTTGCAGAAAGGAATCTGGAGGTCCTGGTCGATGGGGTGATCCCCAGGAGGGTCATCCTATGTCAACCAGGACTGACAAAGGAGGCAATTACACTGGACTCTGCCAGCCTGTACTGAGGTTGCCATCTGGGTCAGCGTGGCCTGAACTGCCCAGAGGAATGTCTGCCAATGGAGGAAGGCCAACAACCTTGCTCCACTTTACCAATGTAATTGCCACTGTCTTCTCTCTGCTACCTTACATTCACTGTACCTCATCTCTGCTACACACTCGCCTCCCACCAAGGCCCATGCTCTTTCACTTTTACTGTCACATGCGAGATTTTCTTTCACTGACTCTCATTCATTCAATCCCCCCAGATGATTAACTCTGCATGGCCCCCGAGGTTCCTACTCACTCACTTGGACTGCCTCACTACCTTTTCTCCACCTGCACCAGCACAAATGCTGTGCAAACCACTTTGATCACATTCAATTTCCCACCCCACTAACTCCCCACTTTCTCTAACTCAGGCCAAACATAGCCTCATGGGGCAGAAAGAACCAAAATGGGTGGTGACATGCTGAATTTCTGCTTCAATGAGAAGAGGATCCTACCATGATGACATGGAGTGGCTGACTTGCAGTACCCAAGCCCCTGAACTGATATCAGACAATGCCCTTGGCTTACTGTACAGGCGGAATCTGCCTGAAGGGTGTCTTCCTTGACTTGACTGAGAGCTAACTCCTATCGGCTTTAGGACGTTAACATTTGGTTGAAAGACACATAATGTGTTGAGGTTGGTTGTCTCGCTGAGCTGGTTTGTTGTTCTGCAGATGGTTCATTACCTTGCTTGGTAACATCCTCAGTGCAGCCTCTGATGAAGTGTCGGTGTGTTTTCCCGCCTGGATTTTAAACTCTGGGGTCCGTTGCAATGGATTGCCTCACTCCTGGGTTTGTTCCGTAGTGGAATGTGTATGGGGTCGAGTTCAATGTGTTTATTAATAGCCTGCTTTGTGGAGTGCCATGCTTCCAGGAATTCACGTACTTGTCTCTGCCTAGCCTGTCCCAGGGCCTTGGTGTTGTCCCCGTCGAAGTCGTGGTTCTCCTTGTTCATGTGGATTGATATGAGTGAGTATTGGTTGTGTTTTTCTGTAGCCAGTTGGTGTTCATGTTCTCTTGTTGTTAGTTTCCTTCCTGTTTGTCTGATGTAGTGTTTCTCGTAGTCTCTGCAGGGGATCTTGTAGATGACATTGGTCCTGTCCATGGCGGGGAGTGGGTCTGCAGTTCAGGTGAGCACTTGTTGTAGGGTTGTTGTGGGCTTGTGTGCCGCTCTGATACCCAGTGGTCGTAGGAGTCTTGTGGTGAATTCTGACGTGTTCCTGATGTAGGGTAGTGCGATAAATGTGTCAGGGCGTGTAGAATCTTTCTGATACTGTTCCTGTAGGTATCTCCTGCTCCAGTTCTTTGGATATCCACTATCCTTGAACACTTGGAAGGGGTATGCCTCCTCCTCTTGGCCTAGTTCTGAGTTGCTGCAGAGAATTGTTGCCCTTTTAAAAAGTGATTGCACTCAGCTTCGTTTGTGTGTACTGGGATGGTTACTATTGAAGTTCAGTACTTGGTCTCTGTGTGTGGCTTTTCAGTGTACTTTCATTGGCAGCTCAACATTTGTCTTGTGCTCTACCATGACGTCCAGGAATGTGAGCTATTTGTTCTTCTCCTCCTCTCTGGTGAATTTTATTCTGGTGAGGCCGTTGTTTCTGAGTTTGTGTATCTGTCCTAATTTGGTCCATTTAATGGTGACAAAGGTGTCGTCTATGTAGTGTATCCAATGTTTAGGTTGGATTTGCAGAAAGGCGGTCCTTCCCAGTTTTTGCATCAATGCTTCTGACTAAAATTCACCAGAGAGGAGGAGAAGAACAAACAACTCCCATTCCTGGACGTCATGGTAGAGCGCAAGACAAATGGAGAACTACAAACGAAAGTACACCGAAAAGCCACGCACAGAGACCAAGTACTGAACTTAAATAGTAACCATCCCAACACACAAAAATGAAGCTGCATGCAAACACCTTTTAAAAGGGCAACAACACACTGCAGCAACTTAGAACTACGCCAAGAGGAGGAGGAATGCCTCTTCCAAGTATTCAAGGATAGTGGATATCCAAAGAACTGGAGCAGGAGATACCTACAGGAACAGCATCAGAAAGATTCTACATGCTCCGGCACACTCATCGCACTACCCTACATCAGGAACACATCAGAATTCACCACAAGACTCCTACGACCACTGGGTATCAGAGCGGCACACAAGCCCACACGAACCCTACGACAAGTGCTCACCCGAACTAGATACCCACTCCCCGCCATGGACAGGGCCAACGTCATCGACAAGATCCCCTGCAGGGACTACGAGAAACACTACATCAGACAAACAGGAAGGAAACTAACAACAAGAGCACATGAACACCAACTGGCTACAGAAAGACACAACCAATACTCACTCATCTCAATCCGCATGAACAAGGAGAACCACGACTTCGACGGGGACAACACCAAGATCCTGGGACAGGCTAGGCAGAGACAAGTACGTGAATTCCTGGAAGCATGGCACTCCACAAAGCAGGCTATTAATAAACACATTGAACTCGACCCCATATACATTCCACTGCGGAACAAACCCAGGAGTGAGGCAATCCATTGCAACGGACCCCAGAGTTTAAAATCCAGGCGGGAAAACACACCGACACTTCATCAGAGGCTGCACTGAAGATGTTACCAAGCATGGTAATGAACCATCTGCAGAACAACAAACCAGCTCGGTACGCCAACTGACCTTGACATCCACAACCTGAGCTACAGATCTACTCCAAAACCTTAGACACGTAATGTGTTTGGTGTGTGTACCATTGGTGAATGGTGTGACCCTGACAGTGAAGAATGTCATTGTTACTGTGTGCATGTAGGAAATCACCTCTCTTTTAATCAATCAGAGCTTAATGGAGCAAGTTATAATTGGCCCACTAACACTCAGAAATATGTGTCTGTTCCTGTTCGAAGTATTTCATGAGAATTGCACCATTTTCCACATCACCAGCATAGGCTTCAAGTTGCCCATTTGTTTATGGAAATAGCATAGACCCTGCTTCCAATGCCGCAGGCTTCTTACCTCCTAAAAGGTTTTGAACGTTGTTTCTCCGCTAAGTATCATAGCCTGCACATCGTACCGCAAACCATCAATGACGGGAACCTTTTAACTTTACCACAGGATTGTCACCAACAGTCCCCTCAAAATCAGATATCTCATCTTCCTGACATTTCTCTCTGTCCCCCTACACTACAGTTGGCCTCATGTACGTGGGTCCATTTTTTTCCTGATCACTTCTTTCAGAAAACTCGATTGGTTGGAGGCAACTCATCAGCTGTTACCATTTGACATGTCCGTAAGAGCCTATACATCTGCTAGAGGAAAAATGTTAACATAACTTTTTTTCCACATAATTGACCTTTCTTCCTAATCATTTAAGAACATGGGGTTGGAGAATAAAGCCACGTCTCACAAAGTCCTCCAGTTCTGCACCCAAACCCCACCTCTGGTCAATATGGCCTTCTAGGCATTATGGACCATCTTCAGGGAAAGGAAGAAATGGATTTTTTTTTTAAAGCTTGCATTGCACATTTGTGACACATTTTATGGCTTTCTGATTAGAGATAACAATAATGATAAAGAAATAACCATATTCAAGGCAGCTGCATTCTACAATATCTTGTAAAATTAACAAATAAATGCATCATTTCATGTGATTGTTCTGTATTTTCAACGTAAAAAGTAGAAGTTAATGTGTCAGAAATTGAACTTACATTTGGATGTATGTCTGCATGTATGTATAAATGTATGTATACTCTGGCAGCACAGTGAATCATTAAGTTCTTTTTGGCATTGACCCACAGTCCTTGGAATTGTGCTGTTTGTATTTACTGCAATGGATACTTCATTCCATGTAGTGGGTGCACTTATCTCAGTCATTTTGCTTTTCCTATTCCTAGGATACAGTCTTCTCTTGCTTCCATATCAGCCAGAAAAGTGTTCGCATCTTCATCTGAGAAGTTCTGACTTTTCTTCTGCATAACCTACTGCACTGCCAAGTTCTATGTGCAAATTTCAATACTTTTCGGTTCGCCACACTTAGTATCATTAAATAACATTGAATGTTTGAAATCCATTATGAGAATTAAATACACTTTTGTCTAATGACACCACATTGTCATTGTAAAAGTCCATCTGGCTCACTAATGTCCTGGAGAGAAGAAAAATTGTCATTTTTACCTGGTGTGGCCTAAATGTGACTCCAGACCCACAGCAATGAGGGTATCTCTGAACTGGCCTCACGATCCATTGCGCTGAAGGGTAATTAAGGATGGGTGCTAAATGATGGCTTAGCTAGTGATGCCAACATCCATGGACGAATGAAGAAAACTGACAATTACTGAATAACATTAAGATTAAATGTTTAAAGCAAATTTAAAAAGCAATACATTAAATGTTATTAGCAACAACATTAAAACTATCAGAAATTAAAATCTACGTAAACCATGAAAAGTGCTGCAGAAGCTTCACAAGTTACTTTGCAATTTAACCACCACCCTTCCCAATGCACTCTCTGGCTATCATTCAGGGGTGTTCCTGAATCTTTTAGCCCCATGGGAAGAATTGGCTTTGGCTTTTGTGTGTTATGTTGAGGCCTGCCTGTTTTAATTTGATGCAGGCACCAGGAAAAGCCCAGTCTGACCTGCAAAACAGCAGATAGCTGAGTGAGTACTTTTTCTGATATCATCAGCTCTGCTTGAAATGGTTATGCTGCTAACTGGAAAATTCGGGCCAATATTTGCAAGAAAGCATAATTATGAATGATACAATTCAGTATGCATTAATGCTTCTCCACAATAACATGAAAGTGCATCACATGTCCACAAGTCGCTGAAAATGGCCAGCCAGTAGTTAAGTGGCAACAAAGGCAGTTGGGATGCTTTCGTTTATTGGATTCAGTAATGAATTCAAGAGCAGGTATGTAATCCTGGAGCAATCTAAACTACTGGCCAGGCCACAGCTAGATTTTGTGCACATTACAAGAAGGATCTAATTGATCTAGAAAAATTATATAGGTTTACAAGAATGTTGCAAGAGCTTAAGACTTGCAGGTATGGGGAAAAATTGGATAGGTTAAGGCCGTTTTCCTTAAAACTGAGGAGGCTGAGGGGAGACTTAATTGAGGTGTGTACAATAATGAGGATCTTGCAAAGAGTGGACAAGAAAGACCTTACTGGGGGTACAGATTTAAGGTGATTGGTAGAAGGGAAATAAGTAAAATCCTGACTCAGAAAACACTCAGAATTTACTGCTCAGTTGGTGCTTGAGGTGAAAACCCTCAATTCATTTAAAAGGAGCCTGGATCTGCTCCTCAAGTGCCATAACCTGCAAGGAATTGAGGATTAGAATGGGTGGCTTGTTTATTGAGCCAACGCAGACATGATGGGTTGATGGCCTTCATAATGTGTTCTCATTTTGCTACCGTTCTATCATTTGTTCAGTTTCCATGTGTACACTGAAAACAGTGGGCTCGTCCCCACTATCTCTTCTAATCACTCTACTATCACTAGATCATCAAGCAGCTTGTCCAACAGCCAATACTGGATGAGCTGGAAATTCTCCCAATGTTAGGAAATCATGGCGCTATTATCACACGTCCAAGACCCACAATGTACATGATTCATTCACATGTACAAAATTCACAAGAACAGTCCTACCTTTTGCTTTGCTTTCATTTGGTAACTTTCATGGCCATTGGAAATCCCAAACAACTTTATCACTAATGAAGTTCTTCTCAAGTAAAGCCACTATGTAATGAAGGAAACACAGCAACTATTGAGACAAAGCAAACTCCCACAAACAGCAATACAATAATGGCCATATAATCCGTTTTTATGATGTTGATTAAACAATAACAATTGATGAACATGCTGGGGGTCATTCCTTGATCTGAAATAGTGTCCTTGCTCTTTTATATATGACTGTGAGGGAAGTATGGACCTTTTCTAAACATGCCTCATTAGAAAGTTGACACCTCCAACAGTGCAGCTCTCCCCCAGTACTTCAGTGGAGTGTCAGTGCAGATTTTTGTGCTCAGGTCTTGGCGTAGGGCTCAAACCCACCAACATTGTACCTCAAGAGGTGAGAGCACTTTATGAGAGGTGAGGGCCTTAAGATTTTTTAGATACTTAAGTTGTTACACAAATGTAGATGATTGTTGAATGAGCTGATGTAAAATAGTAAGTGGATGGTGCAAAATTCAGCCGCCCACTGCGCATCGATAGTAGTAAAAGTTGGGGAAAATTAACGCATTATTTCTCTTCTGACACCTAAGAAGTCCTTTATTTCCATTGGAGGTACATGAGGGGAGACCTGATCAGGCAGCATAAAAGCTATTTGCATTCTGTTAATGAATGAAAATGCACTTTGCACATGTATGATTTGTGACAGTGAGCCTGGAGGATTCAATCTCAATCTCATGAAAGTATTTGTACATTAAAATTACAGTTGATCAAAGGTACCACGACATTTTATTTATACAAAATCTCAGCTGCACCATAAGGTTGAATGTAATCTAAATTTAGCAAAATCATTTGGCAAGTTGTAGTGCAAGATTGAGACACTTGTCATCATCCTCACAGTTCTGGATGTAGTTGCTATGGTAACTACAAACACTGTTTCACAAGCTTGAAACGGGATTGTTAAATAGTTCCTCAATAACTTGATGGTAGTCTCAGTTAACAAAAAAGAGGGACTGATGTCAATAGATTTAAAAAGACCCAAACTATTCCTGTATAACTGGAACTGACGACTAACAATTGGTGCATTTGACACTTGCATTTAGGCATGTAACCATCAGGAAAAACATTCAAACTATTCCAATCTGCTTCTCAAAGAAGGGTGGAAAGCATCACTTGAAAAGAATTTTGATCAGTAAATACAATCAGATGTCTTTTGAGTTCCGCATACCAGAAATCCCCATTGCATTGACAAGATCCTGTAATGTACATGTAAAAGCCAAAGGAAAGAGTTCTTTTGTTTGGTGCAGTAGTGACTTTTAGCCAAAATAATTATAAGCATTTTAACTATGACAAAAATTAAAATCTTGCAAGGGAAGCCTTGTGATTTACATGGAATTTGAATTCATATTTTCTATTTATCTCAACTTTATTCAGCAGCAACTCCTGCATTAAAGTGTGTCTATTCTATCCTTTGACGACCTACAAATGAAGAAATTATTGTGACTATACATCAAGAAGTTGTTGTTGTGAAATATCTAAGGAGCCCATCAAATGAAGCTATTGCTTCCAGTGGATGAAAAGGAGGAGTATATGAAGTTTGGAGCTGCGATGTTGAGGCCATTACAGAAACTTGGTTAACTCAGGGACAGGAATAGTTGTTGGAATTCCGGGATTTAGATGCTTTAAAAGAAATAGGGAAGGTGATAAAAGAGGCGGTGTAGTGGCATTGCTAGTCAGGGCTAGTATAGCAGCTACTGAAAGGCAGTTTGAGAATGATATGTCTGCAGAGTCAGTTTGGGTTGATGTCAGGAACAAGAAAGGAGCAGTCACCTTGTTGGGGTTTTTTTACAGACCCCCTAACAGTTGCAGAGAAGTGGAGGAGCGGATTGGGAGGCAGATACTGTAAAGGTGGAGAAGTCACAGGGTTGTAGTCATGGGTGACTTCAACTTTCCAAATGTTGATTGGAAACTTTTTAGTTGTAATAGTTTAGATGGAGCGGATTTTGTCCAGTGCGTTCAGGAAGGATTCTTGACATAATATGTATATAGACCAACACTTTGGATTTGGTGCTTGGCAAAGAGCCAGGCCAAGTGTTAGACCTATTGGTAGGAGAGCATTTTGGTGGTCGCAATCATAACTCTGTTACATTTACAATAATCATGGAAAAGGACAGGTACATGCAATAGGGTAAGGTTTATAACTGGGGGAATGGTGATCATAATTCTGTTAGGCAAGATTTGGGTAACATAAAATGAGAACAGATGCTGTCAGGGAAGAGCACTGTAGAAATGTGGAGATTGTTTAAGGAATGCATACTGAATGTGCTCAATATGTTTGTCCCTAGCAGGCAGGGAAGACGTGTTAGAGTGAGGGAACCTTGGTTCTCAAGAGAGGTTGAACAACTGCTTAAGAGGAAGATGGATGCTTACATAAGGTTTAGGAAACAGGGAACGGAAAAGGCTCTAGAAGGATACAAGTTAGCCAGGAAAGGCCTGAAGAAAGGGCCGAGGAGAGCTATAAGGTAGCATGAGAAAACCTTGGCAGATAGGATCAAGTTAAACCCCAAGGCTTTTTAAATGTACGTGAGGAATAAAAGAATGACCAGAGAAAAGGTAGGTCCAATCAAGAACTGTAAAAAGAAATTGTGCACGGAGCCTAAAGAGATAGAAGAGGTACTTAATGAATACTTTTCTTTTGTATTCACAACTGAGAGGGACCTAGTTGAATGGGAGGACAGTGTGAAACAGGCTGGTAGGCCAGAGGAGGCGAATGTTAGTAAGGAAGATGTACTAGGAATGTTGAGAAACTTGAAGATAGATAAGTCCTCTGGGCCTGATGGGATTTATTCAAGGATTCTGTGGGAAGTGAGCCAAGAGATCGGAGGGCCTTTGGCGATGATCTTTTTGTCCTCACCGTCCATGGGTATGGTGCCAGAAGAATGGAGAGTGGCAAACATCATTCCTTTGTTCAAAAAAGGGAATAGGGATAACCCTGGAAATTACAGGCCAGTTAGTCTTATGTCAGTGGTGGGCAAATTATTGGAAAGGGCTCTGAGAGATCGGACTTATGACACTTGGATAGACACAGTTTGATTTGTGATAGTCAGCATGGATTTGTGAGGGGTCGATCATGCCTCACAAAACTTATTGAATTCTTTGAAGAGGTGACCAAACATGTGGATGAAGGTAGAGCAGTGGATGTGGTAGATATTGATTTAAGTAAGGTGTTTGATAAGGTTCCCCATGGTAGGCTCATGCAGAAAGTAAGGAGGCATAGGATAGGGGGAAATGTGACAGATTGGATTCAGAATTGGCTGACCCTTAGAAAATGAAGAGTGGTAATGGACGGAAAATATTCAACATGCTCAGTTACGAGTGGTGTACCACAAGGATCTGTTCTGGGTCCTCTTCTATTTGTGATTTTTGTGAATGATTTGGATGAAGGAGTGGAAGTGTGCATTAGTAAGTTCACGGATGATACGAGGGTAGTTGAGTTGTGGGTAGTGCAGACAGTTGTTCTAGCTTACAAAGAGACACTGATATAATGCAGAGCTGGGTTGAGAAGTGGGAGATGGAGCTTAGCCCTGAAAACTATGAGATGACTCTTTTTGGAAGGGCGAATTTGAAAGCAGGATTCAGGGTTAACAGAAAGATTCTTGGCAGTGTGGAGGAGCAGAGGGATCTTGGGGTTCATGTCCACAATTCCCTGAGAGTTGCCACCTAGGTGGATAGACTTGTTAAGAAGGCATATGGTGTGTTTTCATTAATAGAGGGATTGAGATCAAAAGCCGTGAAGTTATGCTCCAGCTATACAAAACCCTGGTTCGGTCACATCTGAAGTATTGTGTCCAGTTCTGATCACCTCATTACAAGAAAGATGTGGAAACGTTAGATAAGGTGCCAAGGAGATTTACCAGGATGTTGTCTGGAATGGAGGGAAGGTCTTACGAGGAAAGGTTGAGAGAGCTAGGGCTTTTCTCTTTAGAACGATGAAGGATGAGAGGTGACTTGATTGAGGTGTACAAAATGATCAGAGGTATGGATAGAGTGGACAGCCAGAAACATTTTCCTAGGGTGGAGTTAGCTATTATGAGGAGATGTAGTTTTAAAGTGAGTGGAGGTAAATATAGGGGAGACGTCAGAGGTAGGTTCTTTACTCAGAGAGTGGTTGGGGTGTGGAATGCATTGCCGGAAAGGGTAGTGGAGTTGGCCTCATTAGGGGCATTTAGACTGATAGTAGTTCGGCATATGGATGATAGTATAAGGTAGGGGTGGAGGTTAGATAGACCTTAGGTTTAGGGTAAATGTTCGGCACAACATTGTGTATCTAATCCCATTGTCAATGGTATTTTCTGAGGATTTTTTGAAAAACACACTTTTTTTATCCATCACACCCTATACCAGATCAGTTGCATCATGTCATACAAAGAAAGATTTCAGATGTTTATTTGTCAGAGTTAGAAAACCTGAACATTATTTTAATTCTTCGGGCTTCATTGCAGAAATGGATGATTGTTATGCTTGATCGGTTTATGATATATGTTCCTGACTCCTGATAGAAGCAAGTTAACAAGGGGCATCACCAAAGGATTATTAGGTCATTTGCTTTCAACATGGTTTCTATTCTTTTTAATTTTCTGGGAAGCTGTTTCAGTATACCATCTGTTTGCAAGTAACAGCAGGATTAGGCCAGGCAACACTTCAAACTCGATTCATCATTCAATGGTGCCATGGCTGATTATATCCTAACTCCATCCAACTGCCTCAGCTCCATATTTCTTCATATTCTGGCTGAGTAAGGATCTATTGACCTCAGTTTTAAAGTGTTTAACTGAGTTTACGTCTATTGTGTTTTTTGTTGTGAGGTTGTCCTAGTGCTGTGCCATCCTTTGTGCCTCCTAATGCCTCATGAATGGTCTGGCTTTGATTCTGGAAACAAGTATATTTCTCCTAATCCTAACTACTTTCTTCAAACTCCTAAAAAAAACTCAATAAAAATATATCCCCCAACCTTCTTTATTCCAGGATTACAGGCCGAGTCAATGTAATGTAATGTTTTCATAATGAAACCATTGCAGCCCTGGTAACGTTCTGATGAACTTGTGCTACACTCAATCCAAAGCTAACATAGCATTTCTGAAAGTGTAGTACCCAAAACTGCACATGGTACTGAGCATGCCTTTGTACAGCTGTAGAAAAATTACCTCCCATAACCCTCAGGAAATAAATATTAACATTTAACTGGTCTTTTTGATTTTTTTTCATTACTGACTACCACATTTCAGTGGCACATGAACCATTAAACTCTGAATCTCCTCTATGGTTAGCTTTCTACCATTTAAATAACACTCAGATCTATAGCCTTTTTCTCCTTAATAGATGGCCTCACACTTAATTCCTTTTTGAGATCCATTTGCTACTCATTCGCACTGGCAATACAGCATATTTATAGTTTTGATGATTGGCTGCGCCTTAAGGGAAGAATACTGCATGTAGGAGTCTGTCAAGTAATTGCACAAAGTCTGAAGTGTGTATCAGCTTGCAGTGGACCTCAACAATGGGTCAGTAGTTGCAGAATTCCCTAGGATTTGTCAGTATTAATTGAATTCCTTATGACTGTATCGGTATTCACCAGGAGATCCACAAAGTGTTTCAGTATTTGTAGAGGCTCAGCATTATTTTTTTTCATTCATGGAATGTGGGCGTTGCTGGTTAGGCCAGCCCTATTGTTCATTCCCAAAGGTAACAGCTGAGACACTCGCTTTCATTTCCCCTAATACCCAGTTGTTTCTCATCTCGGGAAGTAAGCAGTCCCCAGTAGAGGAGAAAGAGTCAAGACAGATAGTGGGCTGTGATAATGGGAACTGCATCAGTGATAATGGGAACTGCAGATGCTGGAGAATCCAAGATAATAAAATGTGAGGCTGGATGAACACAGCAGGCCCAGATAGCGGGCTGCCTGAGATTCAGTTCCTTGGTGTTTATGTAGAGATCATCCTGACTCTGACCAAAGTAGAGACAGAATGCTTTAACAATGAGCAAAGAGTCTGGAGATGCATCCTAACCCAGTTGAGAAACCTGATGCGCATTCCTGATTGTCCTTGCTGCAACATTACAATAGTTGCTAATACAGCAGAAGGCGCAGTATTGAAGACCAGAAGTGTCCTATAAATGAACCAAAAATGTGCAGCGAGGGTCCTTGGACACTGAAAAATTTGAGATGGTAATGGCCATGGGTGTGGATTGTGTACGAGTGTGCCCTGTGATGTTGGTACCCAGTATCTAACACTGAAATCACTTGGAGCAAGCAGTAAGCTGAATCCACCAAGTACTCAGTTTGGTTCCCTTGTTGAGTTTCCACCACATCTAGCTTGTTTGGTGAATTGGGTAAGATAGAACGCTGGATGTTAATGAGGTGAGTTGGGCCGTCAACAAGGTGTTTAACAAGTAATAATGTCCTACTGTTCCTAACAAGAAATTCGTCAGACCACTTGTAAAAGCAAAAAAAAAGGATCAAAAAGCTCTCAAGATCAACTTGCGCTTTATTGGACCTGTCAGTCAATCTGCTATACATCTTGATGTAGCTTATATTGTCTGCCCCTTGTGTATGCAGTCACAGATAAAAGTAAAAAAAAACTCTCTGAAATAATTAGGATCCAAGAGCCTAATGAGAGTATGGAACAGAAAAAAATTAGCTTGAAGAAAGTGTAATGTTTCAGAAAATAATGGTACTGGAAGTTATGAAGTCCCCATTACGTAATGACTTTTAGCATGGCATGTTGAAAAATATGGCTACAGCGATAGTGGATTGGCTGCTGAGTGGGGATTGGTTTAGCTCAGGTGTTTGGGAAAATCAGTTTGTAAAAGCATATGATGTTGATGGTAAAGGTTCGATTCCCATTAAAGCTGCTTTGAAAGGCTCTCTGAGGTGCAGTTGGTTCTCAGGGTAAATCACAATGAGTAGTCTCTCTAAAGAGAAGGTAGCCTTGTGGTCTGGTTAAAAATATAGTGATGCAATACCGATGCGCATCTATTAATTCTGCAAAAGTGGTGTGGAAGGAAAAAAATTTAATCTCACTCTTTAAGAAAGGAGGGAGAGAGAAAACAGTAAACTACAGACCCATCAGTCTGATGTCTGTGGTTGGGAAAATTCAAGGATCTATGGTAAAGAATGTGATAACTGGATATTTCAACATAATTGTCTGTTTACACAGAGTCAGCATAGATTTATAGAAGGAAATCATGATTTGACAAATACACTGGAGAATTTTAAGTATGTAATGAACAGAATTGATAAGAGAGAATAGTGAATGTAGTGTATTTGGATTTTCAGAAAGTTTTTGACAAAATTGCACTTGGGAGATCGGGAACCATATTCAATTATTTTGCGCTAATATGTTACCATGGATTAATGATTGTCTCATGGGCAGAAAACAGAGAATAGGAATAAATGGGTTCATCTCAAGTCAACAGACTGTGATCAGCAGGGTATCTCAAAGATCAGACCTGGACCCAAGTGTTCATAATCCATTGCAATGATTTGGATGTGGAGGCCAATTGTAATATTTCCATATTTGTGGATGATACAACATTTGGTGTGAGTGTGCATTGTGAGGAGGATGCAAAGAGGCTGCCAGAGGATATAGGCAGGCTGAGTAAGTGAGCAATTTTGTGGCAGAAGGAATATAATGTCGATAAATATTCACTTTGGCAGGAGGAGCAAAAGTGTAGAGTATTTCTTAAACAGTAAAAGGGAAAGTATTGACCTTTAAGAGGACCACTGGTCCTTGTTTAAGAATCACTGAAAACTGGCTTTCAGGTGCAGCAAGCAATTTAGAAGGGGAAATGATATGTTAACTTTTATTACAAGAGGTTTTGAGAATAATAGCAAAGGAGCATTGCTTCAATTGTATGGAATATTGGTAAGACCTTACCGTGAATACTATGTGCAGTTCTGGTCCCATTCCCATTGAGGGATTGCAGTGAACATTCACCAGACCAATTTCTGGGATGGTGGGATTGTCTTATAGGGACATATTGAGACAACTGTTCAGTATTCTCTGGAGTTGGGAAGAATGAATGGCAATCACATTGAAACTTAAAGAATTCTGAAAGGGCTGGATAAACTAAATTCAAAAAGGGACTTCCCCTGGCTGCGGAGTCCAAAACCAGGTGATGAGGAGGAACATTTTCACTTAAACAATGGGATAATGTCGGAATTCTGTACTTTGGAGGGCCGTGGAAGCCCAGCCATTCAGTTCAATACTGATATTGATATATTTCTAGTTACTAATGACACAAGAGATATGGAGGCAATGTGGAAATGTGGCATTGAGGTAGATATTCATCTGATCGTAAATTGTAGAGTGGGCTCGAAAGGCTGAATCATCTAATCCTGTTGCATGTTCCTACATGCATAACACGCCTTGTAGCACCACTTACCTCTCCCCTCCAAGCCCCTCATAACTTCCTCTGAACAGCCTACACATATATTCACTCTTAATCTGTCACCCTGTCATACTTAAACCTCAATGTCCTTGCCTGTTATCCACATTAACTGTTTCTTGTAGTCAATACTCTTGGCCTTCTCTCCCCACAGCAGATCAAAGCATACCATGGCCAGGAAGAGACAGAGACCCAGAAAGAGTTGTGCACCAGTGAGAGACACCTTGATGGTTACTGACACTATGGTTGAAGATAGTTGAAAATGTAGAATTCAAATCCATAAACAGACCATCCATGATCTTGGAAAATGGCAAAGAATGTTCGAGTGGCCAAACAATCTACTTCTGCTTCTATTTCTGATGTTCATATGAAAAAGCATGCCCGCTTGATCCATTCAGAAGGGCTTGTCTGAGGAGGCTGCAGTTTCCGCAATGACCTGTCATGAAAACCTCAACCTCCTGAGGAGCTGGTGTCCAGACAGGTTGAGAAAGCTGATGCTCTGCTTGTAGACCCTGTGCTTGGAATGTGAGGTCTCACCTGTTTGGTGCTAGATGTTTTGTGTCTATCCCCTCTACCCTACACAGTGACATGTAGCTGTGGAGCAGTGTTGGGTTTTACTTTGGTGTTTCTCTTGCTTCTCAACAGAGCTGCAACACAGCTGCATGACCAACTCCCATGACATTGGTGAGGGCTAACATCAGGGAAGTACAGCTGAAGGTAAAATGTAAGAAAGCTGAGGCGACAGCCGAGCCACTGGTAACTATTTGTCAAACATCTGAACATCAGCCTCTCATTTGGTGAATGCTAGACCTTGTCAGGTTGATCAAAGGCTTCCCAGCCTATCACTTTCAATGAAGTAAGGTTTCCAGTTACACCTATCCAGGTGATTCCAGAAAGCGCAGGTAAAAGTCGTGTGGTGGCTCAGTGGTTAGTATTGCTGCCTCACAGCGTAAGGGTCCTGGGTTCAATTCCCCCCTTGGGCAGTTGTCTATGTGATGCTTGCACACTTCTCCTGTGTCTGCATGGGTTTCCTCCAGTAGTCCAAATTTGTGATGGCTTTGGTTTGGGGAGGGGGTTAAGTGTGGCTGGTATGCTTTTTGGAGGATCGGTTTGGGCTGAATGGCTTGCTTCCACAATGTAGAGATTATATGAAGTCCCCCTGCTTTTTAAAGATGCAATTGTTGATGTAAATGGGTGTGAGGTATCTCTTAGGACATGCTACACACTTAGCAGCATAGGCTTTAACTGATTCCCTTCAAATTCATTACCCTCACACCAGGTTTAAGAAGACAAAATGACTTTGAGATCCCGGCCTCACTTGGCTTTTAAGGGTTTTTAACTTTGTCCGTGTAAAAGCTGCTTGCTAGGAATAATATTGTCCTTTGAGTCTTTGATGACAGAGTTTTAACTTCCCAATGGCATGTAAGTGGAATCTCTGCCCTTCATTATCAACACTGAGCTGCCTCAGGTAAGGGATAGCAGACACAGATATAAAACAAGGATCTTTTTGGTCTGGCACTAATAATGAGCTTTAACCCTAGTTTCATGAGAGCACCATCTACTGCATCAGTGTGAGGTTTCCCTTTCCCCAGCTCAGCTATTCCAGTGACCTCTCTGAATGAAATAACCAACTGTACTGAATTATTGCCAGTTCTGAGCTATTAAGTTGAACTGTGTTGACATTGTGAGAAATCATTCCTTGTAGGACAGTCATGGTGAGCAGAGAAAGGAGATTTTCATCCAACTCATTTCAGCTGGATTTAAGCCTAGATCTCAGGGGTTAAAGGGCAGTGTTCTAATCCACTGCACATTCATATCTTCTTTCCAAAAAGTTAATAGCATTGACTTAGATTTCATTTATTTGCAGGGGGTACAATGTTTAGCATGAGCTAAAATCATTGTTCCTGTCAGCCTTGATCATTTTCAGTTTCGTACAAAAATGTCAATCACTACCTTGTTGAGGTAAAGAAAAATGATTGTAGAGCTTTAAACTTATGTAGAAAAGAGAACTTACAAGTCTGCTTTGTGCCACAATAAAATAAAAGAGAACTCTCTGCTCAGGAAGTAAATACCCATTGTGATGTAACACTGGAAAGATTTAAAATGAAGGCCGTGTATGAGAAAGATTTTATCAATCTCTATAAACTAGTAGATTAAATGAACCTACAATATTATTTTAAATTAAGGCAAGATTATATGCAAATCTCCTCCCACTTTTGCCTCTATCCATCTTCTCATAATCTCCTCCCCTTGTCGCCCTGTCCCGCATCAGCTCCTTCTCCTCGTGATCGTCACCCAGTCAGCTCACTCCTGATCACTTGCCATTCCATCCACTTACAGCCCATCCAGCGTTTCTCTTCATTATCTTTCTTTCACATCCACCCCTCTCAGCAAGGCTTACCTAAAGGCTGATGTGGCTGATCACATGGTCTGAGATCTTTATTATGAACCTGAATGAGGATGGTCAGCAGGCTCCTGCAGTTCACAGAGACAATGGGAACTGCAGATGCTGGAGAATCCAAGATAATAAAGTGTGAAGCTGAATGAACACAGCAGGCCAAGCAGCATCTCAGGAGCACAAAAGCTGACGTTTCGGGCCTAGACTCTTCATCAGAGACCACTGTTTTGATGTAGTGGAGCCACAATGAAGGGTGTACTAGATCTGACTATTCTTCCCTGGGGATTCCCCACATCCATTCAGACTCACAGACCCAAGCAGACCAAGGAAGTCTCCACCTCTATATCTTGTTCAGTAAGCCTGGGAACCATAAGCTCCCTACGCCTGAAAAACAATGACAATAATTATTTCTTACTCAAAAGACAGTCTCTAAACTAGGTAATATTGTGAACTGTTTTGCAGGAGCTGACCTTAATGTACATGTATTGGAAAGGGCTGAGAATTAATTCGTTTTCAATGGCCCATTAATATCCAATAACCCTGTTGAAGAGTTCCTTCGGACATATGTTAGGTATGGACAGGATAAACATTGATACCATTCAGTAAACAGGCGATTATTTACATGTACAAAATACCTACTTTGACGAAGAACTGCTAGCTCATATGACCATATGCAGCAATAGCTGAAGGTGAGGAAGAACAAGAGAGGGATTCCTGTTTTAAAAATTTCAATGTTTTGAAATAAGCAACACTTTTGAAAACAAGCTTCTTTGTCTCCACTGTCAGGAAAAATTCTGTGGATGCTGGAAATCCAAAATAAAAGTAATGTCTGAAATGCTCAACAGATCTGGCAGTATCTGTGGAGAAGGAAGCTGATTCTTCTGTTCAGTTTTTGTGAATGTTATAGCTTGGATCAATGCAGAGATGGCATGAGTCCAAAGATATGCAGATTAGGTGGATTGGCCATGCTAAATTGTCCATAGTGTCCAGGGATATGCAAGCTAGGTGGGTTAGCCATGGGAAATGAGGGTTACAGCAATAGGGTAGGGGGTTAGGTCTGAATGGGATGCCCTTCAGAGGGCCGGTATGGACTTGATGGACTGAATGGCCTGATTCCACAGTGTAGGGATTCTGTGATTCAATATGTGTAACAGATTTTTATTCATGATGGTTTGAAATTCTTACCCTATGTCTGACCTCCAGCTTTGCCTACACCATTATTTACTTTTTTGTGAGTCTGCTCCCAGGTTTAACAAGTCAAGCACAGTGAGCATGAATAGTAAAGAAACTCATATAATCAAATACAGAACATTTGAAAATTACATCAATGATACTTCATTGAGAATTGAAAAGGTGAGAAGTACCATAGGTTATAAGCAAGAAATAGGGAGGAGGGTGACATAGAACAAAAGGATGGTCTCTGGTTGGGTGGTATTGACTGAGAAACTCAGCATGTAAGAATAGCAATTCTCTATCTAGCATTTTCCATCACCCCTTTCCCTTCCTAAGCAACTGTTACATCTCTAACTTTTACCATAACTGATGAAAGGTCATTGATTTGAAAAGATAACTCTTTTTCTCGCTTTGCAAATATTGCCAGACCTGCTGAGTATTTCTATTACTTTCCGGTTTCAAATCATTTCCGCACATGCACATAAGACAGAGATGACAGAAAATTGCAGACTCTGCTGGGTCTACTTCAATTCCCATTCAGAACTCATGTGTAAACCGTATTTTAAATTTAAAAGATGTCTCAGTGCCCTCAATAGCCTCTACTAACTTTGCACTGTATGTTCGTTTTTATGTCGTTTTCACCATAGCCAATAGGAGTTCATTATTCCACTGAAACGTAGAAACAAAATGCTTTGTATTCCACTTATTAAACCCTACTCTGAAGCAGGGGTGCTGGGTTAATTTCGCTAGGAAATGTCTCATGGATGAAATAAAGACTAGATTGTATGCTGAGCAATGAGAATTCAATGATTGTGCTTTGAATGTTGGTCTTTAAAGGGATGAATCATGATGAAGAAGGCCGTTATTCACAGCTCTATCATGCTGACTTTGTATAGACTGGGGGTTGTATTGCTCATCTGAGTCTTATTTATATTTGTTCATGGGATGTGGATATTATTGGCAAAACCAGCACTAATTTCCCAGCTCTAACTGACCTTGAGAGGTTGGTGGTGAGCCAACTTATTGACCCTTTGAAGTCCATGTGGCATGAGGACACCCACAGTGATGTTAGAAAGGGAGTTCCAGGATTTATGGCTCAGCAGCACTGAGGAAGTAGTGATGAAATTTCAAGTCAGAGTGAGACATGACTTCTAGAAGAATGCGAAGGTTGTGATGTTCTTATATATCTACTAACATTGTCCTTTATGGCGCTTCAGGTTCAATTGTTGGTTTAGAAAGGGCTGTTGAATGACCGTAGATCATTTGCTGCAGTGCACTTTGTCAATGGTACAAACTTGTTGCCACTGTGTATGCCTGTGATGTGAGGAGTCAATATTTAAGGTGACTGGTGCTTTTTTCCTGCAGAATGGTAAGCTTCTTGAGATGCATCTATTCAGACAAGTGGAGAATATTTCATCCACACTCTTGATTTGTGCCTTGTAAATGGCAGACATGCACTTGAGATTGGTTTGCTTACCACAGAATTCCCAGCATCTTTCTTGTGTTATTATTATTATTATTATTGTTGTCATATTGTCAATATAGTTGATCAAATTCAATTCTTGGTCAATATTAACCCCAGGATGTTGGTGGTTTTGAATTCAGCAACGATTATGCATAGAATATAAAGGGGGGATGATTAAATTCTATGTTGTTGGAGTAACTATTGTTTGATATTTCTGCGGATTTAATATTAATCCAAGCTTGAATGTTGTCCACTCTTGCCATATGTGGCATGGCTACTTGAGTAACTGAGGAGTTATAATGGCACTGTGCAATCATCAGTGAACTTCTTCATTTTTAATTGACCTGATGAACTATCGCAGCGACAACCTGAAGCTAAGATGAGTGGCCTCCAGTGATCACAACCATCTTCCTTCTGCCAGGTTTTACTCCAAACATTTTTCTAGGTTCTTCTTTTTTTATTGTGAGAAGACAATAGTTATTTCCCATCCCTAAGCCAGAGTCAGTACAGTGTAGAGCTGGAGGAACACAGCAGGTCAGGCAGCAGCAGGGGAGCAGGAAAGTTGATGTTTCGGGTTTACACCTGGGTCTAGGCCCGAAACGTCAGCTTTTGTGCTCCTGAGATGCTGCTTGGCCTGCTATGCTCATCCAGCTTCACACTTTATTGTCTCCATCCTAAACCATGTTGCTATCCATCTGGAGTCATGTGTGAGCCTAACCAGGTAAGGATGGTAGTTTCCTTCTCTTAAAGGACATTAGTGAACCAGATAGGCTTGTTCAACAACTAGCAATTAGACTGTTAATTCCAGACATTCAATTGAATTCAAATCCTGCCATCTGCCATGGTCAACTGTGAACTTAGGCTCCCAGAATATTACCTGATCACTGGATTAAAAGTCTACCATAAGGCCAACACCTCTTCTGATGTCACAAAGCTACCTTGATGTCTGAAACAGTCACTTTCACCTCACTTCTTAAATTTAACTCTGAAGTCCATCTTTGGACTCAGGCAGTATTGAAGTCAGCTGCTCAGTGGTCCTGGCAGAATCCAAACTGAGGATTAGTGGCCAATTATAACTATTGCTTGATAGCAATTTCAATTGTTTTTCTGATGATTGAAAGGAGACTGATAAGATGGTAATTGGCGAGAGTGAGTTTGTCCTGAAATATCCAAAAATGCCTAAAATAGTTTGAAACTGCTATAGACTAGGGGAGACAATGATCTAATTGTATAATGACGAGACTATTAATCCAGAAAAACAGGTAATGTACTGGAGATAACAAGGTGTAGAGCTGAATGAACACAGCAGGCCAAGCAGCATCAATGTACTGGGGGACCAGGTTTGAATCCCACCACAGCAGATGGTGGAATTTGAATTCAACCAAGAAAAAATCTGGAATTAACAATCTCATGATAACCATAAAACCATTGTTGATTATTGGACAGACCCATCTGGATCACTAATGTCCTTTAGGAGAGGAAACTTCCATCTTTACCTGGTGAGGGAAACATGTAACTCCTGACCTACAGCAATGTGGTTGGCTCTCAAAACTGTCCACTGGGAAATTGGGATGGGCAATAAATTCTGGCCTAGCTGGAGGCACCTTAATCCCTTGAATAAATGAAAAAAAATGTTAACACCTCAGGTAGCAATTGTGGAGTGAAAAGCAGAGTTAAGGTACAGGCCAACCTTTCACCAAACCTTTTACAAAGAACTGAGGACTGCTGGAGAAACTCGGCATATCTAACAGCATCTGTGAGGAAAAACAGAGTTAATGTTTTAGTTCTGAAGGTTTACTGGTCCTGAAATGTTAAATCTTGAAGCTGAAGTTAGAAGCTTTAATTCCTCTCTCTGTTATAGCTAAAAGCTGGGGTTCTCTTCCTGCTGCTAGAATTGCCTGTGAGACAATCTATTTTCTTAAACTTGCCTTTGCTGAGGGTGTGTTTATGGGGTGTTGCTACATTGGAACAGTCAATGAGTATTAGTTTATATATATTATTTTGTTAAGCATTTTAATAGAATTACAGTTAAAGCAATTCTTTTGCTTTATTTTTATTGTATTGGTATTTTAACTGTGCAAAAATAAAATTTGTTTTGCATAAAGGTCGAGTTTGACCAAATAATTTGCATCTAGATTGCAGTGCCTTACACTTACGTTAAAAATAAGAAAAAGTAAGGAGTACACTGTCTTCTTAATATATTCTAAGGAGGTTTAGTCTATTCCATGACAGTCTCCAGATAACTGATGTCACTCATGCCTGATGCCACATTGCAGAGCTTAGTTCACTGCAGGCTGAAGGAGCTTGAATATCTATCGTACTCCTGTTCCTTATGAACAGAAAAACACGTGACAAGTAACTTCAACTAACAGAGAGTATGTGGGGCACCTCTCGGAATCAACAAATTGCATTTACATAGTGCCTTTTGTGCAGAGTGACATCCTTGGACATTTTCAGACATAGTTACTGAGCAAAATCTGACACAAAAAGGATGTATCAGGACATGTGATTAAAGAGGTAATTTTAAGCATTATCTTAAGAAGGAGAGAACTTGAGGGCCAAGGGGTCCATGTAGCTGGTAGGGCATCCACCAGTGCTGTAGCAGTTGAAGTTGATGATTTAGTGGATGTGCTCCCTGAGAGGGTGGTGGCGGTATAATATTTAAGAAGCCCCTGGATGAGTACATAAAGTGCCAGGGCATAGCATTTTATCAACTAAGTGCAGGTGAATGGGATTAATGTAATTTTGTGTTTTTGATCAGCATAGACATGGTGGTCTAAATGGCCTGACTCTATGTCAATAACCAAACATTGAAGCAAAGTAAAACAAATGGCATTGTTCTCTCACAAAATGCTTAGCGTATCACAACAGGTTGTGACACAAATCTAATACATAAAGCGACACTTGATTAACTTTTTGCTCTCTTGCAATTAGATGTGTGCTTCAGCATATGTAGCTGGTGATGAAAGGTGGCAATATAAACACGTTAATTAACATGTCTTTTAATTTAGTTTAAGTGGTGCCATCTAGAAATGAAGACACTTAATTGATTTGTTGACAGACTGTGTCAATGGGTAAAATTTGGGAGGTGCCCCTACAAATAATTCATCCGTGAAGTTCAGCAATATGTGGCAATAGAAATGATGGCAGCAATGCAAAGATCTGAGTCGAATTAAAATCAAAACTGAACTTCACAACATGTTGTTCTGGAATTCACTTGATTACCTTGCCTAATGGTGAAACCAGTTGGACACTGGGCTTAAAATAGTACCTTTGCAAAGTGTAGGCAAAGGAATGGTTAGATCAGTCCCTCAATCCTGTCTTGTGATCCAATATAATCATAGCTGACCTGTTCCTCAGGTTTATTGACCAATCTTTTCTTGCTTTTGTCTAATATATTCACAAACAAAAATCTGTCATCCTCAGTGTTGAGAATTTTATCTGACCCTATGTCTACTGCATTTTGGGAAATTGTACTCTGGTTTTCAATTACATTTTAACATTTATTCACTCTTCTGCTTGGCTGTGGTATAATTGATTACAGGGATTAGCCCAGTTAACAAAAGTAACTATGTTGACCCAGATTGTGGCCTGAAAAATACAACAGCTTGCTTTTATATATCATCATGGCGAAAGGAAAATGATAGATCAGCAATGGATCAGATCTAAACCCTGCAGTAGTGCCTCATCCAGGTCTGAATGGTGGTGGTCAATTAAACAACTGACAGGAGGAGGAGGCTTTACAAATATTCCCATCCTCAGTGATGGGGAAGCCCATTACATAGGAGTGAAAGTCAGGAGTGAACCATTTGCATCCATTTTCAGTCAGAATTGCTGTGTAAATGATCCAGCTTGGCCACCTCCCAGTGTCACAGATACCACTCTTTAATTAATTTGTTTCGCTTCAAATGTTAAATATTGTTTCTGTTTATTCTTGCATGGGGACGTGGGCATCACTGGCAAGTTCAGAATTTGTTGCCCATCCCTAATTATCCTAGAAGTGAGTCACTTGCCATGGCCAATTTAGAGATGAATTAGGACTTGACCATTTCTCTGGGTCTGGAGTCACATACGGGCCAGAATTGATTGTAATGGCAGATTTCAGTTTCTAAAGGAGTTCAAGTGGATGAGATTTTCATGTCAATTGCTGATTGTAATCTTTGTCGCTGAAACTGGCTTCATTTTTCAGATTTATTAACTGAATTAAAATTGCAATGGCATGTGTTGGATTAGAACCATGTCCCCAGACAATTAGTCTGATCCTCTAATAACATGACATTCCCATGTCTCCAGTTGACTAAAGATGTTGGATTCTGTAAAGCCTATGGGCCCTAACAGCATTTCCACCAGCAGTACTGAAAACCTGTGCTCCAGAACTAGTTGTGGTACTGGACAAGCTGTTCCAATACAATATCAACATTGCCATTGACCCAATAATCTGGAAAACACTTCACGAAAAGCAAAGTAAATACAACACAGCCAAGTATTATATATTTGCCCACTTTTGATCACCACCAAAATGGTGGAAAGTATTGTTGACAGCAGTATCAAATGATACTTAACAATTGTTCACTGAAACTCAACTTATACTCTGTTAGGGCCATTCAGCTCCTCAAACCATTACAGCCTGGATTCAAACATGGACAGAAAAGATGAACTTCGGGGTGAGTGCGAGTAACTGCCTTTGAAGTCTAGGGTGAATTTGAATGAATTTGGGATCAAGGATCCCTAACAAAACTGGTCAGTTAGATGAATGGAATGAACACAGCAGGCCAAGCAGCATCTCAGGAGCACAAAAGCTGACGTTTCGGGCCTAGACCCTTCATCAGAGAGGTTGCAATTGGCAGAGGCCAATCACTTCACTGCAGTGTCTTTTGCATCAAAAGTTCCTCAAGACAGTGTCCTCGGCCCAACTATCTTCAGCTGCTTCATTGATGAACTTTCCTCCATCACAAGGTCCAAAATAGGTATGTTCAATGATAACTGTACAGTGTTCAATACCATTTGCAATTCCTCAGATACTGAAGTAGCGAAAGTCCGAGTGCACCAAGATCTGGACAGCATGCAAGCTTTTTCTGAAGAAGGATCTAGGCCCAAACAGTCAGCTTTCCTGGCCCTCTAATGATGCTCGGCCTGCTGTGTTCATCCACCTCTACACCTTGTTATCTCAGCATTCAAGCTGTGTTTGATAAGTGACAAATAATATTCATATCATGAAAATAGCAGGCAAAGACTACCTCTGAGAAGAGAGATTTTAATCTAACCTCCTCAACAGTCAATGCCTTCATTTTACCTTTGTTGCATCTTCCCACCATCATGGCCCTGGGTGCTACCTTTGATGAGAAACTAAACTAGATCAGCCATATAAATAATGCATCTACATGAGCAGGTAAGACCTGGGGATTCTGTAGTACGGTAACTCACTTCCTGACTTCCCAAATAGGAATATCATCTGCAAGAGATAAATAGTTGATGGAATGCTTTCCACTTGCCTTAATGAGTGCAGCTCCAACAATGTACAGAAGATTAACAGCATGGAGGACACAGCATCCTGTTTGTTTGGTATCCTGTCCACCACTTTCGACATTCACTCCCATCACCATTAACACTTAGTATCAATCATGTATACCATCTGCAAGGTGCACTGTGGAAATTCCCCAAACACCGTGGCAGTTTGTTCCAAATTTATGACTCTACCACCCAAAAAGATGTGTAAAATCCATTCCGACCCCCACGCTATCCCGACTTCAAACTATGTTACCATTCCTTGGTTGTCACACAGCTAAAATCCTGAAACTCTTCCTAACCACCTTACGTATTTCCCTATGCCACATAGACTGGTGTCTTACCACCAGCTTCTGAAAGGGAATTAATAATGGTCAATAAATTCTGACCTTGTAAGTGGCATCGTATGACAAAATAAAATAAAATGCAGTGTCCCTGGAGATTTCACAGGACCATTATCAGACATAATTGAGAAGGATAGATTAGGATTGTTGATCAAAAATTTGGCCAATGACGCAGATTTATGGAGGGTCTTAAAGGATGAAAGAGAAGTGAAGATATTGAACGAGGGAATTTCAAAAACTAGAGACTAGATGATTCAAGGCACACTGACTGGGGCACGGTGACTGGAGTATACATGCGAGGGAAGGGCTGGGGGTATGTTCAGCTATTAGTAAACCTTGATTTTGATGTTTCAAATTTAAAACTCTATTTATATGCCTGTTAAATTTATTCTGTTAATAACTAATTGTGACATATAGAAAATTGGATCTTAAATGTGCCAGCCAGGATTCATTTACTGAGGCACCAGAGTTCCTAGGGTTCATTTTAAACAGTGTCATAATCCTAATGTTTTTATTGGGAAGCACACAGTGTGAGCCTGCTCTAGAATACATCTGACATGACAAAAGCACTGGTAGTTAGAGGAAATAACTTCTGCCCATGAGCTAAATCTTGGTCTGATGATGGCAATAAATTGAGAAGGAAAACATATAGATAGGAGCTGGATCCACCACACAAGTCATTGTTTTAACTCTTCCAATTTATGTCATTGCATACACTCTGTAATACATTCCAACGCAGCAGTATTGAAATGGTCTTTTGAGCACAAGGCAGTAGCAGATCTTAGTATGTATCGATGTCACTTGGGAATGCAATGTATAACTTAAACTTCATCCTGAGTTTATTTCTGGAATGGGCCTAATCTGCTGTACAGCCAACAGAAATAGCTTTGTATTTGAAGAGCAGTTTCAAATAACCATCTCTGATTTCTTCAGTCAGTTCCTATTTTAAGGAGTATGAAATATCTTCAACAAAAGCAGAATACCATGGATGCTGTATATCTGAAATAAAACAAAAATTTCAGGAGAACTTTGCAACATCTGTAGAAATAGAAGTACAGTGTGGGTTCTTCCCAGTCACTGAGTGACACTGATAATAGAGAGAAGGTTGGGAGAATTGTGTAAGATCAGTTTCAAAGAAATTCCTGATGTTGAGAGCAAAATGTTTATTTTCCCAACCAAGTGTCGAACAGTACAATGATATTCTGATGAGTGAGTGGTGAGATGTCTATTTGCATGCATTGATAGAACCTGCATGATGATAGCTCCCAAAGTAATAGCCAGAGTGAGGACTTGCTTACTCCAGCTCACCTCTTTCTCCTCCGGCCCACCATCTTGGACATAAGACATCAATATTGCAGGGCACACGCCATTGGCAGTGCCCATGTGTAAGCCTTGTCCACCTGGAACTCCAGATCCCTGTCAGTGATACAGGGTGCCAGTTTTCCTCTATGTGTCATGTCTGTGGTGATTGACAGGAACAGGACAGTCTCCCATGAATTGCCAGTGCTTGACTGGGTGCACAGTTGGGTTTTAAAGGGACGCTGGTGGCAGAAATCCTGGGAGATCTTGACAGAGGCCTGTACTTCCGCAGGTGAAGCTTGGGAGGTAGTGTGTCCTGGGGACTTGGTGCATGGCCAATGAAGTGAGTTTGGAAAGGCAGCACGAGAAGACTTTCCGAGGATTGCGGAGAGTAACCATCCATGAAGCATGCCAAAATTCACACTTAACCAGTTTTTTGTAAAAGGTCGGGCCAGAATTGGTGTTTCAAGTTGAACAAGATTTTAAGACTTAAAAGAGAGGTGGAAAAGTAATGGGTTATAAATGCAAACAAATGCACAAGGGGCAAATGGAACAGAAGGGAAGGCCAAAGAAGGTTAGCGTGTGAATGGCCTTTTAAACCTCTCACATCACCCTGAACTTAACCATGGCAGGTTTGGCAGGCAGGCTGCATTTAATTGAGTGGGCCAAAAGCGAGCGGAAACTTTCTGCCTCCAGCCTGATTGAGGTGGGGTCGCTAGAAAATCTTCCCACCCTTTTGCACATGGGCAAATAATACTAAAGAACCTCATCCCACTGTCACTGGTGTGAACCTAATAATAGAAAAGTTGCTTGCCACTTCAGGAGCATAGTAAGCCAACCCTTGTGTGTTTGCTCACAGATTCTCAAGGTGCAGGCCCCTCATGCAAAGCCATCATGCTCCTGCAGCTGTAGCCACCCTCCCACTCCTGCAATCCTCTTTTTGCTATCATGCACATGAACCTGAGTCCTGGTTTGATTTCTCAGGGAGGTGTAGTAGGTGCAGGCAGTCTCGCAGTGGTACTGATGAGTACTAAATAGAGGTCAGTTTTTGGTTGGCTCCCAGATCTTTGCAGGCAGGATCTCTGCTTCTAGGTTCTGTGATCCCTCAAGAGGACCCACCTTTTGCCTGTTAAGTACCCGAGTGGCAAAGGACCCTAGTTGACGTCTCAAGATTGCCTGTTTATGATTGTCCTTTCCCTCCATCACACCATGGCATTAGCAGAGTTGGAAAAAGTTCGAGCTGCTCAAATGGGGAGCCTTTAGCTGAAAGTATGCAGTTGCTGGCTGCTGGGTATTGGCTCCGCCCAGGCATTCTTTCCATTGGTTTGCTGGCACTAGGTATCGGTTGGAAGGTTTATTGAAGGACCAAATGTGCGAATGTCCCAGCAGAGTGCAACACGCAGAGCTGGGGCCTCGACTTCTACCGAGCTGTAGGTTGTCAGAAAGCAGAAGATGAGTGACTCCTTGAAAGCCATTGTCCAATTTTCCCAATAAAAACTCTCCAAAGGAATGGAACTTGAAAAATTGCATCCCTCTTTTCAAAAGGCGTCTAGATCACCTGCCAGAACTTCTGCTGGATATGGGAGCCCTATCAAACCTTACGGACAGTGAAAGCTAATGGTATCTGAGATAGATGGTTCGCTTTTAAACCCACCGGACCCACCTTCCAGTTTCTTCCTCAATCGCTGACATTTCTACAAATTCTCATCCAATAAATAAAGCACTGCAGACTTAGGAACATCCTAGAGATAAAGACCATTCCTCAAGTGGGTCAGTTTTAAAAGGGGTAGAGGATTTTTTGTACTTTTATAGAATGGCTTATGTTAAATTTTTATCTGATTAACCCATGGGCATGTGACCAAACTTATTTCCTGTAATTGCTTTGCTAATTTATATCGGCTGTTTTGGTAGTCAATCAAGTAGTCACATTGCGTTATGTGCAAGAAAGCTGTTAGCTCAAGCAATCGAATTGCTGACTCCAAGCCATAAGATCATTAGCAGTGTCAGCCAGAATCTGTGCAAATCTTACGTAAAATCTTCAAGGAGTTCAATATAAAAAGGAAACACTTTGGGAAATCTGCAATATGTTAAATCCAAATACAAGTGTTAATTTCTGTTGTTTTCTTCTCTGTATCATTGCAAATTTATTTCCTCATGGCTTTTATTAATTACACAGCTTGGGAATTTGTGGTCTGATTGCATGTGATTAAATGTCATGCAATTAAGCGTGAGGCACTATGTAAAACAAACATTGAAAAGGCCATTCATTTAGACATTTCCTACACTCCAAAAAACCCTCCTTCACTTTAACATTTTGACATGTGCTGACATCATGAATAGTACTAAAAGTGTGCAGGTTTTTCATACTTTATAAAATGATATCAGACTGATGGATATAGGTAACTTTTTGTTATTTAAACACTGAGTTCTTCAACTTTCATATAATTACAAATTCACTTTACATCCCTATTCCTTTTAAATCATTTTTTTTTAATTGACTGCAACATCATTTTGTTTATAAGTCTTGACTGAAATCATGTTCAGACTCATTAGGCGGGGATGCCAAATTGACATGGCATTTTTGATCTTGCCGTAATAAAACAATTGATTTTAGTAATTCACTGCATTGAGATCGCCCTGCCTGAAACTGCTTTTTACCTACATATGCCTAAACTTAAAAAAAATACTTTGCTCCAATTCATTTTGGCCTGAGCGGAAATAAACAACTCAGTGTGATTGGATAAATGAACATAGATTCAGCTCTTAGATATTTGTGATAGTGTTGCAATGGTATTTTGCAACAGAAACGGGCTGCCTAAAAAAGAACTGGTGGCTGTCAAACCTTTCTTTGAGGAACACTTGCAGACACTCACGCACATCCTGAGATCATTAATGTATTGATATGATTGTACAAGCACCCTCTGTGAATATTGGTACACTCTCAATGGCCCTCTACCATAACAACAAAGTTAGCACTAAAACGTGACCGATCAGAAAAAGAAGCACTTCATCTCCCAATCAACATTAACAGCAACGGCACAAAGGATCTTGAAAGCGGAGTCACAGGTACACAGTGCAGTGAAGAAGATGTGCTTAACTTAATTGGACAGCTTATTGAGTATAGGATAATAAAATGTGAGGCTGGATGAACACAGCAGGCCCAGCAGCATCTCAGGAGAACGTCAGCTTTTTGTGCTCCTGAGATGCTGCTGGGCCTGCTGCGTTCATCCAGCCTCACATTTTATTATCTTGGATTCTACAGCATCTGCAGTTCCCATTATCACTGATACAATTTTAACCTCACTGCGAAGCCTCTTCCAGGGATGCCAAACCTGAAGAAGTTACCCTCCTCCCTCCGGACCAACCTCAGGCAATCTCTCTCCCATTGCAACTCTCTTGTCCACCTATCTTCTTTTCTCTCCATCTTTGGTCGGCCTCCCCCTCTCTCCCTATTTATTCTAGAACCCTCACCCCATCCCCCTCTCTGATGAAGGGTCTAGGCCTGAAACGTCAGCTTTTGTGCTCCTGAGATGCTGCTGGGCCTGCTGTGTTCATCCAGCCTCACATTTTATTATCTTGGATTCTCCAGCATCTGCAGTTCCCATTATCACTGATACATTATTGAGTGTAGGAGTTGGGAGATCATGTTGCGGTTGTACAGGACATTCTACAGAATACTTTTGGAATACTGTGTGCAATTCTGGTCTCCCTGCTATAGGAAAGATGTTATGAAACTTGAATCGATTCAGAAAATATTTACAAGCATATTGCCAGGATTGGAGTGTTTGAGCTATAGAGACAGGCTGAATAAACAGGAGCTGTTTTCACTGGAGCATCAGAGGCTGAGGGGTGGCCTCATAAAAGTTTATAAAATCATTAGGGGCATGCATAGAGTAAATAGCTAAAGCCTTTTCCCTGGGGCAAGGGAGTCCAAAACGAGAGAACATAGGTTTAAGGTGAGAGGGGAAAGATTTAAAAAGGGCCTAAGAGGCAAATATTTCACGAAGAGAATGATGTGGGTACGGAATGGGCTGCTAGAGGAAG